>NC_071354.1:53311043-53633543 GCF_943734655.1 Sabethes cyaneus
CATTCTGCACCACCTTACCCTACCTAGTCTTGGGCTACTCGTCGCCAATTCGTCAAGCGTCTCGACACTCGCACTAGCACATTGGCCACCATTTCCTGATGCCGGTGGGATTCTTAAAGATGACAAATGGTAACCAGAGATCCCAAATATATGAACTCATCAACCGCTTCGAGCTCATTACCGTAAATAGTCAGAAGTGGAGGCGAACGTTGTTTTTTCTGGAACCCCTTCCTACCGTATACAATTTGTTTGAGGCGTCGATTTGTAGCCCAATCCTCCTAGTCTCCGCTTTTGTTGTTAAGGTCGTCTGCAGACTATGGGTTGGTTACTTTTGCTGAAGAGCGCTTCTCTCGTGTTGAAGCCCGGTTGCCAGATCACGCACTAAACAGCGAGACTAAATAATGTACATGACGAGGGCTTTAACTGATCCTTTTTTTCTACCGCAGCCACACCACCGCGCATTCAGATTCACACCGTCCATTTATTGGTGGAATACGAACGCTATGCATAACACAAGCAGTAGTTCGCTCAGTCATACCTCCGATTGTACAGCAGAACGAATTCGTTCTGATCTGTTTTTACATTTTCGCTTCGATCAAGTTTCCTTCACCGTTTGGAGCAAACAGTCACTTGATTGGCAGTCACCATACTAACGAAAAGCTACCGTGCGATCGAATGATTTATTACTACAAAAACCAACCGCTAGATGTACATGGAAGAAGTCGGTCGGACGCCGGGAACGGGAGAACGACTTTTGACTTCTCTTGAGAGGATACATGGATTGTAGGCGACAGCGGCGCAAGCGACAGATTGACTGGATTAAAAAAAATAGTCAAATGATAGTCTTCGAAGGGCAAGTTGAATGCAGAAAACGTATGCATTCACGCAGTCAGCCAACTTGCGATCTCGTTTCAAGCCCTGTTTAGGACACTCTATCTCCTTGCTGTAACGAGTGTACCCCATTAGGTATACGGACGATAGCAATACGGACGTTAGGCATAAACAGGGTCGTAGAATGTACTGGTTGGTGACAAAAATTTGAAGACATTTGCCATTTTTTCGTGCGACCAGTTTTGCAACTTATTACTAGTACACAAGCACCGAAAAGAAATGCTAGTACAATGAAAACATCTTCTGTTCTTCGTGTCGTACACCCTTCGGTATGGTAGAGAATATGTCACCATTGCAAATATGCAGAATATGCAGACATTGTTTTGTACACCCAATTCTTTTTGACGTAGGACTACGTCTTTCAGGAAGGTAGCTGGTATAGGGTGTCGTTCCAAAAAATCTTTCTAAAAGTGGTCAGGTTTTAAACGCTAATAGCTTAGTGGTTTCCCGATCGATTTTCAATATTCTTACACCAATCAATTGGAAAATCTTCTAAGAATTGGCCCAAATAAAGAAAGGTATGGACTCTTGATGTTGAACTATTGCGGAAATGCGTTTTCACGGTTCAGCTTATACTTCAATCAATTTTCAATAGATTTCCAAAATATTCACACCAATTGATCGGAAAATGGATTTGGAAAATATTGAAAATGTAGAAAACTATTGATTTACAATGCGCGTCATTGAAAAAATGAATTATTTTCATATTTTTGCCTTCCCACGTCAGTGCTTCCCTAGCACTGATAACAGAAATATATACGATATGAGCTATGGGTTAAGCTTCCTTATGATTGTATTTAATTTACGCCCTATAGAATCCGATCGAAAATTGTTGAGCTCAGCTGTTGCTGCTTCCCCGGATAAGGCAACGAAGACATCCAAATTCACCAAGCGAGATGCCAACAAACCGAAGAATCCATCGACTCATCTGCCAGTGAACGATATGGTTTTGGCTACTATGCCTTTTACTGCGCATCGTCAGTCGGTCAGCGGCTTTCGTTGGCAACATATCGGACAGGCCGCTTTCGGGTCACATCTGTGGCATAATTTTAAAGATTGTATTTAAAACATTTTTTGCCTTACGGTGCACATCGTCGTCAGTTGGTCATTTACTGTTTGGTTTGGCAATCAACTCATTGATATAACTCCAAAATCGATTGAGGATTGAGCGTATACAATGTTACTACTTTGATAAACGTTGCGTATGTAGGTTGTATACATGAAGACACGTATTATTACATACGTGGATACATCCTACTATCACTACAAAGGGACTTACGTGTCGTGTCTTGTGCACAACCGCTCCGATTTTTTTACACAGATTTTTTTGCACGACTTTTTTGCACGGCTTCTCGAAATAACAAGGTGTTTCGAAAATTTTGCCAACCACAGTTGTACACTAGGGATGGGAAAACTATCATTAACTACTGATAGATATCAGTAAGCAATAATATCACTAATCAGTAAGGTTTCACTGCTATTGATATTTACTGATATAATTACGTTGTCCCGTTAGAAAAATTATTAAGATTAAACTTATTGGTCGGTAGTTGCGTACGATAAATGTGGATGACATAATATATCGTAGTTAACGTCAGTAGTCTAAAGCGCGTGCTGATTCGAGCAATCGTCTCCATTTAACTCGAGCTTTGGCTACTTGTCGCCAATTTCCCAGTCGTCTCAAAAGTCATAAATCACTTTCGAGTTGAGCCCCCTGGTTCTGGTACCGGTGAGGTTGTTGAAGACAACTGTTTCCGTCGCACTGTCGTCCGGCATCTTTACGACGTGTCTGGCCCACCGTAGCCTACTGACTTTCGCCAAATGTACGATGGGATTCTCTCTAAACAACGCCTATAGCTAGTGATTCCTACGTCTCCGCCACTCTTCGCTTTCAGTTACGCTTTCAGTACTCCGCCAAATATCCGCAGTACTTTCGACACGGCAAGGGCGCGTATATCCTCTTTGTAACCTTACGACTTCAAGTCGATAAAGATTTGTGCATTGTCAGCTTCGTACGATAGCGTATGCTTCTTGATCGTAGCGTAATTTTGTTAATAGGCTCGATTTCCCGTTTGAATGCGCAGCTGGATTTCCTTACTAATGTTGCCTGCGGTCACTGGCAATCCAAAATCATGAATTTATTCACTACTTCTAGTTCGTCGCCGTCAAAGGTTATTATCCGTGAGAGGCACGCGTTTGTTTCCTTGAAGCCTCCTCCTTTCATGTATATGACCTTTGACGTATTTATTTTTAATCTGATCTTCCTAGACTAGTGCTTTCAACCTGGCGTAGATTGCCTCCACCTTCGCAAGGTTCCTAGCTAAGATATCAGTCATCTTGTCACCTTATCTCAACCTACGCCGCGTCTCGAAAGGTGTGTCTCCGAGATACGCACGAAACACATCACTCTATCCAATAGCTCTGATCAGTAGCGCTAGTTTATCTGGGAAACCGTGTTCATCCAATATGTGCCATTACTGGTCTTGATCGACTATATCGTGTGATGCGTAGGCACTATGTGCTCCTAACATATCTGTTGGGTGGTAAAAATCTGGTCCGTAGTTGCGCGAGCCTTCATAAAGCTCGCTTGGTAAATTACAAAGTAAACTTATAATGAAGAACGCAATTATAATATTACAATTTCCTATTTTTTGCTTCAATGCCCTGCTGGCTAAAATTACTGATATTTACTGATAGTTATCAGTAACGTACTAAAATTACTGATAGTTATCAGTAATGATTTTTAATGATAGTTCCCATCCCTATTGTACACCCAATTCTAAAGAAGTCTAAAGAAATTTAGACGGATTTTATTATGCGGAATTTTTTTTGAACGGTTTCTTGAAATAACACGGTTTCTCAAAACAACACGGTTTATTTTTGTACGGTTTTTTTACACGGCACGCATCCCCCGTGTAAAAAAAGAATTTGGTGTATTCTCTTTTACTGTTGCATGCGTAAGTACAACATACAGCTTTACCCCAAATAACGCGATTTTAAATAAGAACGTTCCCAACAAGGACGACTTCGATTAATAACACAGACATGCTTAGTTGTCTACTGCATCTATTCTTAGTGGTTCCTAAAAGTAGTGACCAGCCGAAAAAGTGCGCACAAATTAAATATTTTTTAATACGTAAATCCTAAGTCAGAACCGCCTTAATAATTACACCTTAATCACTATTGCTTGTCCATACTATTCCAACTACAACCGTAAGCAAAATACGGCGAATGCGTGTTATTTCTATATGACATTTTGTGTGATTGATCATCGCACGTTAGAAAATGTTTGCATCATTATCGGGCTAGTCTCGATGCTTGCAAGAGATGGGTACTGTCGATACAGATACAGTACAGAGCGATGGTATTGGTTAAGAGTCTGGCATAGCATTGCATGCTGTCAAATGTTTAGAAAAAATGCAACCGTTTCGGTCTCTGGACACAAATACGTCAGGCGTAATGGACGTTAATGATAATGACCTCACAGTTGGTCTCGTGGAATGATGCTGGCCTAATAAGCCAGCCGTCATATGTTCGAATCTCGACTGGGAGAGGCTGTTAGTCAATAGGATCAAAAACAGAAGGTCAAGTTGTGATAAAAACAGAAGGTCAAGTTGTGATAACGGAATGTAGCATCTAGGCTTTGCTTTTTGCTTTGCTTTAATGGACGCTACGTATAATGGACGATAGGCATAATGGTCTTTTCGATGCGTTTTCGCCTTTTTTTTATTATCTCTTCGTTCTCTTTTATTCGTATTCGCAACTTTTTGTCACCTCCCTATCGCTGTCTTCGCGTCTTTACCCTACCATTTTGTTGTCTTTTCTTCGTTTTGTCAAAAATGTAGTCTTTTTACTTCCTTTTCGTCGTTCTGTAATACATTCATCGTCTCTTTTGCAAGTTTTTTTTTACAAAACATTGCAAAAAGAACCTTTTTGATGCTTTTTAAATGTTTTTGTCGTGTTTTTTACGTCCCTGTCGTTAAGAATCTATTCGCCGTCTTTTAATCGTATATCCAAGTTATTTCTTTGATTTCGCCATCTTTTCGTCAGCTTTTCATCGTATTTTGCCAACTCTGTATTTTCATCATCTTTTCATCCCATTTCCGTCGTACTTTACCCGTGTACTCGCCGTCTCTTCGTTGTCTTTTTTTCGGATTTTAATCATCTTTTCATCGCATAATTGATGTATTTTCTGAAGGTTTAAATGTTCAACAGTTTTTTATAAACGCGTAAAAAGAGTAATTAAAGTAATAAAAGTAATTAATGTAAATCAGTAGTTCTTGATGAAACGGGACCACTACTGAGTTCTACAAATATTGAAGCTTTTGTACTTGATTGATTGAAAACGGTTTGAAAATAAAAATTACACTTTGAATGCCTCGAAACAGAGAACGCCTCATTTGCTAAGGGGCTCGAAAATTCAAAAAAGTAAAATTTTTAGCAGAACTTTTGGATCTATATCATGTAATATTTCAGAAATTTACAATGAAACGACTAACAAATGACATGGTTCTGTAAAGAAGAACAGAGCTTTCAAACAAAGTAATTTTTTTTGGCAGCCATATTGGATTTTATCAAAAAATCGTCATTTTTGCTATGAGCACACCAGCCTTTTTTCATTTAAAGACTTTCGTAGATGCTTTTGTCGAAACAGCAGCTCAAAACACCAATCAGTAGCCGATACCCACTTGCCCGTTAGAAAGGCATCACTAATTCCGAAATTTTATGCAAATTTATTCTACCGCGTTTGCCTGCAGCCATAACGGAACTGTGCTTCCGATTTAAAATTTAGCACCAACCAAGTGCGAGGTTTTTCTCGTTGCCTATAGACTAACGGCCCCCGAATGTCAACTGATCTAACCGATTCCGTCTCGGAAACTGCACATTCTGGTCGCGGTCTGGTCTAGAAAACCCTGCCTAGACGGCGGCGATGCTGGATGACATCAAGCTGGATGTAGAATAATTATATTAAACGGACTTCTCTCTCGTAGTTGTAGAGCTTCCGCCGGTAGTTGGTCAAAATGTGCCGTAGATGTGCTGCACCCACACACCGCACGCTTCGCACGATGAAGATAGATTGTACCCTACGGCGCTGTTATCAAAACGTCCAGGAGAATGGCCAGCTTCCTTTCATCCCCTGGCGTGATAGATAGAATCCGATGCCGCCCGGAAGTTGCCGAGAAGCCTTTTCGCTCGAGCTCCAGTACTAGTGAGCTAGCCACGACTAATTAATATTCCACAAAGTTATCGATGACGATAATTTGTTGGAAAATATATCGTATTTCATTAGTCGATTGACTCGTAGCGTATCCGATGATGGTTTGGGACGGGAGTTGACCGTCATCATATGGTTCGACGGCAAAAACACTTCCGCAAGACCACGCTTTTGTAAACTATAGAAATGGAAAATAAATTGAATTTTGATTAGATTTTATTTGCCAACTATGCCGAAAAATGTCTGATTCAGGGGCAATATTAGGTTTGGCTTTCCAAACATGGTGTATCTTCTAGTATTCACCATATAGTTAACTTTTGAAAAATAGATGGCATTTGAATGCCACTGGAGCGGTAGAAAATACATGTAAGACCAACTTCTACTACGACGTTTAAAAATGCTTTAAAAACAAAAATTACATACAAACCACCGCAACTACGGTATATGTTTGCAGTACACTAATTGATAGGCGGTGGACATCTACATGCCAATTGGTCACAAGAGACATTCCACCCCAGAGCTTGAGCAGTTATCATCCGGTTGCGAGCATGTGACTAATTTATGCAGACGATTTAACGTATAAGCTGGTGATACACCGATATCCACTTCTATTGTGGCTTCCGGGTGAATTTACATTTCCACTCATCATTGAGTGACGGAGAACATAATCGTTAGCTTGGCTGTTGCTGTTGCTGTTGGTGGCAGGATGAGAAGTCATTTGGAGGTTTTGCATAAGCGGTCTCGTTAGAATAATTAAGGTCTGCTGTTCTAGTCGAGGTAATGGATCTCCATTTCGATGGAATCTCTGTTGGGATCTGACGTAATTGATTCTTACCCTTCTGGGGTTGTTGATTGACTGGTACAAATGGTGGCATCTAACGATTGCATTCGATCACATGATGGAAGGTCTAGGTGTCACTCTTTGTACTGTGGCTGTAAAAAATTCACAAAAGGTCCTTTTTGCCTGATTTTTGTGGATTTTTCACGAAATGAAATCGATGCCATTCAACTCTCCGGATATTTTTAGTTGAATTGGTGCTATTCGAGTTTATTTCGCAGCCTTTGAGTTAATTTAATTGGTTTATTTAGATTTTACTATGTATTTAGGGGCACAGCATGAAATGGATGGAATTTGATTCTTCTGATGTTTTGAGAACAATTGGAAGCTATTTTATTTCATTTCACGGGCGGAAAATAAGTTTCTACACTGTTTAATTAGCCGTTATCATGATTTTCGGGTCCCCCATGGTAGCAACCTTAATCCGTTGTTATTTTCGTTGTTTCTAGTCAGTCATTTAGTAATATGTTTAAGCGGCCAAAAATTGTTACTTGTTGTAAATATTGGCACTATGGAACGACAGAAAATCGGACTTTGTCTCGCAGTGGTAACATGCCTAGAGACTCCGTGCAATTTATTTTTATGATAGCACTTTCTTGTAGCAGTTGTTGATATGCAAATAATTTGAAACTTGGGTTAACAGATTTTTACGATTTCCATAATGTTTAGTTGATGTTTTGTCCCCGCACAGAGGAGAAAGGCGTCTCTGCGTGGTAACAGTATGGATCCCAAAAATGTTCAAAACACTGAACATTGCGTACAGGAATTGCTCCCTTCAGCTTGCTACAACTTGCAATTTAAATGCCACTAGTCAATCATAGAGATGAATTTTAGAAAACACTAACATCTGCATCAGCAGAATGTAACAGATAAATATGATTGTTGGCCATTAAACTATTGAATTTGAATATTTGTTACAACAGTTACAAGCAAATATGTACAGTAATTCAAAAAAGTAGTCAACAGAGACAGTATGTACCTATTGGTCAAACAGCAAACAATTGTATCATGTAAACAAAACAATAGTGATTATTTATATAAATTCGAAATGAAAAAATAGCTGAACCTGCATGTGACGATACGCTTCAATACTGCATTTGACTCTCATTAACTCTCGTTAGGATGACCAACAACGGGTGGTATGAAATAACTCATCTCACCACTGACCATACCATCATGTTTTCCAAATATTCATTTCAATGCAAAGGAGAGTTTAGCCATGCATGTATTGAAAGGTTGCATGCATTAAACCCTGATATGTCCATTTTGGCTGCTTTAAAGGACTGCAAATTGGAAGTTGGAAAGTTTCCGTGTATTCAAGGAAATTCTAAAGCAACTTTTGAATGTTTTGTTGATCGTTGATTCGACGTTAAAAATTGAAAATTAAAATAATAAATAACAACCAAATTACGAAATAATGAAAAACATCAACGAAGTGAATGTGAAAATTGAACATATCAGGGTTTGCTGTAGAACTAACAGATAGATGGGTATGTACGAGTGTCGAAATTTCATACCCCTCTGCTGCGAAACCTCTCTACCTCCTGATGATGACCACCGCTGGTTGGACCGGCTGGCTGGCTGGCAGAAGCTGATGATGCTGATTAAAATGGAAGTAAAATAGAGCGCACATCCGTGCTGTTTGCTTAGCACTCGGAGCGGGCGTGCCAAAATTCACCACACATATTTTCGGTTTAGGTTTGATGTACCGGGCATAGATAATGGTCACTATATATACAGACACACGGTCTCTCTCTCACTCTGTTCGATTATCAGGAGAAGATTCATCTCCAATCACTCCGCTATAGGAACTGGAACCACAGGAATGGCATTTCCGACCGGCACAGAGGATATGCCGATTATAGGCACACGTGTGTGTTGGTTTTTAGCTAACCTAATATTTCAAAGGCATTCGCACTTGAATTGCCATTTGTGGCAGATACGAGTGGCATTTGGAAATCGATGCGACAACATTTGTTTCGCAACCATGCTCACTGGCCCAGAACCAGACCATTGACAAAGATGTCCTGATAATGATGGCGTCATTCTGAACGATAATAGGGGAGATAACTGACGCACTAAGGTGCTCCTACCTGCAAGCACATTTATTAGAGGCGTAATCGTCCGGTAAACGCTATGCGGCTTTTCTCCTGGGAGCCGAATCGTTTCCTATTTCTCGTTTGCTGTGCTAGCTCGGAAAATGTCCAGCCATGTAATGTCATAATGCTTTTTTGTGAGCCCGCATATTCAGAGCGGTGGTCGAGTCGGCACTCCACAGTCAGCAATAGTGACAGACGATTCACGGTGTGGAGTCCCGTTCCGTGCTTTCAATATCAATGTCAGGGACTTCCTAAATACCGTCACGGCAGACGTGCCGTTAGGTGGCCATAAATTCCCGTTCATACCATGACACATGCACACATGCCGCAGCAGCAGCAGCAGTAACCTCTCGAAAACGGTGAGTGGAAATCAATGTGCGTCTGTCATAACCATTGCGCTTTGGTTGCGAAACGAGGAATTTGAATTTTTGATTAAATCACACTTTTGCGACTAGGTTCGGTTCGCATCGCGATAGATTTAGTTTTGGAGGGCATTTTCAACAAAAAATAACCAGTCGCAGTGTTGGATATGCAATGTCAATTACCCATCTTTTTTTTATCGAAATTAAACTCTTTATCATTTTTTGGGCTCGTTTAAATAGTTACTAAATTTTCAGAATGTTAAAGATAACGCGACAAGTGAAGAGAGTATATAACAACATATACATACTGAAGGTTTCACTTGATCAGATTCCATTCTTGGAAATTCCACTTCTATTCTTCGGTCTAAAAACGTCAACACTCCGTGAACTCATTTTTCGATTTCTTTAGGTTGTTAAGCCTACAGACAATTGATTTTATATAAAAACTTTTCTATTCATGTCCAGCAATTTTTTTTACCCCTCGTAGAGCCAAATTTTAAAGGTGATGCTAACAAAATACCATGAGACCATGAGTTTTATTGCACTCTTATTGCGGTTTTCATGACCAATTTTGGTCATAAAAGCCCTCATAAGAGTGTAATAAAACTTTATAGTTGCTTGGGTTGTTAGCAGCATACTAAACATTTTTAAACTTTTCTTTTTAATTCCACAATTTATAAGCCTACATTTTCCTCCACAAGACGCTTCGATCAAGGAGCATACGCCACCGCACAAAGATGACGATGTACAAAACGCTGTTCAGACCGACAGTGCTCTACGGTTTTGGGACTGTAACTATTCTTACGAAAGACGTGTGCTTGGCGTATTTGCCTACGGAAGGTGTGGTGGACTATTTTTGGCTGTTGTGAGTACAAATACAAATCGAAGAGTGGCGTAAGCGTATAAACCTTGAGCTTATCCAAGTAACAATCCAATAGCAAATTGGTCTTATGCATTTCTTATAGTAGTTTTATCAGAGCATTGCAAAATCTATCAGGTTTTATAATGTTTTTCCTCAAGTGAATGTTATCTTATTTGATTAACATTTCTGAAGTATGATTGGAGGAGACTTGAAGAAACACGCATAAAATTGAAATATCAATAAGTGTAATTCACCTTATAAGTGGTTTTAAAAGATACTTGATTTCTGCTTAAAAACGACGCTCCTTAAAACCTAGGAATAGTTTTGACAAAAATTTATGACATTCTTCTGCAAGATTGGTTTGTCTTAACAATGCTACCATAAAACCGTCTTAAAACCGTATATTCTTGTAAGAGAAATCATACTCTGAAGAAAGAACATTCGAGCGTAAACAACTGATCTGTCAAAATGGGCATCTGAACCGGGAGAAAATTGAACAAATATGGATCTTTCAATCGAAACTTTAGCAAGATTTCATATGAAAAATCAGCGAAATCAAAAAACAATGAAGATTTCCAAATGAGCTGAGGAAGGACTATGCCGGTGATGATGCATCAATGGTAGATTTGTATGTTATTAGAAAATATGGTTCGATTGTATTCTGGCGGAGGCGGTGCCGGTGCCGGTTTGTAGCGTTGTTTGTATTTTTTAAACTAAATATAGTGGTCATTAACCGGTGTTGGGAAAATGTTTGAAGGGGTTGAAGCATATTTTTTTTAAAGACGGTTGTAATGACAAAGCATATAAAAAAATTTGATTCAACTTTACGCACGGAACTGCCGTGCAGCCCTATTTTAATTTTTAAAATCAATTTATATGGGTAATCATAATGACTGCTGTACTTAAAAAATATTAAACTTAATATAAGTAGCTGAACCACCAGCACAAAAAACATCTTACATTGACACTTTGTTGACGTTTTCTTTGTTTATACGAGAATGATTATCTTGCAAAAAACTAGGTCCCCTTAAGTAATTCAAACAATTCTTGTTCAAGCACAACTTGTCTTCTTCAAGAATACAATAAGTATAGATGAACTTATCGACCTCTTGGAAAATGTTTCTTTGTCTTGTGCAAGAAATGTTAGTCTAATAAACGCTTTCAGGTTGATTTAGATAAAACCATTGAAAAAATGGCGAACAGGATTGTTTTGATTAGTTTTGAAATTTTAGCCAATTGCATGTGGGCGTTTATAAATATGTTGTTATGCAATACCATAAGTGATTTTATCTTTTTAAATAAATGTTCGGACACCTAAAAGACTTTTTGCCGCAATTTGTTAAAAATTTGGTTGGCTGTCAATTTCTTCATGAAATTATTGAATTTTTTTTATTAATTAAATTTTTTAATAATCTAGCGAAAATAACCGCCGCGTTAAAATTTTCTAACTTTCATGTCACAAAACATCGACAAACTGAGCGTGACATGAAAAATTTCTCATTGATTGACAACAAAGCAGCTGCTTTTATTTTCAATTTTCATTTATATCCATTTTGGAAAAGCAATGTCTGTGAATGCTTTTTCTCTTATAGCTTTTAGTCAATTTAAAAAAATTAAGACTGTGAAAAGTGTATGATGTCTTGCAAGTGTTCTTTGAGGCGACAACCATAAAATCATCAACACTTGTGGTGGTTTTCTTTTAGTTTCAACCGACTCTTGGAAGTCACTATAAATACATATCGATAAGAATTACAAGTTTTAAAAGGACCTTTGGAAATATTCTTGAGAACCTTCTTTAGTGTGGGCCTCCCCAGATTTATAAGGGTTTTATGGCTGTTTTATCGCAGATTTGTAGAATTGCAAGTTTTATATACGGTTTTAAGGAGCCAATACTGGAAACCTCTTCAAGTGCATCTTAAAATTGAATTTGTTACTTGGGTATAAGGTACTACTTGGAGAGATTTCCATCGTACACCTGACGAAAGTTGGGAAACTACGGTGGGCTAGCCACGACGCAAGGATGCCGAAAGACTGTGCAGTGAAATCCGTTCTCTTTAAAAACCTCAATGGTACCAGGAATAGAGGGGCTCAGCGTGCTAGCTAGTTCATCCAGGTTGAAACCGACTTACCTTTGACGAGACGCTCAACGAATTGACGACTTTTTCAATTAAACTACAATTTATCGTCTTTGTCACCTCCAAAAACATATCAGATTGACCATGTTTAGATTGACTGCCAGCATTTCTCTGGCATCAGTGATGTCAGTTCCTATCGAAGCACTAGCGGTGGCTAGCATCACTACAAGGTGATGGTTAAGATCATCAGTGCTTAACTTGACACATCGATTAAGGTTACAAGTTGAAACCGAAATACTCGTATCCAGTGAAGATCGCTTTAAGTAGTAGAAATAAATGCAATTTCTCGTTCAGATGCACTCAAAACAGTCCATCCTGAACAACATTCGGTACCTTCGCTAACTTTGGTTAAGGGGAAACCGAAAGTGGCTCAAAGATGGCTGAATAAATAGCTACCATTCGAAGCATGTATCGTTTTGCGCCTTAAAAATGCATCTGTATTGGCAGAGCAAGCTTTCGCCACGTACTCAGTGCTTCCAGCGCTGTTATAATTTCCTAAAACTTGTAATTCAATTTATCGATCTGCTATGTATCAATAAATGCTCAGCAAAACATAATTGCTAATGGAAAATAAATTTAACTGAACATATCGATCATTACGTGTTCATAAAAGCGACCAATGTATAATTTAGAATTAGTTAATAGATATTTGATTACGCACATATTTCGTTGAACTAGCGATTTCCGAAAAAGCAGCAATACAGTATCAAACTTTCGTCACATCAATGAGCTTTTAAAGAGCTTTCAACTTTCGCCGCATCGATGAGCTTAGAGTGAAGTAAACAAACAAAACGCGAACGCAGGAATCAAAAACGCAATCCGATGCAAGCGGATTAATTAAACATCCTAGTGATCCTACGCATTATTCAGTTGCTGCTGTTAATATTGATTGAATCGTAATGCCTTGATAAAGAAAACAAACCCTTTTTCGGGATGTTTGTATTCAGTGCGGTTGGCTGCGGATCAGCTGTTTATGTTTGCAAGCTCCGCTATTTGACATATATTACCAATACTAATGCAATATTCAAATAAACGTTTAGGATTTTAACGAACACATGAGATGTACAGTACAGTGTTTGTCGCACTAACACAATAACGTGAGCCACTTTCGGTTCCGCCTTAAATCTCGTGCGACTGAAGCAGCTTGATGTTGCTGAAAATTACGCGCATTTGCTCAAGGCTGCCGCAAGATGGCGATCTGAACGAAATGCTCACTCGAGCACTGCTGGAATACCATTAGAACAACCATCAACGTAGCAGAGAACGTCCTCGTGTACGTAGGATTGAATCACAGTCACAGACAAAAGTGACGCATACCGAAATGTTTCGGGATAAGACTGACAGTATTTTGACAAGGGTTTTATACCGTCCGTTTTGTGCAGCGATTCGAACGTTATGGAAAGTAACGCCGCACTTCGGGCAATTATACCACCGACTGTACAGCATAACGAATGCATTCTGATTTTTTTATTGACGTAGGACTACGTCTTACGGCAAATTTTGAGATAGGGTATCATTCCAAAAAATCGAAAAATGCGTGCGTCACGAAAAATGATAGGTTTTGAGCGCTTATAGCTCAGCGGTTTTCCGATCGATTTTCAATATTCTTACACCAATCGATCGGAAAATCTTCTAAGAATTGACCCAAATGAAGAAAAGCATGAATTCTTGATGTTGAACTATTGAAAAATAGAAAATAATGAACCTATGTTTTACCAGAATTCTCGCTTCGTGATTGGTTGTTGGAAATGACGTCATCAAAGTAGAAACGCATTTTCACGCTTCGACTTATAATTCAGTCACTTTTCAATAGATTTTCAATAGAATTTCAAATTGTTGGGCTTTAGCTGTTGCTGCTTCCCACGGATAAGGCAACGAAGACATGCAAATTCACCAAACGAGGTGTTGGAGCTGGAGCACTCGTTTCGCTGCCGTGAGGAATATCTGGCTGCTGAAGTTCTGGAATTGGCAGGAAATATGCTGCTCGCGACAACGAAACGATCAGAATTATCGTCAATTGCAACTGGCCATCCGCAACAACGAAGAGTTGAACAAATTGCTGTCCCGTGTCACCAGTGCTCAGAGAAGTGTCTTTCCGAACATCCAAGCTGTTTTGTTGCTGCCCAAGAAGACGGAAAAGAAGGCTTAAGTTTCCAACATATCACGTCGACAAAATGTTCTTTTAAGGACAAAATGTTCATGAAGATTTGAGGAATTTTCGCTCACTGATTTGAATTCTATTTAATTTAGATTGATTCTAATTGTTCGCTTCTTATCAAATAATTTTAACCGATCACCTCTCGCGCTTCCGTTCGCTTGTTGCTGGTGGTTAAGAAGTTGGTCGTCTCGGAAGGTACCAAAGTAGCCAACCAATATTTCAGCTCCAAGTAAATGTGTTCGGTGAAGCGTCAAAATTAGTGAAACCATGGGTTGAAAATGAAAGTTTTAGTAACATCTTTAGCATCTTCATATAAGAATTTGTTCGTTTTTCAAAGAACGGTTTTCAGTAATTGATGAAACCTAGGAAACTTGGAACTTAGGGCTTTTCACTCGGTTTTCTTTAGCAACACAACTTTATCCATCACCAATGCTACAGTAAAAATCGTAGAATAATTTTTCTTTGGCAGCAAAAGGCGAACGGCTCACTGGTAACTTTGCTCTTTTGTTCAGACTGAAATTGAAATGCCCTATTTTATTTTACGTACATGATAGAATGAAGGACCATGAAAAATAGGTGTGGCCGATTCTTGTCGCTTGCTCTGGTACACAACACGAGGTACGCCGGCGAACATCATTATTCAAACGCTAGCTGAGCTACTGCCAACATCGTTTGCCAGGGCAAACGAAAGTCACGCTCGACTCGTGCACTTTTGCAGTGTGTGTGCAGTGCAGTGTGTTGGAGCTGGAGCACTCGTTTCGCTGCCATGATGAAATATCTGGCTTCTAAAGTTCTGGAATTGGCAGGAAATGTGCTGCACGCGACAACAAAACGACCAGAAGCATCCCACGTCACTTGCAGTTGGCCACTTGGAGTGGTATTTCATCGTGATTCAGGACCATACACGAACGGCTTCGTTGATCGCATAGCTGCTGAAGCTTTCCGGCTGGTCCGTTGCAACAAGCCGTACCTGGTTAGCAGTTATCGGTACTCCAATTTTCAGAAAAGAGAATTACGTAAAGTGTTGACCAAACTCGTGACTTTAGTCATGACCTTGAAATGCGGTCAGGCATATATAAATATTTATTTTTGAAACGATGATTCTACAATTGATGAAGGGACGGTAAGGGAAAGTAATGAAGAAGGATTTTTTCCGGGAATGAAGGGGAAGGGTGGAAAGGAAGGGGGGGGGGGGGTAATAGGTAGCTATGGTTAACAAGTTGTCGCTGTGACTCCTATCTTTTGTCCAATGCTGGAAGGTGCATGGGTCGAACCAAGCTGTAATCAGAGATTATAACCGGATTTGAACCCACAACACCTGCCAGGGCGTGTCGCTCACTGGTACCCGTGTACCTTTGAACCACAGAGGCGCTGGACAAAAGAAGTCTGCACAACCCCCCTTATTAACCATAGCGCGACATGGGTTGTTCTATTTTTAGACACACAATGTGCCTCTTCCTACACCTACTGTAGAAACCACCGACCGAGTCTTTTTTACTTTCAGGACGACGACACTATGCAGGCCCTTACGACTTGCAAGGTACTGCGTGTGACGCTGTTCGTCCGAAAGCGTGTTAGTCCGCGTTTCTCAGCGCGGTTATTCGGAGAAAGGCTCCGTTCCTATGAAAATTGACCAAACTCGTGACTTTAGTCATGACCTTGAAATGCGGTCAGGCATATATAAATATTTATTTTTGAAACGATGATTCTACAATTGATGAAGGGACGGTAAGGGAAAGTAATGAAGAAGGATTTTTTCCGGGAATGAAGGGGAAGGGTGGAAAGGAAGGGGGGGGGGGGTAATAGGTAGCTATGGTTAACAAGTTGTCGCTGTGACTCCTATCTTTTGTCCAATGCTGGAAGGTGCATGGGTCGAACCAAGCTGTAATCAGAGATTATAACCGGATTTGAACCCACAACACCTGCCAGGGCGTGTCGCTCACTGGTACCCGTGTACCTTTGAACCACAGAGGCGCTGGACAAAAGAAGTCTGCACAACCCCCCTTATTAACCATAGCGCGACATGGGTTGTTCTATTTTTAGACACACAATGTGCCTCTTCCTACACCTACTGTAGAAACCACCGACCGAGAAGTTTTAGTCTAACGTCTTTTTTACTTTCAGGACGACGACACTATGCAGGCCCTTACGACTTGCAAGGTACTGCGTGTGACGCTGTTCGTCCGAAAGCGTGTTAGTCCGCGTTTCTCAGCGCGGTTATTCGGAGAAAGGCTCCGTTCCTATGAAAATTGACCAAACTCGTGACTTTAGTCATGACCTTGAAATGCGGTCAGGCATATATAAATATTTATTTTTGAAACGATGATTCTACAATTGATGAAGGGACGGTAAGGGAAAGTAATGAAGAAGGATTTTTTCCGGGAATGAAGGGGAAGGGTGGAAAGGAAGGGGGGGGGGGGGTAATAGGTAGCTATGGTTAACAAGTTGTCGCTGTGACTCCTATCTTTTGTCCAATGCTGGAAGGTGCATGGGTCGAACCAAGCTGTAATCAGAGATTATAACCGGATTTGAACCCACAACACCTGCCAGGGCGTGTCGCTCACTGGTACCCGTGTACCTTTGAACCACAGAGGCGCTGGACAAAACCGCGCTGAGAAACGCGGACTAACACGCTTTCGGACGAACAGCGTCACACGCAGTACCTTGCAAGTCGTAAGGGCCTGCATAGTGTCGTCGTCCTGAAAGTAAAAAAGACGTTAGACTAAAACTTCTCGGTCGGTGGTTTCTACAGTAGGTGTAGGAAGAGGCACATTGTGTGTCTAAAAATAGAACAACCCATGTCGCGCTATGGTTAATAAGGGGGGTTGTGCAGACTTCTTTTGTCCAGCGCCTCTGTGGTTCAAAGGTACACGGGTACCAGTGAGCGACACGCCCTGGCAGGTGTTGTGGGTTCAAATCCGGTTATAATCTCTGATTACAGCTTGGTTCGACCCATGCACCTTCCAGCATTGGACAAAAGATAGGAGTCACAGCGACAACTTGTTAACCATAGCTACCTATTACCCCCCCCCCCCCCTTCCTTTCCACCCTTCCCCTTCATTCCCGGAAAAAATCCTTCTTCATTACTTTCCCTTACCGTCCCTTCATCAATTGTAGAATCATCGTTTCAAAAATAAATACGTAAAGTGTGTTAGTGCAAGTTTATTGCAAGTTGGAGTTATGATAATCAAACAATCGGTCCTTTCAAGGACCACACAACGATTGAAGAGTGTATTATATTTTCTTGCCCAGTTAATACCATAATAACACAGGCAACGAGGGAAAAGTTGAATTTTTCGCCTTTGCGGACGACCAACAAATGACGGAAATAAGTTTTCTGGTCACGGGCGACATTTTCTGTGACTTCCAAAACGTCTGCAGGTTGTAAATGCTATATCAGTGTTCTTTTGTAAGCCGCCGAAAAGTTGCGCAAAATTTTCAACTTCTTGAAAACTCGCGCGTACCGTCTACCGATTACCAGAGGAAAAGCACTATTCAACGTAGAAATATATAGAAATTTATTTACTGTTTGGTTTAGTTACTGACTTGGTTTCGTTTTAATAAAATATATTCAATCAATTCACGGATATAACTCCAAAATCGGTTGAGGGTTGAATGTATACAATGTTTCTACTTTTATAAACGTTACGTATGTAGCTTGTATACATGAAGAATCGTATTATTACATACATGGATACATCCTACTATCGCTATAAAGAGACTTACGTGGTCCTACGTCACCTATGCGGTAGTGTCTTGTGCACAACCCCTCTGGTTTTTCATTTCCGTTTCGATCCAGCTTAATGTTGCGAATTGAGCGAGAAGTCAACATTGCCCACTCACACGCGAGTGAGTAGGAAAAGCTAGCAACAGGAGAACATTCTGCTACCCACACACTCGCGCACGCACATCCTTACATCGACTTCTTGCATAGCTTATTCGCGAGTCAAATAACTCATAAGCAAACAGCTACCCGTGAGGCTAATGACGCACTGGGATACAAATTTTGCATTACGTTTTCTTCTTCTTCTTCGCCCTCAATTCTACTCACGGGTGGGAGTGCGAGCCCTCGCGAGTAATCGGATCAGCAACTCGTGCTGCAACGACGAACGAAAGCGACGACTCTAGCTGTTAGCAAAACACACACTCGCAAAAACTCGTTGCGGTGCATGGATAAATAAGAGCGGGAATCCGAACGGGATGCTTATGCCGGCGTGTACGTTAGAATGAGTACACGTATGTGAGAAAACAAGATCACACGAGTGTGGACTTCGCAACACTGATCTAGTTTTCTTTACCGTTTGGGACAGAAAATGACTGCAAAACGGTCTATTAACTGGCAGTCACCACAGGGATACCTCGATATAAGACAACCTCGTTATAAAACAACCTCGATATAAGACAATTCGATATAAGACAATTTTTACTTCGATATAAGACAAAACCCTTTGACCTAGTTGGTAACGACAGCAGAGCACATTTTCCATTCCAAAAGCGGCTCCATAAATTTGTGCATTATTTCGAAATAATCCTAAAAATTGTAAACAACTAATAGCTCAAACAATAATAAATAGCTCAAAAAACATAAACACAGAGCAAAATTGGTGACTGCTATAATAACCAACCGTACTATCGGGTGATTCAACACAAAAGAACAACCACTACATGCGCGTGAAAGAGAGACGTCGGACTTTGTTGGACACAAGTAAACATTTTGTTTGTGTTTGTCCGACGTCGTACAGCAAGCTTTTACTGTGGCTAGACAGTTTGGAGACCGAAAAAACAGAAACGGAAATATACACCACCTCTGCTCCGGTAATTTTACGTACTATACATTTTCTGCGACAATCCGCTTATTGAATTCATGCCGAATTCAGGAGACGTCTCCACGTTTCTCGATCTTGGGCTGCCGCTCTTCAGTCGCCCTTAATACTCGCTGCTTTAGCATCCACGTCAACAGCGCTCATTCAACGGGTACGGGGTCTGCCTCGAAGTCGTCGGCCTCTGATGGAGCGAGCTCGTCTGCTAAATATTGTTTTCGCTGGTCTTTCATCCGGCATTGTTGCTACGTGTCCAGCCCATTGTGTCCTGTCGTGTTTCAATCGCTTCACAATACTTGGAATATTTCATGATTCATCCGCCAGCGCTACATTCCTTCGTCTAATATACCGCTAAGAATTGATCGCTAGATCTTACGCTTAAAAACGCCAAGAGCTCGTAGGTTGCACTCTTTTGACGTCCTCGCTTCTTGGCCATAGAATACCACCGGGAGAATTAGCGTCTTTTAGAGCGCGAGTTTTGTACGGAGTTGCCGGCTACGGGACCTCAGCTGGTCACGTAATCCGAAGAAGGCCCTATTGGCAACCGCCTTGGCGAGATTTCGTGATGATAGTACCGCACACTACCCTTCGAATAGCACTTCCCAATGCAATGCTGAACAGCAAATTCGATAGTCCGTCACCTTGCCTCAAACTACCTAACGTCACAAACGAGTCCGATGTCTCACCCGCTATCCTGTTGTGATTTTGAACCATCAAGGGTAGAACGTTTTGTTGGAAAACTATGTTCAAGCATAATCGGCCACAGCTCATTTTGTTCAACTGAACCGCCCACCACTTTGAAGTTTATACACAAATGGTGAGTCTGTAAGTTGAATTCCCGGACATTTTCGAGGATTCGTCGCAAGGTGAACATTTGGTCCGTCGTGGACCGTTCCTCTCGGTATTCGCCAACAAAGGTTTGCTGCAACGGCCTCAGTCGGTTAGAAACATAAAAATTGTGCCAGCCTTAACCGTAGGTAAAATTAAGGACGCCATCAATCAGCTTAAGATAAAATAAACCGGTTGTTTATAACATAATCCGTTTTTTAACGTTTTGAGTGCACTCTTCTGATTTAGGGTGGTTTTGAAAACGATCGTGTTTTGCCTTACACCTAGTCTTCAAAATTCATTCACGCCACTGGTTTTATGATTTTGGTATTAAATGAAAGGTATTTTAATAAGCTTTTCAGTAAAAATTCAATTAAAAATTATTTCTTCCATAATTACAGGTACATTAAAAATAGTTTTTTCGTGTTTTCATGGTTTGAGCTTTGTTCCTCAGACACTTGAAGCTAGAAGAAATAGGTCATATTTTTCTCATATGCATAAAAAATTCAGAAATGTATAGTTTTTAATGTCTTGATTACAAAAAAATAAAATTGCGCTAATTCAATGAAGACGCATGGTGTTTTGTGTTCATTTTAAGGATAAGGATAATCAACTCTTCTCTGTACCGCAAATATTCTTATGGTTTTAGCTTATTGTTTATGTTATTTATGAACTTCCCAAAACCTGGATTTTATATTACAATCTGAATTGAAGCCAGTTCATAACCGATTTGATTAAATGATATCGCTGACCACTAATAGAGAACTTCGGAAAGAGTTTCTCATTTGAGTTTCAGAGGCTCTGTCAGAGGCGAAATATTGCAACTAGCATGATGTTGGTTGCAGCCACCTAACTTCTCACTTCAATATCTAAGCAATTATTTAAGGAAATTTTTCAACTTTTCTTTATATTAATGGAACCCGCCGTTCTCCGTTAACAACTGTCTGCTATTCTTAAATTATCCATTGCACCTGCGAGAACCAATTCAAACCATTCTACTGTATCTTTCACAACGAACAGGTTCCATAACTAGTAAACACGGATTTCCAGGAAAAAGAAAACTTCTTTTCACGATTGATGAGATTGCATAAATTCCCGGTACTGTGTCAAAAAGTAAGACATCTTTTCAATTTCAATCAACCCGAGAAACGCTTCCTTTTCTATGGGAAGAGGCACGGCAGCGTGCTTTCCATTGACTTCGTCTGGTCTGGGAGTTTATATCTTAAGAAAGCCGTTTCTAGATGAAAAACGCAAGCACCTAGGCAGTCGGCAAAAGCTGAGGAAAATTAAAAGTAAAGAAGTTCGCTTTTTGCGATTGTGCCAAGCTCCCGCAAAAACCGCAACGGCACAAAGCATCCCGACCGACTAAGACCAGGTTGACTCCCTTGTGGCGGAAAATATTACGCCACACCCGTGGCAGTCACGACACGGCCGACTGTTCCCTATCGCATCCCGTAGTTGCCCGGGAAGGGTGGCTTAGTGTGCAATAAAATCTGTCGAAAATACAACTTTCATGAGGCAATCCTCGAAAATTTCCCAGCGAACAATGACTGGCCTGGACCGCTGCGCTGGCTGGGGCTATTATGAAACCTAGGAGCCTGTCGGGTAAGAATAAGACGGCCACGGCTCGGCTGCAAAAGGAATCTTTTCTTTCATCTCTTCCGGCTTACGGTGTGTTATGTCCTCGCAGATTACTCGCAGATTCGAGGGTGGGCGATGTCTTCCGGGATGCTGATGTAGCTTATCCGCTATGGAGATGGTCATGAATGATGAATAGAGTAAACTGTTTATTCACGGTTTTATTTTATTAAATATAAGTATTTCTCCGAACAGCTAGGAACAGAAGAGATAATTTGATATACTTTGGAATTTTCGCAAGATCCCGACTATTTCAAGTACTTTAAAAATTGACAGAGAACGCTGACTTTTGCATCATCTCAACAGCTGAAGTTGCCGAAGCCAATCGTTTTGAGCTCATCTTTCTCTTCTTGTGTCGTATGGGCAATGTCGTTAAGAAACTTTAAAGCAAGATATAGTTGTTATATGGTGGGTGTCTTGGAGCGGGCAGAACCGTGTTTCAGGCTATGGCAAAAGCAGCCGAACCATAATCGTATCTTTCGTTCTACACAAAAGCTTTGCGCTGTCTAGATGGACCCACACAGTCGACCGCCGCCGCCGCCACCGAGTGCTGGGGGTGGTTGGGGGGGAAATTTATTGCTTTTCTTTCACCATGCACGCGAAACAGAAGAGCACTATCCCTAGAGATGCTCTGCCAGGAGAAAGAATCGTTGCAGTCGATGATACGTCAAATGCAACCTCGCAAGTTCAAATTGCTGATTTTGTAAAATGAAATATTTGTGCTTACAAAGTTGTTCGTATGATTGAGTATTTATCGACCACCTCTCGTTCTCTTGCCGTTCCACCCTCCCAGGGGTGTGTTTCACGATAATTTATCTCTGCAGTTTCAAGTACATTTAACTCCATAATAAATTTTCATAATTCGCTTAGATCCTCTCGTTGATTATAGTCATTTCGAGGGCAGCATGTTTCCTCCCGGCAATACATAATTTTATTTTTCAGGAAAAACACATTTTGGTGTTTATTTAAAGACGATACATAGAAATTTTACCATCATTAATCATAATTTTTAGTAAATAATTCTATCGTAATGAAGGAGCTTAAATACATTCGTAAAGGATAATCATTTAGCAGTTAATTTAGGAAGCGTTTGCTCAACATCCTACAATTAGACTTACACTATAATTTCCTGTAGTATTGAATTGAATTAAATTTTGATTTACGATTAAATATTCCGCCAGATTGGAGTTGGTAATAAATTTTACTTATCTGTCCACATTATTGGTTGATAGCGGTACAGGCCGAATAACACGCGTTTCTGATGAACTAAAACGAGCGTTCGAAAAATTGCAAACTGCCTCATGACGTAGCATCATTTCCAAAGAATCCATCCACCCATTTGCCTGCCCTCCTTCCTCATTAGCAACTAATCAGCAGCATCAATAACAACTGAGTTTCTGCAGTGCCGTTTCTTTCGCACTGTGGAGCCTCAATCTCAATTTAG
Source organism: Sabethes cyaneus (assembly GCF_943734655.1). Taxonomy (NCBI): domain Eukaryota; kingdom Metazoa; phylum Arthropoda; class Insecta; order Diptera; family Culicidae; genus Sabethes; species Sabethes cyaneus. Next base: position 53,334,334 of record NC_071354.1, read on the forward strand.
AAGCGATTAAACAAAGTTAAATGGGTCTTGCATAAAACCGACATCCTGTGGCCCCGTGTCGACCTTTCTCCTTCACTCGAACTCTGATTACTCAGCAGCAACAAAGTTTCACAACAGACCGAAGCATACCAAAACCGTAATGATGATGATGATGACTATGAAAAGGACCATTCCGGGAGTCCAATGTTTCGATCGTAGAGTCCGGTCACCCTTCCGCTGCGGCGGCTGCCTACACACATATCAAGTCAAATTAATTAAGACCAAGTTTTCCGCATGACTCAAAAGCTTTCAGGGTGCCGGTTTCTGGGACATACAATCGGAGAATTAAGCTGTTGAAAAGCTTCTTTGTTTCGACGCACAGCTGTAGGTTTCCCGTTCGTCACCGCCAACCGGAAAGGCTGTGGGACCGGCTCGGGTGGTTACGAGAGGAAGGCATTTCAAAGAGCTTACAAATGGATAACTAAGTCTTCGGTTCCTGGGAAACATGGCTGTAAACAGTGGGATCAATTGTGGCCATAACCGTTTCATGTTTGGATAAATTAACAGCAATTATAATTTATTCCGGGCACTGGGAGGAGGACATGCTTTCGCAACCGGCCCTAAGATTTCCTACTGCAACAGAGCAAGGAAGTAAGCCAAAGCTTAAGTTATTAATCGCATATTGAAACAAGTTTATCATTACCGTTTTATGGGAGTTGCTACCTGAGCAGATTGGAAGACGGCGTCGTATGCCGCGTAACAACGCCCAGGGTTTTCTGAATGGTAAACAAATCTGAAAATGGCTCCAGACCGACTGGTATGGATAGGACGAGACTGGCTAGAGACGACCATTACAGGCGTGTAGGCGCGTAGGCAGAATGCAGTTACATGCAGATGGAACTGTTTCCTTCCGTCGGGGCACTGTTGGCAACCCAAATAATTAGATTGTGCTCAAGTTTAGGTTGGATTACATAATTTACTTGCTCCTTGCAGCAGCGAGTTCATCACCGAGACGGGGCGTGAGTTTGGTTGGAAGCAAGTGAAGTAAAATGAAGATTTATGTATGAAAAGGAGGTTTGTATGGTTTATGTTTTGTGTGCACAAGACATAGCCGGATAACCTAAAAATAAAAAATAAGAAAACTTATCCAATTTAATTCTACTATGTGTATTTTATTCAATGACAGATACGTATTTCGCCTACGACTTGCAGGCTTCCTCAGTGTCTGTTTTCGAAAACAGACACTGAGGAAGCCTGCAAGTCGTAGGCGAAATACGTATCTGTCATTGAATAAAATACACATAGTAGAATTAAATTGGATAAGTTTTCTTATTTTTTATTTTTAGGTTTCGTATTCTACTAAGACGCTCCAAAAACTTCAGTCAATAGCCGGATAAGTTATAGCGTTTGAAACTTAAAATTCCGGGCCATTAATTATTAAAAATGTTTGGTCTTTAAATTTTCAAATTATTGTACTAAAAATTTCTTACACTGCATAACAGCAAAATTTTGGTCTTGAACCAGTGTTTCCAAAATATGTAGAAATATAATACCTATGCCATCTAAAACTTCGAATTATGCTCTGAGATATCTCCAATTGAAAAACGTGAATATTGTCCGGAAGCTATACAAATTATCGAAAAAATTACATATATTTATTGTATTATAGACATGTTTGTTAGTAGCCTGAACCGTCCAATCTGATGATTCTTCGTTTGTTCTGATATTAATCAGTCTACCGATCTAGTCTGATTCTCATACTAGGAGCAGCCGAAAACAGCGTCAGAACTCCATGTTAGGGTGGTTGGTATCGCCATTGTGCCGTAATTCGGAACATAGATATATCGCTCCCTCAACTTACAAGGAATCATTCGAGTGCTAGAGGAAGCGTGCTGGAAGGCAATGGTTGGTCATTTAAGGATGGCCATATCATCTGCCAGAGCTGGGACAATACACACGAACTGGGTACAGCTTTCATACTGGCGGTCCAAATACGGAAACGGTTAATTGGGTGGTGGTCAATAAGTTCTCTAACGTGTAGTCTGAAAATCAACGTGCCCTCCACTTCTGAAGTTCCAATGATGACAAGGTTGAGAACAGTTGAAGCGTGAATGTGCCCACGCCCAAGATCGTCATCAAAGATGTAAATGCACAGGTTAGCCAAGAGGAGAAATATAAACCTATTATACTCAAGTCTTTTTTTACACGGTTTGTTGCCCGCGCTTTTCAAACATCAATGACGTCGCATCATATCCATGTGCTAACATTGACCCGAACCACAACAGCACAACAGCTGATCAATAGGACAGCACACGAACCGTTGCTTTTCAAGAGATGGCGTTTTTTGGTGGAAGTAAAATCAAAATTTCTCACTTATCTATGTTCACCTACCTAAAAACAATCACTAATCACATTTTATTTGTGGTACAGTTATTTTGTTATGTTTAATTTTCATAACTTCTGCCTAATTTTGATAAAAAACTAACTTTTCCTATACCTCTCCATAGAACCTTACTACCATTCTTCCGTGAGCCCGGGCAAGTGATTTTGATACCGTACGAGAGCCGAGAGCTGAAAATGTTTGCGACATTTCAATTCGAAGAAATTAAATTTCGCAACATGAACGCTTATCGCGTAAAAACAATATTTACCAGCTATTTATTGGTTCAGATGTTAAACGTTATATTGCAATTAGCGATAAACACAAAAGAAACTGAGATGCATGAGACAGTACTGTTGCTGCGCCAAGTAAATTTATTGTCGCGCGAAATTGGGCTGTTTCCAATATGTACAATATGTGTTACAAAGTAACGACATCTGTTGTATTCAACAGGGAAACATTGATAATTTTAAGCATACTCTCACGCATGGCGTATGATGAAACACTAGCGCCAACTTCTGTTCTTTATTATCAGAAACCAGAGGCGGTGTCTTATTGATGAATGAAGAAGAGGCTCCCATTATATCACCTCTCTTCCAAATTAACAGGCTTAAAAATATAACTCTCTCTTTAACGCCATCAGTTGGGTCGATACAAACAGCTACCGTAAAAGTGGAAGCATGTGGTTATCTGCCCGATCTGCCCGACTATGAAGTTCCAGAAGTTGATAGAAGATAATTCTATAGACTCTCACCAATTTCGAACAGATTTGTGCGAAATTATCAGGATGGCTTCCTTAACCGTTATGTGTGCGACAGGGTACCCGGGTACCTTTTCAGTTTTAAAATAGTTATAACTCATTCAATTTAAAACATACGTCATTGAAATTTTGCGACATCGTAAAACTCGTTGATCTTAAGTAATTGAGGTTTTTTTGGTGCATATCCATAAAGGGGCTTAGCAATGAGAGTCACTTGAATTTTTTTATTACGTAGGAGGGCGACAAGGGTACCCGGGTACCCATGATTTGCTATCTTCATAACTTTAGTTATGTTGAACCGATTTGGATGAAACCGGTGGCATTTGATTCGTACATTTATCTAGTTTTGATTAGATAAAACGTTTGGCCATCAAATGACATGTAGTTCCCGGGAATCGGTAATTCCGGAGCAACATCCGGTAAAATGTGGGAAGCCGCATGTTTTGAAAGAATATCAGCTTTCAGCAAACCTATTAGCTTTGAACTTGACACTGTGGACCCTTTTTTCATCTAATTATATAAATTGGTGACTTTAGATCGCATTGGCAACTCCAGAATTTGGTTCCTGTAGGGATACAGATGGCGAGTTGGGTGCCTAATCCAATATTAGAATTGGTTTAGCGGATCTTTTAGATGTTTTGAACTGAAATGGTCAGTTTAGTACTGATTGATAATTTCGGAACTGGTTCCAAATGTATAACGGATGGTTCTACGTTTTGAACAGTTCTGATAATGCTAAGCATTATCTTGAATCCTGCGGTATCATCTGTGACCCCGTAGAAACCATTTTCGAAATAACCAATCAAAATACATCGAAATGTAAAAAATATCACCTACCGAACTAATTCCAAGAACTTTGATACCCATATTGCTAGGTTTTACCTCCAATCCTGGACTGGCCACCCATGACCCCACAGGAACCTACTCCGGAATGGCCAACCTGATTCATCTCATTATATGAAATAGTACATTGTATGAATTTTTAGAGTTTTTATATCCGCATGACAGATTTTCCTGCAATACAATCAGTTCTCTTCCTCACAGCGGACACTCTGTCGGAATTCCGGATTTTCGGGCCCCGTATGTCTTTTAGTGGTGATAAATAAACGAATCAAATGACACCTATTTCGTCGAAATCGGTTTAAAATTGTTGATGTTATAACAATATCAATTTTGGGTACCCGGGTACCCTTGTCGCCCTGCTAAAGGTGTTTTTTTTGTCGCACACATAACGGTTAAACAACTATAAACAACGGTGCAAATCAGCCACGTAGCCAGAAGGGGGGGGCCCGGGGGCCCAATTTTGATTTTAACTGTTTTATGTGCATATTTTTTCGTTTAGAACCACAATACATTAAATGTATTATAATATATTATAGTTATAACCAATAAGATATGCATATAATGTATTAGGTGCCAAGATAGGACTCCTGGCCCCCACCTCTGGCTACGTGGCTGGTGCAAATGTTTACTCTGTGGCAGCCGTAGATTATCCAAAAGTGGCATGAATACCCATGAGTTCCCATGCATCATCTGTTCATCAAACAGAAAGCAGCATTTGATCAAGCATGAAGAGCTATGGAAAATCATCAACGAAAACGGCTTTCTCTGAAGCCAATCAGATCAGACTAATTATGGCTACGATGGATGTGAAATATCCAAGCAACAATTCTAAAGCCGCTTAGTTTTAATTGAATTTTATACAGGTTTTATCGCGATATTAATCTGCTTATTATGGTATTACGCAATACCAAGATAATACAACTCAAAACAAGCTTATAACTAGCTATAAAACCACGATATAAGTGTTAATAAAGCAAATTTATTGTGATTGCCAATATTAGCCCGATAAAACTAGTTGGCTGCGCTACATCTCTTATACATTTACTATGTATAGCACTACAATATGGCGTATCTATACAAAACTGATCCTATTGCGGTTACTTTTCAAACCATAATTAATCAGTTAATCCTATATGTTCGCTAACATGGTAACACCCTGATCAAACAGATTTATTGCTGATATTATTTAACATTTAACATTGATTTACATTAATCCATCTGACAACATACTAATTTTCCATTTAAACTAGATTACACTTAAATTTTGCAAGCGGTGTCTAAAACAATTACCAGAAGAATTAAAATCAAAGTGACTATACACACGATTAAACATACAACACATAGCTTTAATTGGGTAATTTTGTTCATAATCGGTTCTTTTAAAATCCGACCAAAGAAATTCTGCGCTGCGATGGGCATGTGGAGCAGCGCTTATGTTAGTTTGAGCGAGGATATTTAAAGAGTCCAATTCGACCAGCAAAACTTTCCTGATGAAGAGTATCCTATCAATATTTCTCCTTTTGGCGAAAGATTCCACATAGAATAGTTTACAACGGTCTTGATACGGCGGGAGCACTAAAGGGTGTTGCCAGGGAAGGTGTCTAAATGGGTATCATAAAAATTTTCTCTGAACTGCTCCACAAAGTTATTGATGAACTGTTGCAATTTTTGGCAATTCTTAAACGATTGGAAAAATATGCAAATTTTAGGTTATCAACGTAGCGTAGAGTAATCTTCAACCTCTTGGAAGCACATTGCACACGTCGTTAAAAATTGGGAAAACAGTAGGGGCCCAAGATTGCTTCCTTGTGGGATGCCAGATTAGTTGCAAAATTCACTGGAAGATGCGTTACCTAGTTTTACTGAAAAGCAGCGATTACCTAAGTATGATTTCAACCAGTTAATTTATTAACCTTAGCTCGATGCTGCACGCATTCGCCCTATCTTACCTACAAGCAGGTTTAGATCTACATGGTCGAACGCAGCTTTCAAGTCAATGTACACTGTGTCAATTTGAGCGCCATTTTCTGCTTTTCGTACACAATATGATATGAAGTTTAGTGATAGTTGATCGTTTAGGGTAGAAGTCGTGCTGATTACAAGAGATGTGTCGTTTTACTTCGTACAGCAGTTGTTTGCTTATAAGAATTTCAAGCAGTTTAGAGCCACTGCTCAGAGAGGTAATTCCACGCTAGTTGGTGACGTCATCACAATCTTCCTTCTTGTAAACCGGAAATAAGATGGACTCCTTCCAGGCATCTGGGATCGTCGATTGCGATATGGACTGATTACAAACAGCAGTGAATGGTGCTGGTGCACAAAGAGCGTCACAACATTTTTTAAAAATAATCCGCTCCAGTCTGCCACGACGATTTTAGCTTGTAGATCACATTTTTAATGTCTGTTTCCGTAAACATCACATTCCGCACTTCTTAAATACTCTATTCAATATTTAGAAGTGCCTCGTCGATTTGCTGTACAAGAATAAATCCGTTTTTAAAGACACTGGTAAAGTGCCCGGCAAACAATTAACAAATTTACAAATAACAAAGGGCAAATTGAAAACAAAATTTGATACCTTGTCGTAACGGATTTTGATTACTCAGTGTGATTTCCTTTTGGTCGACTAAGCGGTTAAAATATCAAAATTAAATGCAAAACTTCCACGCGGTGAAATTAAATTGAATAGCTACTACTTTTGCTATCAAAAATATCAAACAGAATGCAAATCATACTGTAACACAATATTGATGGGAAAGCTAAATTAGTTATCATTTTGCTATCATATCATCATCATATTGCTACCATCATTTAATTTGAACTAACCATTTTACTAGAAAAATATTATGTGAAAATAGATTAATTTAAATATTGTAGATTTGTTTACATCATAATCATAACATCATAAATACAACACATAAATATGTCAACACATCTTTTTTCAACAAAAATAAAAAAAAATGAATGCCAAATCTTAAACATCATAAGTGCGATTTGAACTCGATAACAAAACATGATTTCTAGTTGATATCAACAGCAGAATATGTACTAATTTTGATATACTTTTGTTGTCAAACCTTGGTCGGGTAGCCAAATCTTTATTGTTAAACATTAACAAGAATATGAGAATTCAATACCAAAAACATTTTCTTAAGCGGGGCCATATTGCTATAATTTAGTTTTTTAGCCCGCAAAAAAAAATTCATCAAAGCAAAATATGGGTTGTAGAATGAAAATTATTATTAATTAATTTTCATGTCCCAGAAAGCAACTAAAATGGTTTTGCTAGAAACTGAGATTGATTAGTTGAAGATATTTATTTTGTTAAAACGACTAGTATTCAAGAATCGCAAAATTTCGATTTTGCGTTGATTTTATCCGTCTATACCAATATACACGACACGATAAATTTATTGAGCATTTGCTGCACAACTACTAGAAACTGCTGAAATGTTATTATTTATACTATCGGATATTTTAATTTTTAATTTTTTTAAATAAAATCGATCAGAGTTAAATGACAGAAAAATTTTAGCTTTTCTGTTCACGGATTTATATTTTCATGTTAACAAAGCTGGTTGACTGATTTAGCTTTTTACCAGGGAAAGGTTTATGTATTATACGCCTGAAGAGCAAAGCAAAAAGTTTCAATTAATTATGGCGATTGCTGTGAAGCAACGATAAGCATAATCGGTTTTATTGCTGACCTAGCAGAGCGTGAGAAAACTACTTAAGCTCAGAACCTGATTCTTAAAGAGGTCAAAAATCTTCTGAAGAATTGGCCCCTTCGCCAGAAGGCAGTTTTATAGCGGTCTTCAGGAGGTCCTAGTGAAGTTCATGGTTTTATTATAGGCGAATATCCAAAACAATGTACCGCGAACGCAGGTAATTCCGATCAGTTCCTAATTCCGATCACTCAACTAAAGTAACCGATTTTTAAAAGATTGAATTAAAATGTATAGGTCATTGGCAAGCTTCGATCATGAGGATTCCCATAAACTATGGTTTTTGATTCCATCTTTTAAACATCGACTACTTTAGTTGAGTGATCGGAATTAGGAGCTGATCGAAATTACCCGCGTTCACGGTATATGTTTACTGACGGAACCGAAACCGACCGACGCTGTTTAGGCAGTAGTATGACGATCGATGGGCATGAAACATGGACAATGCTCGAGGAGGACCTGCGAGTGCTCGGAGTCTTCGAACGACGTTGCTAAGAACGATCTTCGGCGGCGTACAGGAGAACGGAGTATGGAGGCGGAGGATGAACCATGAACTCGCACAGCTCTATGGCGAACCCAGTATCCAGAAGGTAGCTAAAACTGGACGGATGCGATGGGCAGGGCATGTTGCAAGAATGTCGAACAACTACCCTGCAAAGATGGTGTTCGCCTCAAATCCGGTAGGAACAAGACGACCAGGAGCGCAGCGAGCAAGATGGTTAGACCAGGTGGAGCGAGATCTGGCGGAGAGTACTCGGTGTCCGAGGAATTGGAGAGCGGTAGCCCTCAACCGAGTTACATGGAGAAATTTTGTTCAACAGGCTTTGTCTTAGGACGGCAAGCCACCTAAGTAAGTAAGTATGTCGATCGATGGAGATGAGTTAAAGATGGTTGACGAATTTGTCTCCCCTGGCCCATGCAAACAATGGTGGTGACACCGTCTGGATTTGGACTATCACAAGCAATTGCGGTCGAACTTGCTAAGCTCCCGTAAAAGACACTCATTAGATCGGTTGTTTTCTATTGGTATACAGCGTCATCAATGCATGAGGAAGACCTGCTCGAAATGTTTGAGAAACGAAAACGGTGCTAAGAACGGGTCTTCGCCCGCGCACCGTGGACGGTGAACTATGAACTCATACAGCTCCACGGCAAACCCAGTATTCAAAAGGTGACTAAAGCTGGAAGTATACGATGGGCATGGTATGTTGCAATTATCCCGATACCCTGCGAAGATGGTGTTTGTTTCAAATCCGGTAGGAACAAGATGACCAGTAGCATTGCGATACTAAAGAAGAAGGTGAGCTGGATGAGAGTAGCCCCTCTTGAGGACTGTTGGAATGTCGTGAACAGTATAGCGGAGAACGTCCCAGGCCATGCGGCATCGAATCGAAGTAACGAATGGGTTGACGAGGAGTGCTAGCAGATATTGGATGATAAGAATGCAGCGTGGGTACAAATGCTCCGTAGAGCCACCCGTAAGAATATGGAACAATACAAACAGAAGCGGAGAACTCGAGCAGCTGTACCGCTTTTACGACATACGATATTCCTATCAGAGATTCAACGAATTTGAACCTGGATGCTGCGAAGAAAGTGCTGTCCCAAGTCATCTTCCATCGACTATCGTCAATAGCTAACAGATTTGTGGGAAGTTATCAGGTCGGCTTCATGGTGGGTCGATCTTCAATGGACCAAATCATCACCCTGTGGCAGATCCTCCGCGAATTCCGAGTCCCCACGCATCACCTGTTCATTGGTTTCAAAGCCGCATATGATAGTGTAAACCGACAAGAACTATGGAAAATTTTGGACGAAAACGGCCTCCGGGTAAGCTTGCTAGATTTATCACGGCTACAATGGATGGGATCCAGTGCTGTGTGAGAATCTCGGGTGGATTGTCGGATCCATTCGAATCTCGCAGGGGATTTCGACAAGGAGATGGTCTTTCCTGCCTGCTATTCAACATTGCGCTTGAAAGTGTGAGAAGGCGAGCGGTGATCGAACTGCGGGACACAATTGAATCTAGTCATTTTATTTCCTTTTCTGTTGCGGATGCTGTCGTGTGCCGCCGACAGAGGCGGTAGAAGATAAAACTAAAACTAGACTAAAACGCGAAGCAGAGAAGATTGGGTTAACGATAAATACGTCTAAAACGAAGTATGGGTGGGCGGGGCTGAGCGCGACAGGGCTCGCTTGGGCAGTACCGTGGTAATCGACGGGGATGAGTTGGAGGTAGTCAACGAGTTCGTGCTGCATACCCTGGCTCACTGGCAACAGAGGACAACAATACCAGCCGTGAGATTAAAAGGCGTATTATCAACGGAAGTCAGGCCTACTACGGACTCCCCAAACATTTTCGGTCGAATAATCTGTGCACACTGTACAAAACGTTAATTAAACTGGTTGGCCTCTACGGGCAGGAAACGTGGACTGATAGAAGAGCAAATTTTCGAACGGCGGGTGCTAAGAACCATCTTAGGCGGCGTGCAAGAGAACGGTGTATGAAGGTGAAGAATGAACCATGAGCTCGCGCGTGTCTTCGGCCAACTCAGTATTCAGAAAGCGGTTAAAGCTGGACGGATACGTTAGGCAGACATGTTGCTAAATATAATGGCGGAGAACAAATGGTCTTCTTATCGAATCCGGTAGGAACAAGACGACTTATTTATGAGAACGATCTAATTGATCAATGTTACCCCGATGATCAAAGTTACCCCGTTTCACGGTAATTCTCCATTATGATTCAAAATTTAACAGGTTTTGAGTGCCTTGTCGCCTCTGTAATCTATAGTCTCTGTACTGCCCATAAATGGAAGACAGTCACATCTGCAAAAACGTGCAACTGCGAAAAACGCTGTTGAAGCCAAGGTTAGTCAAGAGAGGTTTTCTGATGTTCAAATTTGTTTTTCACCCCCGCTGGGTTACCCTTGACGATCACCGAAATTTTCAAACCGGAAACTGTTGAATGTATAAACAACGTCGATGGTTGCTAACCAATCGTTCCGCGCACTTCTGTTCTACAAACTGTAAAAACTAGATCACCTATTTTAACTCACCTTGGTTGAAGCCACGACAATTTTTGTTTAATATTGAATCGATTTTGGAAACAAATCGTCATAAAATCACTTGAATGTACATAACAGAATACTTTTACAAGCAATTTGTTCACAAGTGACCTAAATTTGTTCCAAAACTTAGAAAAACTGCCGAAGTTACTGATATGCGTTTATTTGTGCTTGAATAAGTAAGAATAAACGCATAACAGTCACAGGCACAGGCACAGCAAACCCTGATCCTTGCGTTGTCGGTGACTCGGCAGTATTTTCAAGACCACGTGTCGTTGTTGTTTTATTGTATTGTAATTTGTTATCTTGAGATCTCAGAAGCTGGTCGCTTTCCTGTGTGCCTGGAACACTCCCAGAACGTGTCCGAGTATGACCAATGTGATCCTGGACAGTATATGACAACAAATGAACTATTTCAAAATAGTTTTGCAATTTCGAGTACCAACTTAGAGATGTCACATGTTGTATTTTAGTTAAATTCAGAAACTGATCCCCGTAGAGGTATCTGGAACATTCACGGACATGTTTATATGTGACCAATGACGTCTTGAACACTTTATACGACTACCAATAAGTCTAGATTTGCATATGCGTGTATTTATAGGTGTCACATGATGGGTTTGTTGTGATTCATGGTGCTTCTATGTTCAAGTCCCATATATTCCGGAACTTGTTCCTACTGTAACTTCGGAATCGTACGTCCGATCCAAATTCTCCTCAATAGTGTTCTTCTAGGCCATAAAATCTTCCGTTTGGTTGTTACTGCAGGCGAATCGGTCCAGGCATTTCCCAAAAACAGATGCTTATTGATATATTTTTGCTACTGTGACTGTTATGCGTTTATTTGTAATATGGGACTGACATAGTTTGATATTTTTTTCAACATCTTGGGAACAAACATAACTTTTTTGTTTGAAATATTGAAAGAACAGCTAATTTAAAGATGATTCACAGGTTTATCTCAAAAGTGGTGAAAAGTCAGATGGGACTGTTATGCATTTATGGGCAGTGTACTGAAGACCAGCTGCCAAGGACCGAAATAGATGGAGAAATTGGAGAAATGAATGGAAAATAATCAAATAGCTTTTCCTATAATTTTTGGCGGGAAAATTATTTTGAGCGTCATTTGAAAAATCGCCTAATCTTTTTCCTTTTATCTTTCAATCTGAATACATATATTCAAGCTCATTTTAACATCTAACCAATGAAAATTTTCCTCAAAAATATGACCTAATTCGGCTCCAATATTTTGTTATTGATAGATGAGTAATTCTCGCTGAAACGGGGCCACTACTGACACGAGGTCTTCAAATATTGGAACTTTTGCGCTTAATTGGTTGAAAATGGTTGAAAAATAAGAATTACACAATACCTCGAAATAGTGGACCCCTCGTTCGCCAAGGGGCCTAACAGTTTCAAAAAAAGTAATTTTGTGCAAACCTTGAGGTCTATATCATGTGATATTTCATCAATTTGCCATGAAACAACTAACAAATGGCCCGGTTCTGTAAAGAAGAAGAACAGGGCTTTCAAATGGAGTAAAAAAATTTTGGCGGCCATCTTGGATTTGGTCGCCATATTGGATTTTATCAAAAAATGACCGTTTTCACCATGAGCCCCCCAATCGATTTGCTCAATTTGTTCAAAATTAAACTTTTTTTGAAACTGTTAGGCCCCTTGACGAACGAGGGGTCCACTATTTCGAGGTATCAAAAGTGCAATTTTTATTTTTTAACTATTTTCAACCATTTAAGCGCAAAAGTTCCAATATTTGAAGACCTCGTGTCAGTAGTGGCCCCGTTTCAGCGAGAATTACTCAGATTTTAATTTCACTCACCTCGACAGTGACTTGAACCCAGTTAAACTACAGCTTCCTACTGGGGAATTCGAAATTACCGTTTCCCCTCTTGATAGGTACCAAGTTTCTTAGCACGTTCCCTAGTGAGTAGTTACTGTTATTTGTCCGAACTGCCAAATTGTGTCCTGTTCGGCAACGGAGCTACGGCACAACTTTGCACTGGCCGTTTACACTTGCTGCCGGCTCCTCTGTGCACTCGAAAAGTCGTTTGTACTGAATGTTTTGTCGTTAAACTTTCATCTTATTATATTTACCTTCCAAACTCATTTGTTTTGCTCGTTTGTTCCGCCCGCCCGTGGGCCGCACGGCCCGGCCCGGCAGAAAGTGACTAGTTTAAACTGGTCACCACCGCCGCCGCCGCCTCCGAGCCATACCGGTTCAGATATGCAAAGAATGGATCTGTCGGTCGGTGCAATTGTGTTTTTCCAGCAGAAATTTTCGGGTGAGACAATTTCGGGATAAACTTTTCCCGGTCAGGTTGTCGTTCTTGTTGTTGTTGTTGTGCAATTTAGCTGTAATTTGTAGTTTGCAAGGGTTGCTTGTTTTGTTTGTTGCCGCCTTTTTTTGGGGCGAACAATTAATCAAATGAAAGTGAGATTTAAGGTCAAGCTGTGCGGTGGTTTTGTTTTGCTTGATTTGGAATTCGTTTTTTTGTGGGTTTGATTCGACTAATTAGAAGATAAGTTGTGTCTTCTTTACTTTACCTGCTGCTTGCATTTAATCGCTACAAAAACCTGACCAAAACATGCGCCCATTTTTATGTTCCACTTTCAACTTCCCGTAAGACTTTCATCAAATAAATCCATTGAAGCGAACATTCCAAAACTCCCGGTGACTGCTGATACGGACAGCTTTTCCGCTTGATTTATTACACCGTCTGTGACATTTTCCGCGTGTAATCCCTTTTCCCTTTTGTTTGACAACTGTGTTTGTGTTTACCGCTATATACCTGTGCTAGTTTTAATTGAGTTTAATTGAAACGATTATCGTCAATTAATGAAAATGTGATTGCGTGAATAAAGTGCTCTTAATTCATCGATACAACTCATTCAGGACGATACGTTATGGGGGAATGGATGCGATTGAGTTTATACTTTTTCCCATCGATTATAGGAATTGTTTGCCATCACTTTTATGATTCCGCACCGATCCGTCTGGTCTGGCCGTTGCAATGCGTTGCAAGTGCAACTGTAGGTGCAGTGACATGACAGGTGTGACGAATCTGTGCACTGCTACCCGTATCCGGTGTGAAAGTTGACGCCCCAAAATTGATTGGGTTCGCCCGAGGTGCCAACATACTGGTGCCGATGTTCGGCTTCAATTAGTGCCAGCTCGGTAGGACAACTGTTCCGATGGCTTTAATTTTGATTTAAATAGCCAACATCGGAGGTTCGATATTGGCAATTTCAGTCTACCTCGATGCTTGAAGCAGCATTTCTAAGTATATCTTAATTAACATCTAAATGATATGTCAAGCGAAGAGCATTATTCTAATTAATTAATTTATATAAAATATGAAATACGCATCATTGCCGATGACAAAGTGCAGAGTCAGCAGTGGTTCAGAGAGGTTGGGGAACTGCAAATAAACTGAATTGGCTTTTATGCAACGGTGCAGATACAATACAGGTGAGAAGATAGCGATCTGTAAATGGAAACAATTGTTGGCAGGGTGGCATCAGGATACGCATCCAATGCAGTGGGGTTCAACTGGTGAACCCAACCTGGAAGACGGCTCTGCATTCATGAATTAATGGTAAAGTTTGTTTGACTCTGCAGCTGAAAAGTTTCCTTGCGGTTTGTGCAGGTACATATGTATAGCTAGGAGGAACAGATATGTCACGCTAAACTATGATCAAAGTGCTAATCATTTCCGCATCGATTGACGAGAAAGTTGCGTGTACGGTGGAAGTTAATCCAATTACCTTGCTAGCAGTTTGTCGAGAGAGTGATTGGTTTGTTTAATCGGACAAACTTAAAGTTATGTTATCGTTTTCATTATGACTATGTACGCTTCATTGATTGATTTGATTGTTTCAAGCAAGCTCGTTAAAAGCCGGTTTGCATTTAATTGCTAGAAGATTTTCACGGTAACGGTTGATCCGATTTGAGGCCGATTGAATTCATACGATACTCTTGTTATTGTTATTTGTATTTATTATTCACGTTTTATAAATGTAGTCAATGTGACTCTCATCCATGTGAATCTCCCTGCTGCAGCATGTCCGAGCATATTGCACCCTAGAAAATCTTCTCTCTGATTGAACATATCCGCATGAAATTACCAAACTGCAAATTGGCAGCATATATTCTTTTACGAGGGCTTCTCCATATCCAATAACTGCGAATTATGAAAAGCCCTGATCCATCAACATAACATTTGCCGTAAAATCAGCAGCAGAGCTGCTCAAGAATACCGTGTATGTAGTAGACACACAATATTCCCTTGCAAGTGCACTATACTATTGAACGAGCGGAAAAAATGGCAACATTTTCGCATACTTCAGTGGACATAAACATATTGTGGCTGTGAACTAGTATTTTCGCATCTTGCTGACTTTCACCTACAGCTTTGGCTTTCGTAAGAGGGCAGCCAGGTTCTTGAAGCTCAAGCATCTTGTCGTAGGAGTACTGCATGTTCGAAGCAAAGACGACGACGAAGCATGAAGATGATGACGATGACGGAAAGGATGATGGTGATGGATCAAGCAGTTCGCCGGGAAACCTATCGACGATACGTAAGATACAATGCCATAAATCCGTTACGGACCGAAAGAAACGCTTTTACCACGCTGCTTCGAGCATAAAAAGTTCATACGTATATATCGATATACACATTAGTGTGTGTATGCATCCTAAGCTAAACCTCCTCCAGTACTGCCACCCGTGGCAGAGCTCTGGCTTCGTTGCTCGGGGTTCGTGCCAAAGAACTATAAACTACGAAGAAATTGAAAATCATTGAACCTTTATTGAATCATTTTGCTGAGGGATTTTCCATTTTTTTTTCGGGTTTTATTCTTGTTCACAGCGAAAAGCAGTTTCTCATCCGTTCGGATTGTGCCTCCAGCCCACACCGCACCGCTCGCTCTCGGGAAAGAATTGTCCTTTTGGGGAACTTTAATCCCCGACGTTGTTGGTTCGTCCTGGAACCGGGAGGCAAAGTTTTACATTTTTCAAGACCCGCATATTGATATTCGGTCGAAAAGTTTTCTTTTGGTGGGTAAATATCGCATTTGAAAGCGGAAAGAAAAGGACTAGCGTAAGCTTTAGAAACGAATTTGCTCCGAGTGGTTTTGCCGAGTGACCACGGATGGAATTTGCCAATATGTATGTGCCAGGAGTTTTGAGTTTTCTTTTTCCATATTTTCAAAGTAGGAAAACTTCTTAATGGTACCGAATGGTTCGAAATGCCAAGACCAAAATAGAATCACAAATGAAGTTGCTGCAGGCAGATCAAGAAATAGAGCCGTAGACCAGGTACTAATTCGATTAATATTTAAAAGATATCGATTTTATTATTCCTCTGGGAATAGACTTTTACATACTTATATATTATTGTTTCTTGTATAAATAGTACTGCATCTTCTCGAAAGTTTTATCTGTCTGGAAGAGTTATGCAGAAACGGTTTTTATGAGTATCCATATTTTCAAATAGAGATGAGATTATCAGAGTACACTCAAGTCTTGTTTTACACTGTTTATTTCTACAATAATTTTCGAATTACCTCGGCTTTTTAAATGGTATTTACTTTACTATTTATTTTTTATATGCTTTACGAGCCACGTATCTAACGCTCAGTTCAATAAAATAATCAGTTTTGAGGGAGTCGCCATGATATGTAGAGATGTTCTGAAATAAAATATATTGTGTCAGCATAGGTAAGTAATCAGTTTGATAATATAACGTGTTACGTTGAAACAACAAAAACTGCGAAGGGCCCAGATTACTTCCTTGCGGTCCGCTCGAACAGATCGTGAAACTTTGCAATTCATGATTTCCTTTTTTTATAGATACAGTGCTGTCAATTAGGTCAATAAAGTATGATATCAACCTTTCAACTATGTTGGGCGAGGCACCAAGATAGTATTTTTTAACAATATATTCCAATATTTGTTAGAGAAACTCAAATAAGAGAATGGCCAAGTAACTCATTTAAATCAAGTAGTCTCACGGCCAAGTGGCCATAAATCGTATCGCATCATAACGATATCGAACTGTGTTGCATCACGAAAGCAACCGGCAATCATATTTGTAGCAATATCGAACAGAGGAACCCACAACAATAATTGACGAGCAGATCTAGTTTAAGGGGACATAAACGACTAAAAAATTTTTTCGTTTATGTTTCCTTAATGATGACAAGTTCCTAAGAGCTACTGCGTTACTTTGGCCATTCTCCTATTCTAGTTGCTCTACTGCACACCAGGTGTCTACCTGGACTCCTTCTTCCATAGACCTAATGTAGTGCGAAATATCCCAGATAACACAAGATCGTAATAGAAAGTGCACAGTAAGTCGTATGCATGTCAATTTTACATTGGAATTGCATAATGATTAGAATATGTCAGGGCGAAGTGTACAATAAGTTGATTTGCGGTCGTGCGTGTCTTCATATACAACTTATGGCTGTGAATTGTAAAGCAGTATAGATGATTGTAACATTTAGTTATATCTTAATCGTATATTGAGGATTATTAAGTTGCGTGTTCCAAAAATTGTTGCATAGAATGCAAGATAGAATTATCAAAATTTTTGCACGTATATTGCCTCCACTTTGGTACGTATATGTTCTTATGTGGTGTGAAATATAACTTTTTCGTGCGGATATGATTTCGTATATCTCAGTTGCAACCGCAATATACAAACCAAATTGTTTACTGGGATACTGCTTGGAACCTAGGTTTCTTCCCTGTTCCCAAGTTGCACAGTGAGTGATATTAAGTTGTAGTAAACCTATTTATCTCTGATTTTAGTCATAAATATGGTTGGTGAATGGTTGGATAATGCATAACACAGACCTCATATAGTGGTCCTTAGCCTCTTATTTAGTAACTCTAATCCCTACTTACTATCTTAGTGAAGATCGGGTAACCAATCACTGGGGAAGGGACAGGGGTAGAGATACTGTGTTGTCTCGGCATTATTCCTAAGATGGTAGCCCCGTCACGAAACTCGGTTGGGTGGTCCTAGCAAAGAAACCTCCCAGTTGGCCTCGAGGTAAGACGCTGGTCTAATAAGCCTGTCGTCGTATGTTCGAATCTCGGCTAGGAGAGGCTGTTAGAGTCAGTAGGATCGTAGCACTAACCCCGCACTGTCCTGTATTCTAACAGCTGGTTGCGAAGTCTGTCGTATAAAAACAGAAGGTCAAATTTCGATAACGGAATTAGCACCCAGGCTTTACTTTGCTTTGCTTTTTGCTTTGCAGCAAAGGAAACCTGGCTATATCAAACTACTACGATAATTACAGTAGACAATAAATGAAGACAGAGATCTTCAAAACGTCAGCCGAAAACGTCAAATAAAGTTTTCGTTATCTGAGACCGAAAAGCCACATCTTTTTTTTTTTCAAACCACTACGGAAATTCAAACAAATACGGATCGGGATATTCGGAATCCACCTAGGCAACGAAACAAGGATGACGCACGGAACCCGGTACTTGGAACTGCAGATCGCCTATACTTCGTCGGTGACGACCGGCTGTTGCTCGAAAACTTATACCCCGTAAACTCGGCATCGTAGCTCTACAGGAAATCTGTTGCAAAGCAGAGAAGCTTTGGAAGATCCGTGGAGCAAATGCCCAGTTTTACCAGAGCAGTGGTGGCACTATCAACGACCTGGAAACGGGCTTTGTAGTGTAGTTTTTATAGGGCAAAATGCAGGATCGCGCGATAGATTGAACGCGGGCAACAAGAGAATGTGTTCATTGAGGACAAAGATCCGTTTCTTCAATTACAGCATCATCAACGGGTAGTGCAGTACGAAGGTAGACCCGTCAATGAGAAGGAGGCGTTCTACGTATGGGAGGAGTTAGCATACGGCAGCGTTTCGCCACGGGACATCAAGTTCGTTATGGGGGATATGAACGGGGATATGATATCCACAAACCTTATACTCGACCTTATACCATTTATTATATGGACGTGTGTCCAAGCCGTCCTCCTCGGCCGAACATCAAGCAACTAAATAACCCACAATCTGGCAAGAACTACGCGCGAATACTAGATGAGGCACTGCCTTTTTCTGAAAAGATAGAGATCTCAACACTCGAAGACGGTTGGGGTAGAATACGCTCGGCCGTCAGAGAGATTGGTTGATGGGGAATGCCAACGAGGTGGAGAGAGAAATGGCTTACAAAAAATATTTGAGTATTGCTATTAGAGAGAACTTGGCCAAACACCTAAGAGCAAGGAATCAGTACCACGATCATGAGGAGTGAAAAGCGCCAAAAGAAGAACAGCGAAGAATTAGAACAATTATTCTGAGCTAGTAATTTTTACGAGACGGTGAGTTAATCTCCTGAAGGCCACAACCAAAGAAAATATGTGTAAGGACGAGGGAGGGAATCTGAATAGAAATGAACGTAAGCTGCAGAAGGATGCTGAACGGAAGTTAACTTAGGAATGCCCTTAGAAGATTGTTTTGTTTGTTAAGCCAAACAAACACAACATAAAAATGCTAGTAACGGCTCTACACTGGGTTATTCCTAAAAGTCTGGAGTAGAAGAAGCTACCGGCGGAATGAAAAGGAGTTGTTTATCCTATCTGGAAAGATTGTGATCGGTTCGACTGCAGCAACACCGCTTACAATCCACTACGCCGGCTGTCACAATCTATCGAATGGAATTATCAGGTGGGCTTCATGGAAGTTCGCGCCACTGCGGACCAAATTTTTACCATTCACCAGATCATGCAGAAATATCAGAAATTTGTGCCCACGCTTTACCAGCTGTTCAATGACTTCAAAGCAGCATACGATACAGTCAATCTAAATCGGTAATGGCAGATAACGCACGAACGCGGGTTTCCACATAAACTGACGCGACTGATCAGAGCTGCATTGAATCGAAAGGTCTGTTTCGGAATCTGCATCTCGGAGACACTCGAATCCCTTCAAGACGCGGCGAAGGTTCAGACAAGTTGACGGCTTTCCAGCATGGTTTTCAACATGGCTCTTGAGGGAGTGATGCGACGAACGGGCATCGAAACGAGCGGCACGATCTTCAGCAAAAGTAGTCAACTCTTAGGCTTCGCAGAGAACTTCATAGCAAGAAACTTTATGAAGACGGAGGCAATCTACGCCATACTGAAAGAGGACTCTGGGAGGGTTGAGCTAAAAATAATTGCGTCGAAGACCAAATACATGAAAGGAAGGGGCTCAAAGGAGACAAACGTGGGCCTTCCATGGACGGTAACCATTGAAGGCGACGAACTAGAAGTGGTAGACGATTTCGTGTATTTGGGATTGTTGGTGATTGCGAAAAATACTAGTAAGGAGATCCGGCTACATATTCAAGCAGGAATATCGGCTGGGCGGTGCTGCTAAATTCAGTATGATCGTTGCACTATAATTGTTCTGTACTCTAAAAACGGACATGTTACACAGGCATTAATACATGAAAAAGAGCCTTTTGAGTTTTATTGCACTGTCTTAGTTGTTCATGACAAAGACCTGAATATGATACGATTCATTTGAATTTAACTGTTTATTGGTGGATCAAGTCACAAGAATACTTAGGTGAATAGTTTTGTTTCATTTCTTCCATCATCCCAGAAAAGACTTTAGAATCGAAACCAACTACCAATGACGCTTAATTAGATAAGAGCTTTACACCTTCCCAGTTTTCCTCGAGTAACGACGCTGGCTGCGAAGCCTGTCGTATAAAAACAGACTTTACAAACTTTTACTTTTCCAGCGACAATTCGCTCGTCGAATCAGTGCCGAATTCCGGAGCTGTCTCCACGTTTGTCGGTATTGGGCTTCCGCTCTCCAACTAACACGCCTCTAACACTGACTACTTTAGCATCCACGTCAATAGCGCTTATCCAACAAATACGGAGTCTGCCTCAAAGTCGTCGACCTCTGTCAGGCTCTTTGCAGAATATTGTTTGCGGTACTCTCTCATCCGACATCCTTGCTACGAGGCCAGCAGGGTTGATTTGCTCTTTTTATTTCTGTTTTGCTCTTTTGACTACAGCGCCTTAGCCAGACAGAATTCGAAAAAGTGATTTATAGGACAAGTGTAGAGTTGCTTATTATCTACAATATTGTTGTAGAAAGTATTGTTTAATCTTTTGTATTTATAGCGTTGCAGAGCTGCAATGCCATTTATAGCAAAAAGAGTGCTCTTTTGGCCACCAGCGGAGTATCAGCTCCATAGCGCCATAAATATAAAAGATAAAACTATACTTTCTTCAACAATATTGTAGATAATAATCAACTCTACCATTGGCCTATGCATCACTGTTTCGAATTTTGTTTGACTGGGACGCTGTAGTCAAAAGTAAAAAGAGAAAATCAAGCCTGGAGACCAGTCCACTGTAGCATGCCGTGTTTAGTCGCCTCACAATATCCTCATCTTTGTATGCTTGGTATATTTAAATGTATATTTCGCGATTCACACACCTTCTTCTAATATGCCGTCAAGAATTGATCGCAAAATCTTATGCTCAAAAATGACACGTGCTCATCGGTCGCTCTCTTCCAACGTCCACGCTTCGTGACCGTAGAATCTCACCATTAGAAAATTAGCATCTTTTAGAGCGCAAGCTTCGTGCAGAGTTGCAACTGACTACGAAATCCGTAAAAGGTCCCGCTAGTAGCCGCTATCTGCCTCTTTATTTCATGACTCACAACGTTGTCACATGTCACTAACGTGCCAAGGTAAACAAATTCATCTGCCACCACTGCAGTTCCCGAACCCGAAGAGCTGCACCAGCCACTATATACTTTGTTTTGGTAAAATTTATGATAAGCCCTGTCCTCGCAGCTTCCTCTTTAATATGCGTGTAACCAAATCATCCAACGTCACCTACGAAACCGACCCGCTATTCTGACGTTTCATTTTGAACCATCAGTGCAATGGTCGCATGTATCAACCTTTTAGCAGTTTTATTGGAAAACCATGTTCAAACATGATCCGCCAAAGCTCATTTTGTTTAACTGAATCGTACGCCACCTTGAAATCTATAAACAAATGGTGTTTGAAGGTTGAATTCCCGGAATTTATCGGGGTCAACTTTCAAACACCAAGGTGTCTCAAGATGAATATTTGGTCCGTCGTGGAGCGTCCCTTTCCAAAATCGCACTGGTATTCGGCGGCAAACGTTTCCTGCAACGTTCTCAGTTCATAGACAGGTTGCGGGAGAGAATTTTATATTCTGAATTGAGGTATTGCATTGCATTCGAGTCGATGGCTGTTGTTTGTAAATAGGGTATATGAGACCTTCCAACCAGTCCGTAGGTACTTAATCCTCAGTCCATACCTTTAGTATAACCGGATGGATTGCACAATACAGTCGTTCGCTCCCGAGTTTCAGAAGTTCGTGGGGGAAACTATGCTTTCCAGGTGCTTTGCCGCTTTTCAGCTCTCTAGCTACTCTTTTAGCCTCGTCCAGAGTTGATAGATCCGCAGTTTACCCATCATCCTCAATCGTTATCCTGTTTCTGTTAATAACTCCACCTTTTTCACCATTCAACGCTATATCAAAATGTTGTTTACATCGCTTGGTTACCTCCGATCTTTCGGTAATCAGGTTCCCCTCCTGTTCCTTGCACATAACAGGAGTTGGTACGGTCCGGTTCCCTATTCCGTTGATCGTTTTAACGAAGCTTCTTGTATCGTGTCTCTCGAAGCAATTCGCCGCCTCCGCTATAACTTTACACCTAGAATTTTTTTGAATTCTAAATCAAACCTGTACGATATTATTGTAATATTATGCATCGTCACAGAACTAAAATGTAAACTATAACGTACTGAATTTATTGCTATCGTTTTAAACGCACTAAAACGTCCTTGTTTTGGAGTTAATCACTAATGTAATGTTTATTGAATTTAGAGCTTTACATGAATTATGTATAAAAAATACCTCTGGTGGCTTCGATAGACAAACAAACATTATATTATTGCCATCGAAATTGAACGTCCACCGGCTCGAGCTAATGGCTTACCACCCTGCAGCGGATAACATCCGCTGAATAACCCACGATTAAAATCCATTCTCATTTCGGTACGTTCCGCACCGGCGGAGTCCTGTTTTTCTTCGCTAACCATTTCCATTTAACCATTTGCTGACATTTCCGCCGAGTAAGTTATTCGGCATTAAACTACCCGAACTAATGCCCGACAGCTTCGGTATTACGAATGAAAACAAAATCACGGCATGATGTTCATTGAGTAATTACGAGTTCGCGTGTGCTACGGTAGTTAGCAATTTGAATTAGTACTACGTGTAAATCCCCCCGAAAACAATTCCAGCCAGGCTAAAGCCGCGCTCCCGATCTGTGCTGTGCGCAGATTTCTGCAACTGATTCGAAGCAAAGTTTTACTGAAGCAAATTCCCCACGTTCAAATAACTTGAACGAAAACAAAAGCAGCAACAGTCAGTAAATTTCCGTGAACGAATTATATTCCATTTCCGGCTTCCAGGCGATTGCGGTAAATTAATCCGAACGGAGGAAATTCGTGATGTTTACATGAGCGTTCTGACTTTCGCTCACTTTCGTTTGTATAAAGACTCGATAGAGAAGCTAGAAACTATGTTTAAAATAACACTCGAATTCACTCGCCAACTGTCCGGCTGGCAGCTTGAATGGGAAACCATTACAAAGTTCATCGATCTGCTTCATCGTAGCTTTCACAGAAACAATCCCCGGCGGCAACCTCAGCTCGAATAAACTTTTCAAAACAATGGCAAAGAGTCATTTCCCTCGACAATTGTCCTCCCTTCCCGTCTTCATTTCCTATTCGGGCAAACTCAAATCGAACCAAAACCAATGGCTTTTTCAACTTTGACCATTAATAAACCACCACCACCATCACCACTAGGAGCAGCAGCAGCAGCATCAGTAGCTCAACTTCATGATCTCTAACCTTTGCTTCGGTTTTGGATTGAACCATCGCCGAACATTTCGAACTGTGTGACCACTTGATGGAGGGTATCTTAATTCCAAACAATCGTTGATCCAGTAGTACAACTTGAGATGATAGATAATGTTGGCAATGTTTTCAATAGGACGTTACTTTACTTGTATCCGAGACCTCAAACGTTCGATTGGAAGTTAATCGACACCCTACCATATGGTAGATCCCATTTTCATTCGACACCGCATTCAAGTCCGGAATGGAAATGAAGGAGAGTATAAACAAACCTGGAAATTTTAATTTTCCCAACTTTATCCATTGAATTGTAATGAATCGAACTTTCCGCCTCCTCCCCGCTCCAAACACCGACGCAACGGAGTAAACCGACGGCAGTGTCGGTAGCTGCCGCTGGAAATCGATTTCCATTACCGCTTAGTCTGCCACCAGAAGGGCTTAATTTCCTTATTTCTATCCTGTTCTACGCAGCAATTGCTCCCACAATCAATCCGCATCCTCCTTCAGTGTTAAACTGGCGACGCTGTCACACCGACGGACGCGCGTTCGTTCCGAACCAAACTATCAGAAGTGGGTGAGATCTTCTTCTGCAATATATTTGCTAGGAAACACGTCGTCGTCGTCGTCGGTTTGCCATCCTCATGATTTGATGGTGTAGCCGTTCTTCGAGTTAGACTGCAAGTTTACCAACTGCAGAACTACTTCCTCCCAATAGTAGGTAGTGAGCTGAATGCACTCCATCGGTGCGCTGCTGGAATGAAGTTTAGTTTAGTGGAAATATATTGATAACAAATCAAACAGCACGCAGACGGGACGGATGGCTGTATTTGCTGATGTTTTCGAACTGGTTTCGATTGGTTGCGGATTGATGGGAAGAGTTTTGTCTGGTGTGCCACAAAGCATTACAATTGGTTGCCGTTTCGGCGCTGCCTGCCGGCAGCCAGCAACAGATAGGAGTCGAGTAAACGTGGAACGTTTCCGCAAACGGGCTGATTTTCGATATCTACGTCATTTTGGTTGGTTCCTAATTGATGCAAATTTCACAAAATGTATAGCTTACTCCATTGATTCGAATTTTTAAAGTGTTTTTCAAACAGTTGGGTGCCTACATTCTACTAATGCACGTCATGTAAATACGTGAATAGCGCACTTTATGTTTCGTTCACTGTAGTACGTAATTGCAAAGTCCGATTCGGTTCTGAGAAACATAACCTCTACCGTGACAGGACAGGACTATAAATTTAACGCTATTGAATAGGGATTCAAAACAGCGAGTCAGCAGGTACGTACTACATTCAGTTTATCCGCAG
Source organism: Sabethes cyaneus (assembly GCF_943734655.1). NCBI lineage: Eukaryota > Metazoa > Arthropoda > Insecta > Diptera > Culicidae > Sabethes > Sabethes cyaneus. Next base: position 53,359,354 of record NC_071354.1, read on the forward strand.
CGCGGGCCAACCCTCATTGGTAGTCGTGTGTAGCTGCTCTTCCCGAAGGGATAATCCACGATGGGAAAGTTGACGGCATTTCCCACTCACGTTCCGAAAGCTTTCTGGCGGCTGGCTGTGTGGTTTAACCGCCGCGCTCATGTGTGAAGATAGCAGCAGTAGGGATTGCAGGTATGGGCAGTGCCGTATTATCTTTCCTTTGTGTGGGTGAGTTGTGCTCTTTCATTGGGCACTAGACCTGGAAAAGGTACCAGACTGCTGTGATGAATTCTATACTCAGTAGACTCTGCAGGCAACGTAGGGCAAAATTGTAATTTTGACATTCGTGTGGTTTTGACATGGTCGAGAATTTTCAATTTATTTTGCGTTTAGTTCCTATCTAAACAAATAAAATAATTAGTTATTGTCATAGTGATATTCCAAAGAACCACAGCGTAGCTGGAGGCAGTGTTGCGAAGTCCATTGCTGCTTCTTTTTATTCATGCACTGTGACGAGTTTTGTATTTAGCTGTGCGAGTGTGTATTTAGCTAACAGCCCCGGTCGTCACTCGCGCTGGTCATTGCAGCCCGAGCAGCTGATACCGATCACTCGTAAGAGCTCGCACTTCTACCCGCTTGTAGAATCGAAAGCGCAAGATAAAGAAGAAAATAAAAAGTGATGTAAAATCTGTATCTCAGTGTGCCGGTCGGCCACACGGGCAGCTGGCTGTTCACGAGTTGTTTGCCTCGTAAATGGGTTATGCAGAAAGACGCGACGAGGCTGTGCGTTCGCGAGTGTGTAAATAGCAGAATATCTGCATACAGCCACGGTGGCTGTAAGCGTTGGATGCTAAGTTTCTCATACTCGCTCTGGTGATAGTAGGCATCGTTTACTCGTCGCTCGATTTGTAACATTGGCTGCAAGGACGGGCTGCAAATGGCGATCTTCAGCTATGAAGAAGGTTAAGTGCGAATACAATGAAAATGAAACGGAAGTTACTTATCACCGAAAGCTGGATAGCGGTTTTTACTTAGATACTTCTAACAATAAGCACATCTCCAAGGCGATTCGATGCCGCTATTGCATTGACGTTTTAGCCAAGAACTCAATGCACCAGATCTCCAGCAGGACGTCTGGACCATGACCGAGTGGAATGAAAACGACTATTTGAAACACACAGACAACCCTGGCTCTATGCTAAATTATGACGACGATTGTACTTATAACTGCAGGTGGCTATAAATATCGGTTGACGGCAGGATCTTATTAGATCAGATTGAAAACCTTGTCACTTCGGTATCGTAGCACTGTGGGACTTTGCCAGATAGGAGAGAAAGTACGAAGCACGTGCGGCTGCAAGACCTCGTAATAAACGCGTCATAATAAACGTGTTGGCACGGGGGATCGCGCAACTACGGACCAGATTATTACGATCCGAAGGATCTTACAGAAATGCCGGGAGTGCAACGTACCCACGCATGACATTTTTATTGATTTCAAAGCAGCATACGATACAGTTAATCGAGACCAGCTATACCAGATAATGCACGAACACGGGTTTCCAGATAAACTGACACGACTGCTCAGAGCTACATTGGATCGAGTGATGTGGTTCGTGCACATCTCGCAGACACTCTTGAGCAGTGGTTGAAGAATTCACGAAAAAATGAACATTTGAATCGATGAACGTCCCTCATGAACATACACTCTTCGCTTCTGCTGCCGATGATGCCTTTATCGGCATTTGCCTTTATCACGAGTATAGCTCATCATAAGCATCGCAAGTTCGTTCAAAAAGTGAATGTTGAACTTTGAACGCGGTCGATTTAATGGATATAATATACCCGGGAATGCCAGAAAGTGTCCTAAATAGTATTACTGTGAATAGAGAAAAGTTTAAAGTAGTGCTAATGGTTTTTGATGCAACAGAACGTTTAATATCACACTTTTGCATTGTACACGATATTCGTATATTCAGCAGTGCTATGAAGCGTGAATGTGGCTGGTAAACGGCTGAATAATGCGTACCGTCGGTACCTTGTGCACGTGTAAGTATAAAATACCCTACAGTGGTCCATAGCCTCTTATTCAGCAACTCCTATTCCTACCTCCTCGTGGTACCAACCGGGATACGAGCAACTTTGGTGGAGATCGGGTAACCAACCCCGGTGGAAGCCAAGGTCGTATGCTGACAGGAAAGGAGGGCTCTTTCGAGCTTCGTTGGCCCTCCGGCGAAACAGGGGGTGGTGTAGCAGGCTTTGCAAGCCGTCACCACGGAAAATACTAAAGCACGGAATGAAGAACAAATATATTCTTACTGGAACAATCGGAATCGCGTGGGTCTACGCGACGAAAAAGGACTATGGATTGGAAACTCGGGACGTGGAACTGCCGATCTCTCAACTTCCAAGGGAGCACTCGAGTGCTCTCCGACGTGTTGAAAAGCCGCAAGTTCGATGTCGTAGCGCTGCAGGAGGTGTGCTGGAAGAGCTCAACGGTACGTACGTTCAGAGATGGACATACCATCTACCAGAGCTGCGGCAACACACACGAGCTGGGTACAGCTTTCATGGGCGAGATGCGGAAACGGATGATTGGGTGGTGGCCAATCAATCCTCGAATGTGCAGGTTGAGAATCAAGGGCCGATTCTTCAACATAAGCATCATCAACGTGCACAGCCCTCACCTCAGAAGTACCGATGACGACAAGGATGAATTCTACGCGCAGTTGGAGAGTGAATACGACCGCTGCCCAAAACATGATATCAAGATCGTCATCGGGGATTTCAATGCTCCGGTCGGCCAGGAGGAGGAATACAAACCGGTGATTGGAAGGTTCAGTGCACACCAGCGAACCAATGAAATGGGCCTAAGGCTTATCGACTTTGCCGCCTCCAAGAATATGGCCGTACGTAGTACCTTTTTCCAGCACAAAATCCATCACAAGTACACCTGGAGGTCACCAAATCAGACAGAATCACAGATCGACCACGTTTTGACCGACAGTCGGCACTTCTCAGACATTATCGACGTCAGATCCTATCGAAGCGCTAACGTTGACTCGGACCACTACCTAGTGATGGTTAAGATGCGCCCTCTCCGTTGTGAACAACATTCGGTACCGACACCAGCCTCGGTTAGATCTCGCGTGGCTGAAGCAGCCAGACGTCCCGCAAACTACGCGCATTCACTCGAAGCTGCGCTGCCGGAAGAGGCCGAGCTGGACGAAGCCCCTCTCGAGGACTGTTGGAACACTATCAAAACAGCCATCAGCAGTGTAGCGGAGAGCTCCATCGGGCATGTGGCCCGGAATCAGCGGAACGATTGGTTTGACGATGAATGGAGAAGGGTGATGGATGAAGAGAACGCTGCGCGGGCGGCCAAGATGCGCAGTACCACACGTCAGAACGTGGAAAGACACAAACAGAAGAAGATGCAGCGAAACCAAATCTTTCGGGAGAAACAGCGCAACCTGGAAGAGCAGAAATATGCAGAGTTAGGGCGGCTGTATCGTTCTCAGGAAACGCGGAAGTTCTACCAGAAGCTGAACGGATCCCGCAAAGGCTTTGTGCCGCGAGCCGAAATGTGTCGGGATAAGACTGGCAGTATTCTGACGGACGATCGTGAGGTGATGGATAGGGAAGCAGCACTTCGACGAACACCTGAATCAATACGCGGGGCACGATATTCAACAAATCTAGTCAATTCGTCTGCTTTGCCGATGACATGGATATTATCGGCAGAACACCTGGGGCGGTGGCTGAACAGTACACCAGACTAAAACGCGAAGCAGAAAAGATTGGGTTAAAGGTAAATCAGGACGGCAAGCCACCTAAGTAAGTAAGTAAAGTATGAAGCGTGAATGTATGCGACTCATTCGATGTGGCGAATTGAACTATTCATTTTGGTCAATACTCGTGATAAAATTGTTTGCCGATGCTTGGTGTACATATTCAATTTGCGAATTCTAAAACCTGTGCTCTTGCGTCCCTTTGAGCAGAGTCGTAGCGTAATATTGTGGCTCCCTTGGCGAAGACCCGATTTGGCACTCTCTCTGTTTTTAAATCAGTGTTCCACATTCATTATTTTTGATAAGTTTTTAAACCACCAACCAGATTCTAAACCTGCATTAAATTTTGGATCACATTTTTTATCACATTTTGTTCTAAATTTTGGAACAGATTTGGACTAGATTCTGCATGAGATATTGCACCACATTTTAGACCAAAATCAGGTTTTGAACCTTGACTAGATTATGGACCACATTTTTTTATCAGATTTTAGATCCTGAGTAGGTTTTGAGTCACATTTTTAATGAGATTTTAATCCAGTTCCCAGAGTCCGAAACACCTTTTGAACCAGGTCCTGAACCTGGACCATATTTTGGACTTTGGACTACATGGTGGACTACATTTATTACCAAATTTTGGAGCAGATTTGGACTGGATTCTGGACCAAGTTTGAAAGATTGTAGACCTGGTCTGGACCACATTCTGAATCTGCATCAGATTCTGGACCAGGTTTTAGACCACATTTTTTATCACATTTTAGAGATTATTTTTGATCCAACTCTGGACCTGAACTAGAACTTCGAGCTGCATCAGTTTCTAGACCAGATTTTGGATTACATTTACGTATTTTACGTATTACGTATTTTGGACTTGGACTATATTGCGCGAATTGGAACAGATATTAACTAGATTCTAGAGCAGATATGGAACTACATTTTTGATTAGATTTTAGGCATATTTTGGATCAAATTCTGGACCTTGAACCAAATGTTGGATCTCTATCATAATCTGAATCAGATTTTGGACTGCATTTTTATAGAATTTGGACCAGGTTTTGGATATTTTGAACCACATTTTTGATCAAATTTTGGATTGTGAACCACATTATGGACCACATTTTTATTAGATATTGGTCCAGCTTTTGAATCAAACTTTAGATCAGATTTTCAAACTGGACCAGATCATAAACAAGTTTTATTTTGGAACAGATTCTAAATCTGGGTCCAGAGCCGTAGCGTGACATTGTGGCGGCCCTGGCCCGAATTGGAGCACTCTCTTTTATGTAATCAAGTATTCCTTCGAAGTTTGTTATTTTTTACAATAAAACTGTGATACACGATTTGTACAACTTCCTAAATCCAGTACTCGTGAGTACTACACTCGTGAGTGCCTTACTGAGGTTCAGGTCGTTTTTGGCGCCCCCTAGAGCTAGCGCCCTTGGCGAGGGCCAGACTGACCAACTGCACGCTACGGCGCTGCCTTCGAGACGCGGCGAAGCGTTGAGACAAGGTAACGGCTTATACTACATGCTGTTAAACATCGCTCTTGAGAAGGTGATCCGATAAGCGGGCATCAAAACGAGAGGCACCATTTTCACCAAAGGTAGCCAACTCCTATGCTTTGCAGATGACATTGATATCATAGCCAGGAACTTTGCGACGATGGAGGCAATCTACGATCTAGATTGAAAAGAGCATTGGGCTGAAAATAAAGTATTTTCTCGCCTTTCCTGGCGTTTTTGAGCTTAGGTGTCTTCGGAGAAATTACTTAAAACACTCTGTTGCATCTTTTTACTTCTTCTTACAATACAATATTAAGGGGATATCACACTTGAAAAAATTAACTTTTTGTAGGAACTAGATAGCAAGTTGATATGTTCAACAAAATTGTAGAACTATAAATTTTATCAAACATTGTCGAATATACTAAGTATCTACGTCATATGGCTTGCGAGTTATGATTGGCTTTCTGCTGTGGCCCCTTAAAACCATTTCATTAACCTTTTTGCACACAAAACCTTATCTAACTGGTTTGACATGTTTTACAAACTTTTCGATATTATCCAAATACATAATGTTTTAGAAGATATCAATATAATATGCGGCTTTATTTGCTTTATAAACTGATTTCAAGCAAAATTTTTCTCATTTTTGGAAGTAACCTTTTTCGTTAATAGGCACATACTGGCAGCTATAGTTGGCACCACTTGAACCGCCATAGAATATAGTAGAAGTATGTCTAAAATCACGAAGAGGGCTGCTCGTACATATTGGATTTTCCACCAATCATTTTGGTTATTTGAGTTTGATGAATTACATATTTATTTGCTGGTTTTATGTTATTACCGTTTTATTATTTGAATATGTTTGTATTGATTTCATAAGGCTTCATTTACGTCTCTTTCACTATTTGTTTCAGAAAATTCGTCCTGGGATTCTGGGAGAAAGTTTGTTTTGCTGGTAGCCCGTCGGGTACGGGTACGGGTGAGGGTTTCGGGTAAATTAACCTGACCAATGACCATCTATACTGTGCACTGAATCAAATAAATCTTGTAAACTCAAAAAGAAATACGTGACTCAACTAAAAAAATAATTAGTGAAAAATCTAATTTGCCCTAGCAGATCAGGCCGTGATTTTTTGGCACACTTCTGCTTTATTCTATAGCGGTTCAAGCGTTGTTAACTATAGCTGCCAGTAGGTGCCAATTAACGAAAAGTTACTTGTAAAAATGATAAATTTTTTGCTTGAAATCAGTTTATAAGGCAAATAAAGGAACATACGATATTTATATCTTCTAGAACGTTATGTCTTTCGATGATATCAAAAAGTTTGTGAAACATGTCAAATCAATTAGATAGGGTTTTTGTGCGCAAAAAGGTTAATAAACTGATTTTAAGGGATCACGACAGAAAGCCAATTATATCTCGCAAACCATACGGCGTAGATACCTAGTACATTCGACAAATTTTGATAAAATTTATAGTTTTACAATTTGGTTGAACACACGAACTTACTATCTAGTTCCTACAAAAAGTTAATTTTTTCAATTGTGATATCCCCTTAGTATCGAATTGTAAGAAAAAATGAAAAGATGTAAAAGAGTATTTTAAGTAACTTCGGAGTCGGTTAAGTCTTCGGAGAAGACACCTAAGCTCAAAAACGTCCGGTGAGAAAAGACTTTTGACTGTCTTTTTTCAGATGGTCCCACTGTGCGGGACCTGCCACGATATAACCTTACGTATCAGAAACAACCGGTTGTCGTTAAAAGCTTCGCGTTATCACTTGAAGCCACGTTACCGGAAGAGCGTAAGCTGGATGAAGACCTTCTTGAGGACTATTGGAGTATGTACCGTTAAAACAGCTATTGACAGCGCAATGGAGAACGTCCTTTAGGCCGTGTGGCACCGAATCGATGTAACGAATGGTTTAACAAGGAGTGCCAGCAGATATTGAACGAGAAAAACGCGGGTACTAATACTAAGTATAGCCAACGATACAAACAGAATAGTACAAACAGAGGAGGAGGCATATCCGACTCTTCCAGGAAAAGAAGCGCTACCACGAGGAGAAACTTGAGCAACTGTACCGTTTTCATGACACTCGGAAGACTCAATGAATCTCGTAAGGGCTTTGTGCTGTGCGGGTTGAAGTGTGCAGAGATAATAAAGGAGGTATTTTGACAGATGACCGTGACAAGTGATCGAATGGTGGAAGTACAGAGACTATAGGTTACAGAGGTGACAAGGTACTCAAAAGCCGCTAAATTTTGAATCAAAACGGAGAGTACCATCACAAATAAAGGATTCTCCGTTAGGATTCAAAATTTAGCGGCTTTTGAGTACCTTGTCGCCTCTGCAACCTATAGTCTCTGTAGGTGGAAGTAGTACTATAATGATCACCTGAAGGGCGTGTAGACGGAAGACCTTGATAGTGAAGGAAGTGACTTCATTCGTGTAGTGAAGTTAAAGAACCCTTCCGGCGGCTAAAGAACGACAAAGCAGCAGGGATGTTTGCATCAAATGATTGTTAAGATTGGGATACGGAACGACTACTGGAGGAGAGGAAATACCGGGTTATTTGCCTTTACGAACAAGAAAATCTATCTACATATATCTCCGCCTACAAATTGCTTTCCCAAGACATCTTCCAAACGGACCATCTCTTCACCCATCGGCAGATCCTCTAAAAATGCCGCGAATTTCAAGTCCCCATGCAAAGAACCTGTACACTGATTCTAAAGCCGCATTTGATAGTTTAGACCGACGAGAGCTATAGAACATTCTGGACGAAAATGGTTTTTGGGGAAGCTTGCTAGACTTATCGTAGTTACAATGGCTGAGATCTAAAGCTGTGTGAAAATTTCAGGTGGACTGTCGGACCCATTCGAATCTCGCAGGGGACTTCGAACGGCGCGTGCTAAGAACCATCTTTGGCGGCGTGTAATGAAATTGAAGGTGTAAATAATAGTATCCTTAGGGTAGGACAAGGCGATGAAGATTTATAGCACGCATAGTTCGTTCGTAGTTTGTTGTTTCTTACCAACTTCAGGTTAGAGTCTTTAGATGTAATGTTAATAAAATCATCGGCAAATGTGGCATACTCATCCGGTCCTTGTACCCTATGAGATGTAGAACATAAAAGCTGGCCTTAAAGAATTAGACAGAATATGTGGTCCCGGTTTGAATGGAAAAAATAAATTTGGCTTCCTCGATTACCTGAAATTAAACAAAAGAAAAAACAATCAGTTTCTCGATTAATTTAACGATACCATAATATCTAATAGTATCCTAATATCAATATTAGCAATAATTTAAGAACTAGAGAAGTAAAATATGTCAAGCAACTTAAACGAAATTCATAATTTTTCTTCAACAAAGGAACAAAATTTAGAGCCACGGCTAAACTTAAGTGTAATCATTTAAGTTTAGCCGTGGTTCTAAATTATGTTCCTTTGTTAAAGAAAAATTATTTATTATTGACTTTTTCAGTTCGTGTTGTTTACCGTTCTATATTTCCCTGTATCTATATTTTTTCCACCAGAAACTCCGTGGAAGTTTATTTTGCTAGCGTGTGCAATTGACATACTTTACCCTAGCTGGCTTCCCCATCAGCGGATCGGAAAAGGGTTGCATTGTAAGAGTGGGAAAAAACCAAAGTCGCATGTTAATGGTATTCTAATGGGAGTACAAATTTATTTCAATTCATCGTAAAATTTACAGGATATAAAAACGACATCGAAAGCAACGCTCCGTATCCTGGTTCTAAGGGACTCATTTTCAAGGTTTCTGCAGGTTTTGTTTTTGCTAAAGCGTCGGTTATTGCGCCAGTTGTGAAGTTTTACGGTCGTTTTCATTTCACTAATGCCCCATTCAGCAGGTATTCATTTCGCACTGAGTCATTCGGGAAAAGTGTTTCCATAAATAGATGTTAAGGATAAAAATGATGATGGTGATGGTTTTGATGGTAATGGTGTCGAGGAATTTCCACCGTAATAGAGGTTTGAACGTTACTTCTTGAGAAGCCCCATTCAAGATCTTTAGTAAATTAATTGCAATTTGTAGTTGTAATTTTGTTTTGTTTCAAGATAAATACCCATAAGTGAAAAGTTTTTGATTCTGTGCAAAAAGCGGCAAACCTACAGCATCCTTCAATAGCTTACAAACATGAGCCTAAAACATTAGCAATCCTTACGAGGACGAAGGAGTACCTGCAGTTCATAAATATTTCACTGCACTAGTTGCAGAATGAAGCGAACCGAAACTTCTGCATGATACATTCACAGCATCTGACAGACATTGGTTTTCCGCTTCGGTAAAGTTTTCATTACTCTACGATCGGCGCTAATAAATAACTTGAATACATAAACTATAACCTCAATTCCAATATAAACAGCACACAAGATTATGTTTCCAGGCAGCCACAATCCACAGAACGGCAACAGCTTCTGCCACGATGTCGTACCTCTCACAGGCGCAGAGGAAAATCGATGAAGCAGTGAGTTCAACTGGAAGAATTGCTGAGTTTATTTATAGTTATTATTATATGAAATGAAAATAAATCAATAGAGGAATAAACGCCGAGCACCCCCACAAAGGGCGCGTGTTTGGAGTGTATCATGAATGTGTGAACAATGTCCCCGTCATCGTCGCCCGACCGACTAAGTAAAGCGCGAATCTGGTGAGTGCTTTTGGTGCTTCCGATTCGAGCTCGTACAGGAAGGTAGGTATGTGACACACTATTGTGCTACTGCGTGAAAGAGTTCGTATTGTGTGCTAACATTAGAGCACTTAGCTCCCTCCCCCTCTTATTCGCTATCAAAGAACGTCTGGAAAAGAAGTTTTATTTCGGCATGTTCAACCCTATCCATATCCGCCAGTAAGTAACCTGGCTGGTAGCTGGTACTGAGTTGTGAATTATTTATATGGAAATGATCGGATTTTCGTTCTTTTCTTTTAGTTATATTTGGTCCCCAAAATGTGAAAAAAATTATTTATTTATCACGGAAACTAAAATATCGCACAATTACTCAATCACATGAGCAACTTACAACACTGTTTTGATTTGTCTCAAATTTCTCAAAAAATAATTTCTTATGGAAGGAGGAGTTTTGTGCAGATCAAATATCGAATAAACTGTGAAATTTGTAGGGGAGAGTGTGAGTGAAATTTGTACAGGAGAGATTTGTTTATTTTTATATTTTCAAATTTTATTTGACATGAAAGAATTCTAGATTTCAAATCTTTTCCATAATCAGTGCTAGCTGGCAATTTTCGCCGACAGCTCACTATAAAGGAACATTTTACCATATGTTATGCTAGGGTTACTCAAACATCTTTATCCGAACAGCAGGTTTCATGCATATTAAAACCCGCATTAATGATAACTTTACCATGCCATGAAGGAACAAGTGAATCAGACAATATTGTCATCTTCAGAATGAGAATCAAGCGGAAGAGGAAGTAATAAATAATCACCGGGCGTCTTTTAAGCTGCATTTATAGCATCTCTGGAAGGTTTTGTGTGCGAGAAAGTGAGGGACTCCTGAAACCTAGCAGCAAGCAGATTGGCTTATGCTGTACTTTGAACTATTGTAAGAAAGTTTTAAATTGCCTACGATTACAGAAGTAAATTCTGAGAAGTTTGTCATACAAGGTGTTTTATACGCAGTATATGAAACGGGAGACTTTAATCTCAATTTATGCAAAGGGAATAATTACTTTAGTTACTCCAATATATTTAGTTGTTTATTCTCTATTCTCTGTCACCAACAGTTGGGTAGTATGAAAAGGCTTTACAAAGACTATGATAGACTTAAAATCCACCCACCAGTAAATGAACTGATTACATGATGACTGATGACTACTGTCATATCTAATTTCTTCAACATTCTAAGCGCCAAAATAACTTTGAACTGTCATAAAAAATACGCCTACAACTTATATATGACGCAATAAAAAGCGTCCGGAATCATTAGTACGCCATTAGCAGGAAGCTGGGAATGGTACAATCTACGATGAGTCGTGCTATAAATTGGTACGCGTTTGGCTATTTATCAATTGCAAGGAGAAAATGACCAAAATGGATCTCAGTATAGTGTAAAAATCACTACAGGGTAGTTTAAGCTTCCCAGAGGCATCCAAACAGCTAGAGATGTCTCTCGTGCAAGATGTAAAAAACCGTAAAGTATTTACTACAGATGTTCAACGTCATCGATATGAACGACAGAATATGATGAAAATCACGTGCACGAAAGCTCTACAGCTATATGTTAACGTCATAAAACATATACAGAATAATAATGGTCCTAGGTTACTCCCCTGTGGAACACCAGATAAAATACTAGATTAGACGGCTCAGTAGAGCCTAATTTAGTTCTGAGCGGTCAAGTTGTTAGGTAAGTTAGTTAATCCAGCAGACGAGGCTATCAGAAACTCCTGAACGGTTCAGTTTCCGAAGCAGAATTGGTGGTCAGAGCGGTCAAAGCCAGCTTTAAGATCTGTGTACATTGTCTCTGTTTGAGCTCTATCTGGCAAAAGCAAAACGAACAGAACTGCAGTAGATGCGTATTAATTGAGAGTTTGGGAAAATAACCATGTTGCTCTGAACAAAGACGATTGGATTAAGCGGCAATATGCTTAACATTCGTTGATTCGTTGCTTAACATGTTAGAAACATCAACATTACCGGTAGAAATATGTCCATCAAATTATTTCTTTGCCTCTTTCTGTCATATCTGTCGTACCCCAAGGAAGTCTTCTAGGTCCTACCTATTTTCCTGCTGTATCCTGATGAGGATGACATTCATCTAACTCCTAAATGTATAAAATTATCATATGCTGATGATGTTAAACTCTTCTCCATAATTAACAATACCTTGGACGCCCAATGATAACAATCGCAGCTAAAGTTTTATTTATTTGTTTATAATTAACTGACTGTAGGCTTCGCCCGTTATCATAATTAAAACTAATTAATTATCACATAAAATTTACATAAAACAATCTAAAAGTACACTTAATTTGCTGCTTTATCATTTGAACATTAACAATATCTCGATGATTACTAAATATGGACATCACGTCACCTTCTATTAGATACTCAAACAACAATTTGTTTGGTTTTCGAGTGTACGAAACCACGCTACACTTTGTTGTATTCACTTCGAGACCAAACATTTCGCAAAAGCCGACGAACCGATCGACGCTATCTTGAAGTATGCGACAATCTTTCATGCAAATTCATCTTTTTGCTAACTGGTATAATAAATATCATCAGGATGGTGATAAATGCTTCGATGTGCTACGCACTCAAACAAACAATCGTATCATTTGATTATAAAATCTTATTGTTCCAATGCGGGTAAATGTCGTAAAAGACTTAGGAGTTCTATTAGACTCAAAATTTACATTTAAAGATCACGTAGCTTGTCTCTGTTCTAAAGCATCCAAAAAATTTGGTTTCTTATTCAGGGCCACTAAACAGTTTACGAACAACGTTGTGCCAAAAAATCAATAATTTTCATCGTTACTAAATTAAATAATAAGTTTTTAAGAACCTCACACAGTACATGAATTTGGGTATGAAATGGGGAAGGCAAATGAGGAGCGTCCAATATAGCTCTAGCCATCCCAAGCCCCTACCTAGCGCCTCCACGTGGCCATACCTGGTAATGCTCTATTGTGTAGCCAAGCTAGGAGGTGCGATGCTGGGTGGTTCCCGGCTGCCTAGTCTCAAAACCGCGGTTTTGGGCAGACGACGGAGCCACACGGCCTAGCTAATAGGAAAGCCTAATAAGTTATTTTAATTATTTTTTTCGTTTTAGCTTATCAAGCATCTCCTGGTATATAGTAAAAACTTTGGCCAAAACGAATCTTAATACTGCACATGGATACCAGAATGAAAACTTAAATTAACGATTAGAAGCACTCTTGGAACCTCAAAGGACGCTACTCTATTCCATACGAAGGACTGCTGGTGAGATTGTTCTATTTTTACCATATCTACCGCATTTCATCTTAATATCATATTGTTAACAGTATTATTATTGATATCATACATGTGTAAGGCTGGATGATGGAGTGGATTGCCAACCTGAATCTTTAAGGCCTGAAGCAAATATCGCACTTCTCAATTCAAATCAAACAAATCATCACGTGGGTTAAAGTTGGTACAGCGAAATTGATTATTACATGGAAGGATCCTAATGCTGGAAAGCGACTCTTATAATCCCGGAATGCACACAAGTGCCTCTGCTTGCGGGTCTGCCCAATCCCTTGTGGCCCTTCTGTAACAACATTAGTGTGAAATTCATTTGATAATCAAATTTGGATCTACCGTAATTCTACCCACACGCATTGGCAAGTCCTTGAACTGACGGTGGCTTTCCCCTACCACTACTACTACCTCACACAGTAGATGAATTTGTGCGTTTCGCTTTACGACTCTTAGCATGGAACGATCCCTTGAATCTTCCAAGTAACCTTATTGGTTTTGATACTTTGGCGCTACGGTACGAGTTATCGTAAATATCTCTTAACAAACTCGGATTCGTAAATAAAGCTTAATACAGTGCGCACAAGTTGATATTCTATCGTTTATATTGCTAGTAGCTGACAAACATACGATTTTCAGCACAAAGTCGTATAGCTGTATGCAGCTTGTTGCGCTTAATCGGATCTTATCGTATTGAAATACTTATATAAGTGTATCGCTCAAGATTATTCCTTAGTGCGTATATCGCCTCCAAAATGGTACGGATAAGCGGCTTTAGCATGTCGAATACGATTTTGTTACGATTTTGATACGATCAATACGTAACTCTTATTTGCAATCTAATTATACATATGAAAATGCTGACTGGGTCGGGTAACAATCTAGGAAATTCGACTCGGACATTCGGCATGGACAAAGGCGGCGGTACCTGAAACTGCAGATCACTAAATTTTCTGGATAGCGACAGGGTGCTCTCGATCAGTTAGAACCCCAAAAGTTCGGCTTCGTGGCACTGCGGGAGATCTGTCGCAAAGGCGAAAAGGTGTAGAGAATCCGTGGCGGTAAAGCCCAGTTTCACAAGCCGCCCTCCTCGGTTAAACATTCGGCAGTTAAACAACCCGCCAGTTGTCGAGAACTACGCACGCGTACCGGATCAAACTATGCCTTCCTCTGTGGAGCTAGATACCCGACCCTCGAAAGCGGATAGAGTAAGATACGCACGACCATTTAAGAAGCCACAACTCCGGTGCTAGGAGTGGAAACCTCGAGTGCACGAAATGATTGGTTTGACGGGGAATGCCAACAAGCGATGGAGAGTGAAGAGCTTGGAAAAACTATTTAAGCATATCCACGAGACAGAATTTGACCAAGTATCGACGAGCACGGAATGAGTTGATCACGATCCTGAGAAGGAAAAAGCGCCGGAAGGAGGACTGAGGAGCTGGAACAACTATCCCGGGCTAATGACACGCGCAAGTTTTACGAGAAGGTGAACCAAACTCGTAAGGGCTACACACCGAAACCTGACATGTGTAGGAACGAGGGAGAGCATCTAATCACAAACGAGCACGATATGGTCGACTTGTGGAAGCAATTCTTCGATGAGCATCTCAACGGCGATAGAACAGAAGAAAACGCGTACGAAACGCGAACAGCTATGGCAGATAATGAACGAGTACGGTTTTCCGGACAAACTGACGCGGCTGATCAAAGCTACTCTGGAGCGATTGATGTGCTACGTGCGCGTTTTGGGACACTCTCGAGTCCTTTCGAATCGCGCAGGGGGTTTCGGCAAGAGGATAGATTGTCCTGTATGTTACTCAACATCGCTATTGAAGGCGTGATCCGACGAGGGGGTATCGAAACGAGAGGAACGATCTTCAGCAAGAGTACCCAAGCGACAATGTGAGCTTTATTGTACTCTTATGGTAGTCTTCAAGACCAATTTTGGTCTTAAATACCATCATTAGAGTAGAATAAAACCCAAATTGTTACTTGGGTAGCCAACTCCTAGCCTTCGCAGACGACCTTGACATCGTACTATAATCCTTGGGACGGTGGAGGCAATCTACGCCAGGCTAAAAACGGATATGGTAGGACATGAGTGCCCCCCACGGACAGTGACTATTGACAGCGATGAACTGAAAGTGGTTGATGAGCTCGTATATTTGGGATCTCTGATCACCGCCGACAATAATACAAGTAAAAAGATTCAACGATGCATTGAAACTGGAAGTCGAGCTTATTTTTCTCTCCGCAAGACGCTTCGATCAAGGAGCATACGACGCCGTACAAAGCTGACGATGTACAAAACGCTCATCAGACCGGTAGTTCTCTACGGACTTGAGACAGTTATTTTTTCTTACGGAAGATATATATGCACTTACCGTCTTTGAACGAAAAGTGAGCTATTTTTAGCGGAGTACAAACGGATAGCGGAGAGTGGTGTTGGCGTATGAGCTACAACAATGAGCTCTTCAGGAACCCTACTGGCACCAGAAATAGAGGGGCCCAACGTGCCAGATGGCGCGTTCAGGTTGAAGTCGACTAACGAATGTCGAGACGCACAACGAATTGGGTACGAGTAGCCCTGGACCGAGTCCAAAGCAAAGCAAAGCCATGGGATCATACCGTCTTTAGGCATTACCCTTCTTTATCGACAGAACCGAGTGCAATGGAAAGGAA
This sequence comes from Sabethes cyaneus, assembly GCF_943734655.1. Taxonomy (NCBI): domain Eukaryota; kingdom Metazoa; phylum Arthropoda; class Insecta; order Diptera; family Culicidae; genus Sabethes; species Sabethes cyaneus. The sequence continues at coordinate 53,375,302 of NC_071354.1, forward strand.
TTCTTGACACGTAAGTAAGTAACCAAGTAAGATAAACCTTATTTAAAAGCTGCACTTAAAATAGGTACCTATCCTACACTTACTATAATTCCCGTGCTTAAAGCAATATTCATAAACCGTTACAACTGGTAAGTGTTTACATCTAAATACTGATTAACAACATACTCAGACTATTTGCTAGAACGTGTCGTTAACTGCTAACTACTAGCTACTAGCTAATTGTCACTGGGAATTAATTATTGTTGAAAAATTATATTTCCTCATTGCATAAAATTGTTGTGTTTTGTCCGAGAATAATAATTTCGAAACCTCGCTTTGAACTAAATTCAACAGAGTGGATTTCTTCGAAAAGGATTTCAATCCGCCCAACTGCCCTCAATTTCGCCCAATTGAGAAATATTGGACAACTGTCAAACAGAAGTTGAAGAAGAGCGGAAAGGGGACTCGGAATAGACAGAGATGTAGAGATGGTGGAACAAAATTGCCCCTTAGGTTAGTCAACAGAGCGTTTAAAATATGATAAGTGATACTCGAAGCAAAGTTCGAGATTTCATCACAACCAAATCGCCATTATTTTTTTGTTATTTTTGCGTAAGTTTTTCGTAAGCGCAATAAATGACCTTCATTTTGAGTACTCATCAATTTTATTTCATTAGCTTGGTTCCAAGACAGATCCGTTTTTTGCGTCCAGATATTCAATGACTCCAGGTTTATAAACGATTGATAAACAAATAGTAAAACTAATGAAGCTACATACACCATTGTGTACTGATAAACGTATTTATACTGAATAGATTGGTTTACAATCTACCAAAAAATATTACGTAGGAGACATAGAGATCAATTTTAGATTCAGAAAACAGCTCTTAAATACCAAAGCTGCAAAACTTACCTTTTTTACAACAAACTTCAGCTATCCAGCGACTTGATGGCACCCAAATCATAAAAACGATCTTAATTCTCCAGCAGACATCAACGCCCAGACAGAGTTGATAAATTAATGATGTCAAGAATCGTATTCTACCGCTGCTAGCAAGTTTCCGCTTTCACTGCGGATTCAAATTTTCACTTTTGCTTGCTCGCTTTCTGTATAAGGAAACTTCCGACATGAAATATGATCGCAAATCACAGGCTTGCTGCCGACGCAATCCGAGGGATTAATCGAAAAACCGGAACCGGAAAAAGAACATCCTCGATTCACTCAAAATGCTTATTGTCTCGGTCTACGGTTTCCCATATCTTTTCGCCGCATTTGCGGACTGGGACCCGCCATCGTCCGGCTGCTGTCCCCGGGGCGAACAGCACCGATAAATCATTCGTTTTAATTAAAATCCAAGTCATGCAGCTTAAACGCTACTCGCTTGTGGTGGCACCACCGGTGGGAGTTTACCCTTTCCGTCGCATTCTCCGAGATACAGTGGCCACGACAACGTGGGGGACAGATTTTATGCAGGTTTTGCTGCCAGGCTGCTGCGGCTGGTAAATCTTTTCAGCGTGAGAAAGGACACGCTCGGTGCAAGAAACAATGATTTTGCTTGTCCGACAGCGATGCTGTGTGGAGTTATTTCAAATGAAAGCCCATGGCTTTTTCCATTCCGAAACTCTTGTTCGGCAACAAAGTGCTATTGTACTTGCGAGAGATGTCGTTTTGCCAAAAAAGGACCAACCAGGCGCGAGTGGTAAAATTTCAATTTTCCACGAAAAACGAACGACGTGTATGACATCTGACTGAAAATCATTTCCTGGTGCAATTGCAAGCAAGCGGTGAAGGCGGCAGCAGACATGTTTCAAACTGTAGCCATTTCCAAATCCTTCCAGTTAGCCGTCAAATGGCTAGCTAAGCTGCCGCTTAGCAAGGCAGGAAGAGATCGGTCAAAGGCTGCACAATTTAACACAAGTTGATCTCGTTTTTGCCGTAAATATGCCGAAAGTGGAACTTTTGAGTGGTGGCTGGAGCTGGACTTTTGGTTTTTTTCTTCTACCGAAAATGAGCTTCCGTGATAGTACGAGCGAACAAATAAGAGCCTTGGTAAGCGGAATACGTATTTAGCACTTCCTTATGCATGAGGGATGAAGTGATGCTAGGACCAGACCAGCTAGGACTTGATGATGGCTGAACGCAAGTATGAACAACAAATCAACTGATGCCGCATGATGCCAGCCGACTGGTCAATGTCGGATACTTAGTAGTTAGGTTTTGTGGTTGGCTTCAGAAGTTGTTTAGTGATAAATTGAGTGAAGATTAATGCGGTCTGTTTAGTGTCTGTGTCATGTTGTTGCCAATTAGCTTCAATGTTTTGATTCTTATAAAGAAGTCCGGACAATAATCATTGTAAGAGTCCGTTTTGTATAAATTAAGCGAATTAATTCAACGTATGCGTAAAAATAAACTGCATGGTTTTGGGATTGAATAATAAATACTCCTCCCACTCAACTGAATTCGATTTCACAAGCTCACAAAGTTTCACACTCAACGTATGGAAAATTAACCTCTGCTGAATAAATAATCAGTGGAATTGTGACTGACAGGCTATATCATCCGGTGGCCCCAAAAGGATTCGGACTAATTGACGTTGTCTCTTCATCCGGCTATTCATGCCACTTTTGCGGCTCCCGAGAGATCATAACTAAATCTGCTAATAAAATTAACCTTGCAAACAGTTTGAATAAATACCTTTCAGGAAAATGAAAATCCTCTCACGGCGCCTCATTCCTGCCCGGAATCCAAACAAGACACCTACTGGAGTGCTTTTTGATGTTGCTCCCTTTGCTCAGGCAGGCCGTCGGCGACGGTCAGACGTCGGCAGTCGACACGCATCCATGCAGCTGCTTATCCGGCAGGAGTCTGTCCGACTCTAGCTGCTGTACAGCAAGAACAAGAAGCCTTTGATTGTGGGTCTGCTGCTCAAAGCTGCAGAAGCAGCGGCTCAACGGGCAAGAAAAGTTCTAAATCCCTCTGGCACAGCAGCACACAGTAGAGCTGCCCAGCGCGGTTCAACCCGACTTGGTTTCGGTCGTCCTCCTCATTGCCAGCGCCAGCATCATCACCATCATCATCATCATCATCTCCAAACTCTCGTCTCGTACCATTAGGAATCTAGCACACAACCCGAGGAAATGGGATATTGTTTCCTGTTTCGGCAGGTGCTAGAGCAAACGCAATCGACAGGGGACCACTTTCGACTATCAGCTAGATTGCAGATAGTTGTAAAATATTTTCGGTAATCCCATAATTCTGCACTGTCACCAGCTTCTGCCGCTACCAGTGCAATGGTCAAACAGAAGCTTGGTCAATTTCAAGTGGAAGTTTATTATAATTCGTAAATTAACAATTAAATTGCTATGTTTGGATGGTGAAAGAGACCTTCACGGACCTCCTCAGAATGATCACGGTACTAGTAGGGAATTTAGAGATTTTCTTACTTATAATTTGAAGAATAACTTTAATTATATATTTGTATAATTTAGTAGTGGAACCCAAAATATTTTTTAGGAAGATTCTGTGTGTTAGCCCTCCAAGCCAACCGAGCTGCACCTCAGTGTGGCGCCCCTGTCCCATAAATGCTTCAGTTGACCGGTTTGCGCTGTGTGAGTCTCGGAAACGGAACGGAAATAAATCACAATCAAATTAAATTGTCATTAAAAAATAATTAATGCGAAAATATATTTCCAACAGGATGGAACAGCAGCGCGCGCTGCGGTCAGTCGGTTTGTTCTGGCCACGGACTGGTCGCGTAATTTGGACTTTCAGGCGCAGCCGAAAAGTCTGCGGGTAAAACAAACACAATTTTTCCGAATAACCAGGAAATGATGTAGATATTTCAGTACATTAAATTTTAATGCTTTTTCGTTGCTGGTTCGGACTCTGTGGCAATGTCACAACGCTTTAACCGCCGATGCCCTGTTACCGCCGGGATGAAATTTGTCTCGCCTGTGTGTGCTTCACAATGTCACGATGTCACACCGATGACGATGGTTTCTAGTTTTGATGTGAAAGTATGTGTTCTGTTTGCAAGTAGGGGTGCGCGACGTTAGGCATAATGGACGTTCGGCATAACGGACGATAGGCATAATGGATGATAGGCATAATGGACTATAGGCAAAATTAATAAAAATCTATAAATACGCACTTGAGTCAATCATCACAATACAACACAATAGTGCGTCACAATATAATAAGAACCGTAGCCAACATAACACAACATAAAGTCATTTAGCATACTGCTGCTTGGCATTACGTCGTTTACCATAAAAAAAAACAATGGGACCCTTTGGCAGAAAAAAGAATGGCATAACAATTTTTTGGTATAATTCCTTGAAATATGTTTTACGACTTTTCACAGACGATTCAAACGAGATGGACGCAGCTGCAAGGGTTACCGGCGAGCCACCGTCGAAAGTGACGGCCGCTGCATTTTGCATGTATGCTTATAAATTAAGTCAATCCTGTCTTAACTTTTTAACGCTTTACAGAATTCTCGTACCTGACAACATTATTTATAATGCAAGCTTATCACTAGAATGCTTCCGAGTACCACTAATGGAACACAAAGTCTGAAAAATTCAAAATAAATGTTAGTCAAGCATGTTCTGCATTGATTTTTGCCTGACTTAAAAACTTTGTGTGCCCCCCAGATCGCTAATAGACTTGCACTTAGGCAAAAGCCCTATACCCAACATTTCAGCAGGCCGAAAGCCGCGAATATTTTCGATGACATTCGTCCCTTCGTGATTCGGCCGAAACACGCAATTTGTGACTCGGCCATTTTGATTCTGCCAATAAATCTACATTGTGTTTCAGTCACTCGTATGTAATCAGATTCATACCATATGCAATGCACTTTTAAACTGGTTAAGTTGGTTATACCGCTTACAAGCTATCCATTATGCCTATCGTCCATTGTGCCTATCGTCTATTATGCCTAACGTCCATTATGCCTAACGTTTTGATGCCTAACGTCTATTGTGCCTATCGTCCGTATACCTAACGTCCGTATGCCTAATGGGGTACACTCTATAAGTAGGTGATCTTTATTTATAGTTGAGTTATTCATATTATTCCCTTTGAACTATAAGATTAATTCAACTATTCGTGCTGGCAGTATTCGATTAAAAATCGTTCGAATGTTTTTTTGTTATTCGATTAATTGAATTAATCGAACGATTTAAGGATATCCCTAGTCGTACTGCTTTTACAATTTATCTGGAGTTGCACAGGGAAGCCACCTAGGACCATTACTGTGTAAAACGGCGATTCGCTGGGAATCACCCAACATGCAGCATCTAGAACACACAACTTACCTTCAAGGAGGACAACTACACAATGAGGGATAAGATCATCGTACGATGGCAACATCCCCGAGCAATGCCCGAAAGATGTCCGAACTCACAGCGCATTCGAAACCGAAAAACGAATAGCAAGCCTTCGGGCTGGAGCAGAGGGATATGCTGCTGCGCAGTCTGTCGTATATTTCACGATACACTTATTTATTAGGTGGCTGCATACCACACAATTACTATTCCCCATATTTGCAATGACGTTTGTTCTGTGATCCTGCTTCAAGTTAACAAATATTACTTACAAAACATAAAAGGCGGCTGCGATAGCCGCCGTACGAAGCTAACAAATGTCTTTATGCCATATAGGGTAGCCCCATTTTGTACATTGGGGCTACCCTATATGGCATAAAGACATTTGGCATAATGCTGTTTGGCATAACGCCATTTGGCATAAATCCATTTGGCATAACGGTCATTTGACATAATGGTCATTTGGCATAATTGTTAATCTAGCCAGATTTTGTTGTTTGGTGCTTCGTCGCCTCACAAAGAAGCTCGTTCGGACCCAACTGAAGGAAAGAACTAGAGGTCATCAAACCTAGGAAAACAAACAAACCTAGACAGAAGTGATTTCTGCAGGGAGGCTGCCCCCCGCGGTGGCCGGCGCTTTCGACAGCGAGTCACCGGCGAACAATCGCCGTTGCCTACGGCCGGCTCCCCTGAATCATCTTGGAAAGCGTACATTAGGTCATAAAATAATGTTTGAGGAATTTCGCCAAATGGCATTATGCCAAACGATTCTTTATGATTATGCCAATTGGCGTTATGCCAAATAGCATTATGCCAAATGACTTTATGCCAAATGGGCGGCCCCCGTACAAAATAATTATTGGATCGTAGTTCTTTACGCAATTGAAGCCTGGGTGCTGCTCAAGGAGGACATACGCGCCATTGCCGTGATTGAGCGGAAAGTGCTGATACAAACTGGTGAAGTACAAACTGAAAACGGTGAGTGGTGGAGGCATATGGATTACGAGCGGCGCTTCATGGAGAGATTTTCATCGCACATCCGACGATGTATGGATGCCAGGCGACAATGCGACGAAAACAGTTCTTTACAACAACCCCACCGACACCACGGACAAAGGGGCACCACTTGTAGGATGGTTCAACCGGGTTGAAAGTGATTTGCGACTTCTGAGACGGCTGGGAAATTGGCGACGAGTGGCCCAAGTTTTTATACAAAGTGATAAGTTTTTTGGAAGGCACTCCCTAGGCCCCGGGGAAATTTCCTAGCTACGTCAATGTCTGTTTAGTCTGGTTTCTTTTACAAAAAAAGTGCCAACCCAACAAGTTAAAGATTTTTTGCGATGTTTATACGTATATCAATTTAATATCTGTGCCTGGGAAGTACGCCAGAGCGCAAAACCACCGCTTACTGCTTTGCGTCAGTTAGTTGCTTGTAATTCTTTACATAGGGTATGTTACTGCTTCGTCGTAATTGCCTATTCCCGTCCTATCCAACTCAAATGATTAAATATATCAGCGATTTTTATGACACACTATGCAAAATTAGTTATTCCCTAATATTTTAATTTGTTGACTACCATACGCGATCAATCAAAGTGAGCTGAGATATATTTAAATGCTTTTTTTTTAATCAAAGAACTCCTAGCAAACAAAATTTCCTACGTTTTTTCGTGCGACGAAGAAGAAAATGTCGACTAATTGTTTCAATTTCCGTCATTCATAAAATGAAAATAACTCACGCAACGCATTGTCGTTATTCTGCAGCCGGGAAAACTTGCTTGAACAGTAGAAATTTTGCAGAATAACATTTGTCATGCCGTCCAACACAAATACATACGTGTTAGCTTCGTAAACATTATTGTTATTTTTAGTTCGGACGATAAAAAAATTTTGATGGATGGTTTTGAAAACGGTACGACGAATTTAAGAAATAAAGTCAGTTGCGTAATTTCAGTAAAATGCTTTACTAATCGCTTTTTAGTGAATTCAAAGTGTACGGATCGGAAGCTAAGTGTGTTTGAGTCAAATCAGCACAAGAACTTTTGGAGTATTCATTAAATTCACCTAAGAAATGATGAAAATTAGAGTGGCTTTCCTTACTACGACGGGAATTAGAAATAAACCCTAGTTTGAATTATATTTCTATCAAGTATGCAAATGTATCAAGTATGCAAATGTGCTGTAAACTAAAGTGTCGAAAGGATCTAGTGAGATGAAGAGGACATTAGCTAATTGATATTTTAACTAGCTGTCCAACACAAGTAGTTGACAATTATACTTCAAATCAATCTATCGCAATGAATGGTGCTATCAACAATTTTGTGGAAATTGAGAAATGCAAATCAGTGTTGTAAATGATGACGCAGAAAAGTTATTAACTTTTTCGGTCGTAGTTTAGTATGCTACCTTTGTCCGCTGCATACCAGTTTCAATCCAGTTACTTAAATTCTATAATCATGCAAAAATTGTTAAAATTGAGGCTGATGGTTTAACTCTTAGTGGAACTACAAACTCTAAGACACTGATAAAAAAGAAAGGGTACGGGAGGGTATTTCCAGCGCGCTACTAAATTCGGCATACATTACCTTTTTTTGCTGCACTTTCCCAAATAAAAACTTTGCCGCTATATATCAATACGGAAACGAATGTAGCACTCATAGGCTTTAATGTGTTATAACTATTTTCATAAAAATGTAAGTGCTAAATTTTATTCAATAAACATCAAAACCATTGTTTTTCCACTAGCACGCTACCAGGTTGAAAAAACCAGCAGCAATCGCTTACGCGTATCCGCTCTTGATGATGGTTTGGAAAACACACAATTATGATCACGTTTACTTATTCTAGAACTAAACAGCTGTGAATATGGTATCACAGAACAATTCTGTTTCTTTTTATCACGGAAGAACATAAAAATTCCCCTTTGATATGAAAATATAAATCAATTTTCATTCACTAGCAATTTGAAGTATTTTGTTTTTAATTTCAGCATATGGTGCTCTATTTACAGTACTACCAATATGCGAGGCAGTTGCGCCTGAAACTCTTCTATTGTGTTGACATACAGGGGTTAGACAAAATGATCGGAACAGGCAAAATTTTGATGAAATTCAAATGGCCATAACTTTTACAAAATTGGACATTTTTAGATGAACCTACTTGCGTTTGACGGGGAAATTTTTATAGTTTTCCTAAAATGTTTCAAAATTTGCAATTTGCAATTTGCAGTTAGCGGACACCGGAGCTATTCCGGGTTTTCTGAGGGTATGTCAAAAACTGATTTTTTTAATCGCCAGTATCTTTTTCTGTCATGGAAATTTATTCACATGTTTTTGAAAAACAGTAATCCTTGTGCAAGCTTTATCGGCCTGCCCGATATTTTAACAACACAGCCACCACTATAGAAAATGGGCCCAATTTAGTCGCAGCAACTTCATCGTTTCTCGCTACTATAACTCAAATTCAGTAGCGTTTCATTAAAACCAAAATGCACGACGAATATTATTCTATCAACGGGTATAAAAATCTTGTCTCGAATAAATATAATTTCAACGTAATTCCTGAATATTGCTCAGACTACCGCTTAATGGGCTGAAAATACCCTCCCGTACCCTACTAGATTGCAATGACGAGTGAGAGCGATTTTGCTGATTGGAGCTGCACTCATCTGCTCAAACTAATTTATAAATTTTATGCTGACGACATGAATCTATGCTTAGAAATAAAGAATGCTGCAAATGTAAGTTCATTCTGTAGCAAAATTCTTAATAATTGAATTTTGAATTGGCGCTAGAAAAAGCCTTCTTCAGCTGAAAATGAAAAAGATATGAAAATCAAATATTAAAAAAATGTGAACGAGTCACAGATTCAGTTGGTTCCTGTCAATAAAAATTCAATACCCAAATCAATTAAATTGACACGATAGCGATAACAATTCTAGCTCCAGATCGGAGGAAATTATTTCAAATTATGCGACCGTAAACCATAGAAAACTATAGTATTGCGATAGTTTTATTATTGTTTTTTTTCATCGCTTCAATTATTGCTTCCTGGGCGACAGGACGGTACCGTCGATAATGGTTTGCCGGCACACACTATAGATTCTATAGAATGGTTGTTAAAAAAGGAATTCTCGACGGCTGTTAACATTTTCCAAACCATTTGCATTCCCGAGCTGGCGTTCGAAGCCGGCCAGGACACTTTGCCGGTAAAGTAATGCCATTAACATAACTTATGGTTCGATATCGAGCAAGATCAAGATGACGCGCTTTTCACTCGCCAGGTCTCGAAATAAGGTGCGACGAAACAGGACAGTAAAAGTGATGGATGGCTGTACGAAATGGAAGCGAAACATCGTACAAATACCTGAAAGGCTGTTCGTTGAAATTGCTTCATAGAGCAACTTTATTAGTTGATAATAAAGTGGGAATTTTCAACACAACATTACACCGCGGGAAATTTATGGCGATGTTTTATGGATTCTAGCAAGGCGCAAAGTTAAGCCCATATGAATTATAGCAACAAAGTTAGTGCTAACGGAAGTCCAATGCTGTTTGGTTTAGCGTTGGAATGCTCTAGTTTTACTGCACTAATCGAGTCGATGGAAGTATCGGTTGGAATGCTTGTCGGTGACAATAAACATAATTGCAGGGTGTTGTAACTGTGTCCATCAAATTATGACAGGAAGCCGGAGAATGTTATGTCCTACATTCTGTCCAGCATCTGTATCGGCCGTGACAGCTGACAGGTTTCACGGCATAACACCCAGAGTAATTGTACGAATTTAGCAAATAACTACAATTCGCAGCTATTCGCTCGGGACAGCCCGGTTCACGTCAAAACGTCACTGCAAGCGAAGTAAAAATCAATAACCAATAAACTTAATTAATGAACATTGTTTCAAAGCGACATCAATTACATCCACCGAATGTGGCTTTCTGCTTCCTCAAGTGTCGGTACGAAACAGCATGCTTCCAGCACTTGTTCCGGAAGCGGAAGTGGCAAACTAGTGCCGTCTGGCGGCGACCCGAAGAATGCTCAAGTGGAAGATATGGAACGAAGAGGAAAAGCGAAAATTAAGATGAAAAATGGTGGCCGCTCGCCTTCCGTTCGATGAATGCATCATTCGATCTAGCTTGCTCACTCTTGAGGGTTCACTCATTCGCCTGAGCTGTGATGGCCGACAACGGACGGGATGCTCCAAGGGAATCGGAAATGTCTGGTATGTCCAGGATGGCAAAAGTCGACAGATCAATTAATTTAAGCTTTACCCTCGGTTGATTCTTCGGTTCCAGTCAGCCCTGCAGCCCTGGCAGCGTGTTGCTGTTGTTGACGCTCGCGCTCTGTCGTTACGGGTCGGCTGCCGATGAGAGGTAAATTCTTTTTTTTTCTGTGGCACAGCTCACACTCACTGACTGGCAATTAGTGAATGACATTTGCACGAGAGCAATTAGATGTATGAAGATTGAGTGACAATTAGCATCTCTGAATTTTGGAAATGATTTGCTACTATTTAATTCAAATAATTATTTTTAAATTTATCTATCGTTTGAGGAACTGAACAACCACTACCAATGTTTCAATACGTAATGTTAAAAAAATGACTTTAACCTTCCTAGTGCATTAGGGTCGTTTTCGACCCATCGGCATACTTACAAAGCTTGATACTCAGTAACGGAACGAGCTAGAGACTTGAAATTTTCTGACTTTTCCTAACTTTGGCAAACTAGCATTGTGGGGGAGTTTCAGCTTTCAGCGACATCAAGAAGAGCCACAGCAAAAAAAGTTACATATTATGCATTAAGGGTCGAAAACGACCCAAGTTTTGAAATTGCTCTCATTCATCCATTTTCAATCCGAATTTTGTTTTCTTTACCTCATGTGAAAGGTATGGCCAAAACCTGGCACCCAAGGTGTATTAGGGAATATTTGATGACTAATGGCCACTTCTGCGTCGGTTCCGGAACACCCACTACCAGGTCCCGGGGACATTTTTATACTTTGAGGTAGTTAATTTTGCGGCACATCAAATCACATTGGCTTGATAAAATAAGACTAGTGGAAGTACAATGGGGACATTTTGGACCCGAACGGCCACTTCATCATCGGTTCCGGAACATCCGGTACCCGGTTTTTGAGGACAATTTTGAATTTTAGGATGATTTATCTTGCCACACGTCAAATTACGTCAGCTTGATAACATAAGACTATTGAAAGTATAATAAACACATGTTGAAGGCAAATGGCCACATCAGCATCGGTCCTGGAACATCCGGTACCCGGTTTTTGGGGCCATTTTTGTATTTTAGGATAATTCATAAAGCGACATATCAAATCACATCGGCTTAATAAAATAAGACTGATGGAATAAAAACAGTGACATTTAGAAGCCAAATGGCAACTTTACCATCGGTTCTGGAACATCCGGTACCTGGTTCCGCGGGACATTTTTGAATTTTGAAATAACTCACCGTGCGGCACATCGAATCACAACGCCTTGATCAAATAAGACAGTTACAAGAGGTTTGAGGACAATTTGGAATTTTTCCATTGCACTTCCATTAGTGTTATTTTATCAAGCCAATGTGATTTGATGTGCCGCATGATGAATTATCCTATCCAAAAATGTTCTCATAAACCGTGCACCCGAAGTTTCGGAACCGATGATGAAATGGCCATTTGTCTTCAAATTGTCCTCAAACCTCTTGTAACTGTCTTATTTGATCAAGGCGTTGTGATTTGATGTGCCGCACGATGAGTTATTTCAAAATCCAAAAATGTCGCGCGGAACCAAGTACCGGATGTTCCAGAACCGGTGGTAAAGTGGCCATTTGGCTTTTAAATGACCTTATTTTACTTCCATTAGTCTTATTTAATCAAGCCGATGTGATTTGATGTGTCGCAAGATGAGTTATCCTAAAATACAAAAATGGGCCCAAAAACCGGGTACCGGATGTTCCGGAACCATGGCCGGAAAATGGCCGTTTGAGTCCAAAATGTCCCCATTGTACTTCCATTAATCTTATTTTATCAAGCCAATGTGATTTGATGTGCCGCAAAATGAATTATCTCAAAATATAAACATGTCTCCCGGGACCTGGTAGTGGGTGTTCCGGAACCGACGCAGAAGTGGCCATTAGTCTACAAATATCCCCTAACATACCTTGGGTGCCAGTTTTTGGCCACAGCTTTCAAATGAGGTAAAGAAAACGAAATTCGGATTGAAAATGGATGAATGAGGGCAATTTCAAAACTTGGGTCGTTTTCGACCCCAATGCATAATATGTAACTTTTTTCTAATGCATTAGGAAGGTTAAATTCTGTTCGTAGCAGTATTACATTTTAAAATCTAATTATTTTTCGCAAGAATTTGTCTCTTTTAATTGACTGTATGCAAGGAAGGGGCACACTGGGGCACGTGCTTCACATTCTTTAACAAATTCAATGAATAGCAAAGTAATTTCTCAATGTGCAATCGGGAAGTTCGGATTTGTCAGTGTAATAGCCCGGCATTGAATAATAAGTGATAAAAGAATCAATTTCCTAAAAAAAAAAGTTCAGCCTCAAGTCCAATTTAAGTCGATTTTCAAGTGTGTGTTTAAATTCAAGTCAATTTTAAATACAACCACAGGTTCTTGAAATTGAATTATTCAATTTTATGTCCCATTTTAAGTCCAACTTGAATCCATTACACCTCCGAGTTCGGGTACGATTTCAAGTCATATGTCAATGTCCCATTTTGAAGCCAATTTCAGATCTGATTTAATTTCAATTTCACCACCGATTTATAGTCCAATTTCCCATTGAGGTTCAATTTCAAGTCCAATTCCCAATCTAATTTCAAATCAAAATTCAAGCTCGATTTCAAAGTACAATTTAAGTCCGATTTCATAACCAGTTAATGTCCAATAAATAATGTCCCATTTGAAGTCCAATTCCGAGTCTAATTTAGTTCCAATTTTACCTTTGATTTCGGGTCCGTTTTTAAGTGCAATTCAATATCCAATTTCATTCTCTCATTTTATAGCCAATTTGTAGGCTACTTTAGTCCCAGTCGGGTCCTATTTCAGCTCCAGTTTCAATTTAATGTTTAAATTTAAAGACAACTTCAAGTCTAATTTCAAGTACTGTTTCACGTCCAGTTGAGGTCAGTCCCATTTTAAAGCCAATTTCTGGTCTAATTTAATTTCAATTTCACCACCGATTTCAAGCCCATTTCTAGTTCCATTGAGGTCCAGTTTCAAGTACAATTCTCAGCCTAATTTTAAATCAATTTTCAAAGTACATTTTAGGTCCGATTTCATGTCCAGTTGAATGTTCCATTTTAAATTCAATTTCAAGTATGAGTTAATTTCGTTGTCACCTCGGATTTCAGGTCCAATTTGAAGTGCAATTTAAGTTTAATTTAAACACCGAACTCAAGTCTAGTTTCAAGTAAAATTTGACGTCCAACTGAAATCATATTGTAATGTCCCATTTTAAAGCTTTCATATCTAATCCAATTACAATTTCACCACTGATTTCCAAATTCAAATCCCATCCAATGTTCAAATTACCCGTATAATTTCCAAATCCAAATTTGAAGCTAAATTCAAAGTCGAATTTAGGTTCGATTACATGTTCAATTTAATGTCAGATTTCATGGTCAATTTCTAGTCTAATTTAATTTCAATTTCATCGCCGATTTCAAATCCAATTTCATATCAATTCCTAGTCTAATTGCACCTCAAATTTCAAATTCAAATTTAAAATCCAATGTAAGTCCAATTTCATATCCTATGTCCCATTGAAAGTTAATTTTGAGTCTAGTTCAATTACAATTTCACCACTGGTTTCAAGTCCAAATACAAATCATATCCAATTTCATATCCAATTCGCAGTCTAATTTCAAATAATTTTTGAAGCTCAGCTTCAAAGTCTAATTTAGGTCAAACTTCATGTCCAATTTAATGTCCCATTTTAGGTCCGATCCCGAGTACAATTTAATTTCAATTTCACCATCGATGCCAAGTCGAATTTGGTCTGTCCAATTTAATGTTACGGTTTTAAGTCCAATTACGAATCTAATTTCGTTCCAATTTTGATTTCAGGTCCAATTTCAAATGCAATTCAATGTCCCATTTTAATGTCAATTTGTAGTCTACTTTAGTCCCAAATTTTCCGGCCAATTGCAGGTCCCAATATTTTGTCCAATATAAAGAACGAATTCAAGTCTAGTTTTAAGTACACTCAAGTCGCTTTTTACGTTAAGGATACGTTCCGCGTAAATCAAAATCGCGCAAAAAAAAACTGCGTAAATTCCGAAATTCGCGTCAAAAAACCGCGTAAATTCGGCGTCTTAAAAAAAGCAACTCCAGTGTATAATTAAACTTCTAACTGAAATCATTTTTTAATATCTCATTTTAATGGCTTCTAGTCTAATTCAATTACAATTTAGCCACCATTTTCAAGTCCAACTTCAAATCTCATTCAATGTTATGTCCAATTGCCAGTCTAATTTCAAATCAAATTTCTTGCTAAATTTAAATTAATGTCCCATTTGAAGTTCAATTCCGAGTATAATTTAATTTCAATTTCACCACCGATCTCAAGTCTAATTTACTGTCCCATTTTAAGTCCAATTCTGAGTCTAATTTAGTTCCAATTTTACCTCTGATTTCAGGTTCAACTTTAAGTCCAATTCAATGTTCTATATTAATGTCCCATTTTAATGCCAATTTGTAGTCTACTTTGGTCCCAAATTTTAGCTCCGCTTTCAGGACCAATTTCAAGTGCAATTTAATGTCCAATGTTAACACCGAATTCAAGTCTAGTTTCAAGTATCAAGTAACATCCAACTGAAATCATATTTCATTGTCCCATTTTATAGCTAACTAGCTGACCCGACAAACTTCGTATTGCCACAAATTAACCTGTTTTGTACATAAATCATGAATCTCGGATGATCTTTGTCACAATCTCGAGTTTTGCAAGTTTCTGAAGAGTTCAACCTTATATGATTCATTTTGGTAGTTACGTAACTATGAAAGCATCCCAGGTAACCAATAAGCATCGCCAATGCTATTCAAATGTAGGCCAATAAGCATTTAAGTCGTCTTAAATGCTACTTAAATGCTATTTTGGCAAAATATACAGCTACTTTACTGATTACCTTCTTATAGTGCTGACAATGCTAATTTAAATCTAATTACCGACACGAAGAATTTGAATACAATTTTGGATGCCAATTTACAACACCTTGGCAGTCAAAAAGTTAATATACAACAACGTGCATTATAAAATGCCAGATATGCTGATTTGCTGCTTACGTTAAGGCTTATTAGTTACCTGGAATGGGTAGTTTAGTATACAAATTTGCAATTTTTCCTCACAGTAAAGTAGAAAACAACTCCCCTGTCGCCTCATTGCATAGCCAGAAGGCGGATAGTAATATTCGCCATGACTGTACAGCATTTCGCCGAATATCATTTTGCGAAAAACCTTAAGCGGAATGTACCATTTCACGGAAAATTTTTTTGTGGAAAGTACCATTTTGCGATCCTCTCCTTACTCGCTGTCGCTCGTTCCACGAAACCCGGCTAGACCTAGGAAAACAAATAAACCTAGACAGTAGTAATTTCTGCGGGGAGTTGCCTCTCCCCAGTGGGCGGCGGGTCGCCGGCAACACTCACGGCCGTCTCGTCCTGAATGATCTAGTGCTACTATAGATAGTTTTTGTGGTCTTGTTATTGACTAATGTTTTAAAGAAGAGTCTCGAATTTCTCGAGTTCGATTAGTTTTTGAGTTTCGCAAAAATTTCTGTTTTATTTGTATGAGAGTCCATATCCCCCTACCACAGGGGTGAGAGGTCTCTAACTATCATAAAATAAATTCAAGACTCCAAAATCTCCCACATGCCAAATTTGGTTCCATTTGCTTTATTAGTAAGGAAATTTGCATTTCATTTGTATGGAAGCCCCCCTCCTAAAGTGGGGAGGGGTCCTAATTCATCATAGAAAAAATTCTTGCCTCCAAAAACACCCACATGTTAAATTTGGTTCTATTTGCTTGATTAGTTTTCGAGTTATGAGGAAATTTGTATTTCATTTGTATAGGAGCCCCCCGTCTTAAAGTGGGAAGGGGTCCCAATTCACCATAGAAAATATTCTTGCCCTCGAAAACTTTCACATGCCAAATTTTGTTCCATTTGCTTGATTAGTTCTCGAGTTATGAAGAAATTTGTATTTCATCTGTATAGGAGCCCCCCCCCCCCTCTCCTAAAGTGGAGAGGGGTCCCAATTTATCATAGAAATAATTTTTGCCTCCAAAAACACCCACATGCCAAATTTTGTTCTATTTGCTTAATTAGTTCTCGAGTTATGCAGAATTTTGTGTTTCATTTGTATGGAAGCCCCCCCTCTTAGTGGGGGGAGGGGTCTCTAACTAAAAGCTTTCCTGGCCCCAATGTAGAGGTTCATGCAAATTTTCACGCCGATTGGTTCAGTAGTTTTTGATCTGTAACTTCAATTTTTAATCTATATCAGTCACTGAATCTTGTTGTTAACAGTTCAAAGAAGCCTTAGATACTGTTATGTTGATTGTTATGTTGTTGATTGGTGATTTTTAATAAATCCCACAAGATGGTGTCAAATTCATCGTCAATTGTTCGTCAGTAAAACGTTTGTGTCGCCCACAGGCACTTCGAATAAAAGAAACCTAACATACATTTTTATAGTGAAATGAACAATAAGGAAACAAAATAATTGATTTATGATGACTAGTTTTGTTTATCTTACTTGTTATCACGTTATTCCTAAAACAAGTACTTAAACGGGGTAACTTGCAACAGCTGGTAGATATAAAAAGCTGTGTTCCGTTACCTTCAAGAGGCACATTATCATTTAATTTTGCATCAAACAATACTAAAGCACACCTGAAGAGTCTAAGATACTTTCGGTAAGTCGGAAATATGCCAGTTTTTCTCTGGATTTCAGTAATGGTCATAGAAGATGCCAAAACAAAAATAACCTCACTGAGAGAATCGACCAGCAATATGACAGTGTCAAATTACGATCACTCGTAACGTAATGAACATTCATATATTACGTAACTGAGATATCAATGATTATTAACTCTCCCACTCCACTTCATGACGCGATCTTGCATAGTGCATATATGATGTATAATGCGTTATTACACAACTCCCGCTTCTCTAAGTGCGTTACGTAATATGTGAATGGCCCTTAAAAAAGGCAGCTCTATCGGATCCACGCAAGGAAAATTACCCAAGTAGCACTTGTAACTAATCATAAAAATAAAAAAATACAAAAAGGTTGCACAGCAGTTACATTTAGGATACTTGTAACGAGTTAGGTTACATAAAATTAAAAATAGTTACTTTTTAGTTTTCTAGTGACAAAAATCTCAAAAAGTTACCAGGTAGTTACCAAATGACCAAATTGAAACCTTTTTTTCGAACTGTCAACAACTTGGTCGTCGCAAAACAGTCATATTTCAGTTACGAGTTACCAAATAGTTATCAAGTGACACAAATGAAACCTTTTTCCAAACTGTCATCAACTTGCTAGTCGCAAAACAGTTAATTTTCCGTTACGAGCAGTTACGAAGTCAAAAAAAGTCGGCTAGTAACATTTTCGCAACAATTTGTTCACTGTTCCTTGTAAACACGACGGATTAAGGAAAAACTAGACCTGAAGAATATTGCTAATGGTAAAGATAAACAATTGGTACACGGGTTGTGAAATGCTCTTGTAAATGCGTTTATTTACTTAATTGATGGTACTTGGAATTTTCTCCGCCCAGACATTGGTATTAAGTAAACAAATGATGATTATTCTCAAACGTCAAAACGATCAAGTTACATCGAAACGAAACCGGCAATGAAAATAGGTTACAGTGTAACTTAGAAATGACGACATAAGAAATAAGTGACTACAACAGATTTAATATTGGTTACCGTATAACCGATACCGTAACCAGGTCGAAGGCTAAGGTTACGTACAACTAGAATGTAACTGAAATGTAACCTTCTATGATTAACACTGGTGGTAACTGTTTTATTCAAACTGAAACTATTCTTTGATATTAAATTAACACTTTCTTTTCACAACAATCACTAAAAAATACCTTTTCCCGATATCAACAATGTGAACAATGAACAATGGCTGCTTAAAATCATTTCATGCAATATGCCGAAAACGATACAAAACTTCAAGGACGATGGTGTAGTAGTTAGAACCAAAGGCAAAATGGCTATGAATTTTACTGTGATAGAAGTGATAGCGAAAACAACTTGATTTTTAATGGTTTCTAGGTGAATGCTCCACTAATTCATTATTGCTAAGAATAAATTTAAAAAATCAAAAAATTTAAATTTAAATTTTTATATTTGATTTACAAAACATCAATTTTTCAAAGAAGTAAGTAACGAAAAGCTATATTAAACAAGAGCGCGTGAATTTTTCAAAGCTAGAATCATGCATTTCACCATAAATTTGAAACTGCATTAAAATTTGTGTTGAAATAATAATTTATACACTCTTCTATATTCAACAGTTAAATTTACTGCTTGACGTTGACAGCCATAGATTGAAATAATAAACCTGCTACATTTTCGCTATGCAATAAAAGTTACAAGATAACTAATTTGCCACCAATTGAAAGTCAATTTACAGTTTATGTGTAACTTCAATAGTAACCATTTTGTAACTATACATGTTACATATTGGTTATTGAGTAACTGTTAATGCAACCAGATTTAGTTACATAAGTTGCGCTATTTCGGTTACACAACTGTTATATTTTAGGTTACTGTAACCGAAGTTTTACATTTAAATTTGTCGCATATCAGCCGCTGCGACTCAATTGTGACAACGTGTGCTACTTGGGTAACTGCATGAGTAATATAAACATTTATTTTTGTAATTTCCGTTACGGGGCTCATAAATTATTTTCACCAACGTGACATAGGACATTTATGCGTATATTCATAGCAAAAGCATTAAAAATCGCTAGTCGGATTATCATTTACATATTCAAGTCAAAAAAAACTCATACAAATCTTTAAATTCGTTCAATTTTCAAAAAATATTGCTTGTTGCAAGTTACTCCGTTTACGGGGTTACTAGTAAGAAATTAGTTAAAAAATTCTACAACAGTCAATATTGATCGCATATTTTTTCTCAATGTGTGAAATTGTTCAATGAATTCAATGAAAAATTTAAAGATGATTCCCAGGCTTACTTCAAAAGTGGTGAAAAATCACATGGGACTGTTATGCGTTTATGGGTAGTAACAAAGCAAAGCCTAGGTGCTACATTCCGTTATCGAAACTTGACCTTATGTTTTTATACGACAGACTTCGCAGCCAGCTGTTCGAGTACAGGACAATTGCGGGGCCAGTTGCTACGATCGTCAGCATCTCCCAGCCGAGATTCGAACATACGACGACTGGCTCATTAGGCCAGCGTCATATCTTGAAGCCAAATGGGAGGCTTTTATGGGTAGTAATGGTAGTTATCATCAACACATATGCATGTGTATGTAATATACTGATAAATTTGTAGAATATTTGAAATCAATCAAAAAATCGTGTGCAAAGTTCTTGGGCAGGATTAATATTTAAGGGGGGACCCTCACTGGAAAGTCGAAATACTTGTTTGTTATGCATGTTCAGGAGCCTTTTACCTTCAGAAATGTTGAGCCCAAAGTAGGGTAGTTTGCCAATTGTTGCTCACCACCCAATTGTTGCCCACTTCTCGGTTTTTGAATAATATCTGAGAATATCTATATTATCGCAGCACTCCAAACAATCAAAACACAAATATATTTCATTACCTTCAAATATGTGTAAACATGATTGTTAGCAAACAAATATTTGGAATAGTAAAATTACCTCATAAAATCCAACTCTTAGTAGAGCCAAAATACGTCAAATGCTTACAGTGTGAATTAATAAATCACTCATCAAATTTAAGCTTATAGATCTCAACAAAAAGCAAATTTACCTCATATTACTTCGTATGCCTTTCAAAATACCCACATTCATAATGTTTGATTAATTAAATAACTAAATGTTACTATTTTTGTGTTCTAATGCATAGTGGTTAATAATTGGAAAAAAATTAGGATTTTGTCCATTTCCTGTACACCATCCGCAAATGCCGCTAAGCTAGGCCCTACTGTACCATTCTTACTTGATCCAACTCTTATTAAAAATTTACCACTATTTGGATGTCAGATTAAAACAATACCAATAATTTTCGATTTCTCTGGAGACTAAATCAGCAAAAGCCTAATGGTATTTCCAGCGTGTAACAATTTTCGTGAATAGAAAATAATGTTCGCATCCGTAATCCACAGTCGATTAACGGAACAATATGTGCGGAAGTTTATTATGAGAAATTCATGAGAAATGAACATAATAACGCAAAACAATGCTTCAGCTTCTATTAAACAGAGAAAAAAGTTATGTTGTTGCTAAAAGAACTTAAAAGTCGAGGTTTTTCTTATACGCTCGAATGTGAAAAATCGAAAAACTTTGCATTTGAAAAACCTAAATCCCTGCCAAAAACGTATACTGCATTTTATTTTGAAAAAGGAAAGATATCGCAAAATAAAATGATATTAATTAATTTTAATTAATACCTATATTAATTCAATGCAATAATTTTTACCTGTTCTTGTAAACCATGGTTCGGTGAAGATTGAATTACGTTCAAATACGTGACAAAATGGTAACGGTACGGTACTTATAATTGGTAACGTTATGTTGGCGTATCGTGACAACGTGGCATATCACGCCACATGTTTGCACCAATAAAGGTGCAGGTAGGATAATTTAGCTATGTAAGCATATTTAGCAATAAAACCGCTTGCGCGTGAGGTGCTAATCCTCTTTCATCGCGCAGCAGTCTAGGTGTACATTGTGTTGTAAGTTTTTAAAAAGAATGCCGAATCACTTTGGTAGTTTTGTTAAATCTGTTTTTAAGGAGTTCTTCTTCATGTGTCAGTTTTCTGTACTTGGTATTTCTCCTAATTCCATATTTTATTTGCCGTGCAACAATTGGATTGAAGGTGTGCAATATTAGGCAAAGGACATTAATCAAGTGGGCAACAATTGGGCCTGTATGCAGTTGAACAAAACCTCAAATTGCATAATATGTGCAATATTCCAGGCTATGAAAACATACCAAATGTTTTAGTGAAAGGTCATTTTGTTCATAGGACAAATTTCGATTTTAGTAACGAAATAGTTTCCCCGAGAGATAAGATAAACTGAACGTTCCTGCCTTAGGTGTGCAACAATTGGCAAATTACCCTATTTTTCGGTACGTGATCTCGTTGAGAATTTGCAATAAAGTTGTGGGACCACTCGAAGGGAAGTGCAATGCTGTACAATAGTTTAAACGCGCTCTCCTCGAAACCATATGTTTTCATCGACGGTGCGTGTATCTCAGTATCACCTGGAAAATTAAACATTTTTGCGCTAAAGCACTTGATCGCGTTTTTTTCTATTTGGTTCATATCAGTAAAGTTTGCTTAAATAATTTCATCAATGTTTTTCAAATAACCTTTGACTGGTAAGGCCAATCACAGCGTTAAGAGTTAAGACCTCTCGTTTGATACTAAGATAATTGAAATATGATTAATTATCTGGTTAAAATCGTTATGAATAATTGTAAATTTTATTGTGCTGTACACGACTGCTCATAACTTCCAAATTAAACATCCAATCAGAAAACAAATCAATAGAGATCTATGAGGCTATATTACCTACCAAATGAGACTAATAGCGCATAAATCGGTTTGGCCATCTCTGAGAAACGTTCGACTAATTGACACCTTGAAAAAGCACATTTTTAAGCATTACTTTTGAACCACTTGATTGTTTTCGATAAAACTCTCCCAAAAAATTTGCAGTATCAAGAGTCTTTATTTGATACTAAAATTGTTGAAATCGGTTAAGCGGTTCCGGAGAAAATCATGTCACGTAATTTTTACATTTTTGCTTATAACTTTTAAACAAAATGTCGGACCGGAGAACAATTCAATAGTGTTCTACAAGATGATAACACCTTTTAAACAAGCGTAATAGCAAACGAATCGGTTCAGCCATCTCCGAGAAACAGACGACTAAAGTCAAGCGTCACACACACACACACACACATACACACATACACACACATACACACACACACACTACACACACACATATACACACACCACACACACATACACACACACCACACACACATACACACACACCACACACACATACACGCACATTGCTCAATTCGTCGAACCTTATCGATTCGGTATATGTGACTCGGTCCTCCGGGCCTCGGATCAACTTCGTGTTTTTCGACCAATTTTGAAACCTTTGTTAACAAAGGTAAAAAAGTTGTATTTTTGATTTTAATTTTCGTAATTACTGGTACGTGCAAGTGATGTTACTTGCCGACCGATTCCCTTTTGGCCCTTCACACAGGTGATAAACGTGACCTATGGTTATGTTTGTACAAATTCCCTTGTCAAGATAGCCCCACTGCTATGAACGGTTGTTCTGCTAATAGGTGGTAGTTTCCAATAGAAACTTTCCATGCATACATACTTCTATACATACAATCCTGCTTATAATGTAATTCCAATTTGACCTCCGATTTCATTCTTATTTTGAGTCCGATTTCATGTGTTATATAATTCCAATTTCAATTTGAAATCCAATATCAAGATTAATTTGAAGCTCAATTTAAATTTCGATTGAGGGCCAATTTCTTGTTCAATTTATTGTCCCATTTTAAAGCCAATTGTAACTCCGGTTTAAAGTGTAATTTTAATCCGATTTGAATTAATCCAGTTTGAAGTCTAATTTTCAGTTCAATTTTGAGTCCAATTTTAAATAAAACGCTAAGTCCAAGTTCAAGTCCGAATTCAAATTCAAAGCCAAATTGTAGTTTAATGTCTTTAAAGTTTTAAGTTTTAAGTTTAATTTCGAATACAATTCAAATTTCACGGGTGGGCTCAGGCTGGAACACGTCCTCCGTTTGCTCTATAAAATTTAATGTATTAATAGTGGAACCTCGAACATTGCAGTTCTTGACTTTATCGGCAGAAGTTTTTGCGATAAATAAATCAATTGTTTAAAAAGGTCCACCACCTACCGTTACTTTTTAATTTTCTTTTTTTAAAGGTCAGTGCCCTACCTTCTGTTTAGGTCTGGGCACGCCGGTGACTAGAGCTGTCCTATTGTAAGTAGAAAACTTTTACATAAATTATAAAATTTCCCTCCAGGATCTGCTGAAAAAAACTTGAAAGTCACACCAGTTTTATTCATCTGCCAGCATCGGAGTTGACAGCCCATTATCCCCAGTAAATCCATCCATTATCTCATACACTAAATAACCTATCCAGCACAAATTTGAATGGTAAACCTCATTAGGATTGTCCAATCATTCTCATTCAATTACACGCTTCCTGACGACCGGCTTCAACTTGTGGCCGCCGGTTCGCGAAGCAACTCGGATGGGCCGTAAACCGGATGTGAAAAAAAAAACCGCTTCTGCTTCGACAGTACATTTACGTTCAATTAAACATCAATGATGTACAAATCAAACAATCCCGCGCAGTTTTCCAGCTCCCATTTTTTCCCACTTAACATTCCCCACGGCTCGTCTTCATTCGTTCCACCACTGCACTGTTCAGCGCCCCCCCGGCCGGCGAGTCGAACGCCGTCGGTGTCAGGTTCTATCCGAAGCAAGCCGAGAACTGCGATGCCCAGTAACGAGCTTTTCACGAGCGCAAAAGTTTCAACATTCCTTCTTGACAAGGACTCTTTTCGCTTCTTCTCGCAATAACGGTGAAAATTGTGGATGATTATACTGCTGGCTGCAGCAGTAGTGGTCCGGCATGGTTCAGAGGGCAAAGCTACTGTCCGGCCGGAACGAACTATTGGGTTATCTGGTAAAAAAAATCTTACAGACCTCAAATAAAAAATGGCATTAGTTTTTGCGACCGTTGAAGATATGTTTAATTTCATTTTTCTCATAGCAATATAAGTAGTAAGCAACATAAAATAAGGATAAGCTTTCGGCAATAAACGTGACCCTAGAAGAAAAGAAAAAGTTTTCTTTCCTATTACTTATAGTGATTCTTCATCTTTCGGCGTTTGACTAAGTTTTTCATTGTTGTCATAGTTTTCAACTTCTGTACATCTTCCAAAAACTTTTGCAGCTGATATATATTTGATATATATTTGATTTATTGGTTTTAAAGAGCATTCAATGTTGTTTCAATTCATCATACTAACTAAACATTGTTTTCTGTTGTGTGCAACGTCTGATGTTTTATCATTTGGCTTAATATGAAATACCATCAAAAAAGTAAATCTAATTTATTCTTTTCCTTCTATTGTCAGGTAAGAATCCCCAACAAAAACGTCATGTCAGGTAAATTATGCCATCAAAAAAACTCGAATCGAATAAACTACCACCCATAACACTCTAATGGCAGTCGGATTCTCGTCACCAGTATAAACCTAATTACACTCGGTACCGTAATTTGTTGAAACTTGTATAACGAAATTATTCTCCCCAGCAATAAATTACCGATGCCACATAGGCTATCACCATAAATTCTTCCTTCTAATAGCTGCTAATCACGTTGTCACCCGCGCGCGTAGAGGCTGCCAGTCAGTCGATTCGATACCAACCGGAAGGCGTATGTGTGCTTCCGACAGGTCTAGGTTGAAAACAACAAGCCAGTAGGTACCTACCAGAGCCAGTACGGAGAAAGAAAAAAAAACTTTTCCCATTACAAGGATAATTTAATAACGTCCCTTCCATCCCCTGTACCGTGGCAGCCCCCGCTCAAAGTCCCGCCTCTGGGACAATTCGTAAATATTTGTGCAGACAACCTTTCGGTGTTTTTTCTCCGTCAGGTACCGTTCTCGTACTCATGTAACGAATACGTTCACAATTTCGTACCAACGACCATAAGGTCGAGTTTGAGAATTCATCTAGTCTCGTTTCATTGAACAACCGGGCGAAAAACTTAAACACTTGACAACGAGAGGCGAAACACCGTAGTAGAGGAACGATAACGGGGTCTGGCAACATAGTAGAAGAGAAAGAAGAAAAAAAAGAGTCTGGCTAAAGGTCGCTACTTCGCAGGGGGGCGAGACCGAGGTTGTCGAGCGAGGATGCCCGGAGGCCGTCTCCCATCGCTTCCGCTTCGCTTTGGCCTTGTTTTTGTAGGCAGTTCTGTGTTCTGCAACATCCCACTTCTGCAGAACCGTAGCTCGGTGTTGTGGGAAGCAATCGGGATGGAACTTCCATTCGCTGATAAACAAAACCACGTCGCATCATTAAAAGCAAATGAGCTATAAATGACGACACTTTCGGTTTTACTTTTACCTTTCTCCGTATCTTCCCGGTTTGCCCGCGGGGTTCCTGTAAGAAGTACGGTAAAGTTTTGTTTTTATGTTAGTACTGTTTTTGATTGTATAGACTGAATTGACCGACACAAGAGAGATTCGATGACGGAAGGGATAGAATCGCAACATAATAATAGGTCATTAAAATGGATTTTCGCCCATTTTCGCCAAATTTATGTAAAAATTAACGTTGTGCCCCTGAATCACAAAAATATGTTAACCGGTTTTTCTTTTCACCTTTCTCTGTATAGATAGTGTGGCGTGTACCGTTCTGATTCAAACTTAGAACAGTCTCAAACTTCGAACACTTCAGAATAAAATGCTAATATGATAAAATATTAAGCTTATTGTATACCACCGTGTTCGTTAGAATGTCCTCTAACCGGTGATGTATGACATTGAACTGTAGGACTCGTTGTAAGCAATCAGCAGGCGCTGGAAAAAAGTGAGAACTCAGATTTTAACTTCTTTCGCATACTCTTAGCGTTTCATGCAAAAGTATCTGTTTTTTCGTTTGCATTATTTTACCAATTTTAGAACATTTACCTTCCCATTGAGCGATTATTAGGTAAGTGCAAGATATATATGTACTAAATCATGGTTAAAATACAATATTTCATGTATTATTTTAAAGATATTAGATAAATAAAAAGTGTTCGAAATTTGAATCACGTTTTGAGGTGTGATTCAAACTTCGAACGCCCACGAATAATATCCGGGTTTTCCGGGTTTTCCTTCGGAAAAATTAATTGTCTGCATTGATAAAGCTGTAGAAAGTAAACTTCCTTTAGATGTGGTTCATGAAGTTCGAGAATATTAGCAATTGACTTCAGAAATATGGATTGAAACTAATAATTGTGTGAAAAATTTAAATTACACTGTTAGGTGGATTTAAAAGGACAGTGTTTAGAAAAAGGATGTAATTTCACTTATTTAAGTTGAATGACACTAAAAGCATTAATACTTTTCAAAGTAATACAAGTATTCGATGTCTGAGACTGAAATATTCGAGCTTTGAAAGTCGACCATGAAAGTGTTCGAAGTTTGAATCAAAACCGAATAGCAGTTTTTTAGTGTTTTTCATTTAAAAATAATATTTTATCCACATTTTTAAAATTTTTCCATGAAAATAAATAAATTATCATGCTATTGATCCATTCATGGAGGTAGAATAAAGCTGTTTCCGAACATTTTATTTTGAAGAAAGTTTCAGCATGGCTTAAGTGTTCGAAGTTTGAATCAGAACGGTATTTGATACTTTTACTAATCTGATACTTTTTGGTGCTTGCATTAACTTAACAATAAACCACACAAAATTTCATAGAATATATTACAGACCTGCAACTATTAGCGATATAAGAATTGCGAAATGATTTCTCCATACGCGTAATTACAAAAGCTTTTTGCTTTGCTATTTGATTTTTCCTTGGCAATATTACTGAAGACCACGCTCCTCCATTAACACACATTTTTATATGCACAACCTCTTTGAAAGCAGGACGGAAAGCGTGGTAGCACATAATAATAATAAGGTTCAATTTGCTGTTAAGTGTTTCTAAATCGGTTGTGTAGTCTGCGAAACCCAAGCAACAATATTTTCACCTTTTCTGGAATAATAGACCTAGCTCAAGTTAACATTTCATAAAATAAAATTCTCAATGTAGTGCCGTGCAGTTGCAAATGTACTAAACTACACTAGTTAGGCTCTATACCTGTGACCAGTAAGGTCATTACAAATATTTTATAAAGTTTTTGTCCTTCCGGTGTTGGGTCACTGAAGGGGAGGGGCGGGGGGCGACAAAAAATGCAAAGAAATTTTTTTAATCCTGTAAAAAAAATATTGATTCTAGGCATTTTTACGTAAAGTTTAAACGTGAAAACCAAATCTATTCTTGCTTTTAATATAGAGTAGGGTGGCGCAAAAGTGCGATGTTTGAAGTTGTCATAAATTTTCGTGAGATATAAAAAGGACAACAACAAAATATATTTTATAGTGATGCAGTAACTCAATGTCTTCACATTCATTCTTCTGATCAAGTGCCGATTCGCACTTTTACCCTACTAGCGGGACAAAAGTGCGAAGCTCGAATCCATGAAATTAGAACAGCAGTAGCTAATAAAACCATATTATCTTCAATCTGCTGTATGTTTCGGTAAGGAATATTCTCAATTTACACCTTTCCTATTTTGCGCTGATGTATTGCAGCCTCCGTCAGATCGAAACTTTTTCAAATGTTATTTTTTTTTATCAGCGGAAAAGCACTGTTTTCCTTCGACCAACATCTGTAGAGCACACAGTTTTCTGCAGATCTTCCATTTCTAGTATCTGTAATATAATTTAGGCTGCATATAATTAGCTATACATTTTTGCCTCGCCTATGAATCGCACTTTTGCCCCGCCCGTGAATCGCACTTTTACCCCGCTAGGCGCTTGACGGGGTTTGATTAACTTATGGAAAAGCGAAATATATTTTGTAAATTCTTTTCACCGCATAAATGTGAGTGATGTAAAACGCTGCTACAAATTTTCAACAAGTAATATCCTCCTGTTGATATCGTATTTGCCGTATAACAAAAAATTACCTCAGAACCGCCCTAAAATAACATTTACACGTAACTAAGCAACTATGCTTTGTAAGCAACCAAAGTTTACGTTTGGGATTCAGGCTGTCAAAGTAGTCACCCATCCATGCCAATGTAGTCAATTTACTCGGAATCTGCACCGATAAATCATTGAATCGCTCTTTTACCCCCATCGCACTTTTACCCCTCCTTACTCTATACGTTATTATTTTCCATGCAAAAATCTACGAAAAAAGACAAAAACGATGAATAAAAATTTTTGGCTGATTTTCGGAAGTCCCATTGTTCGAATTTCCATTTCTGTTTTCATTGTCGAGTTTTTCAGGCTGTAGAACCCACAGACAATTGATTTTATAAAAAAAAATTAACTCATGAGTAATTCTCACTGAAACGAGGTCACTACCCAAGTAACAATTTGAGTTTTATTATACTCTTATGATAGCATTTAAGACCAAAATTGGTCTTGAAGACCACCATAAGAGTGCAATAAAACTTACATTGTTGCTTGGGTACTGACGCGAGCTCTTCAAATATTGGAACTTTTGCGCTTAATTGGTTGAAAATGGTTAAAAAATAAGAATTACACTTTTGATACTTCGAAAAAGGGGACCCTTCGTTCGCCAAGGGGCCTAACAGGTTCAAAAAAAGTTGAATTTTGAGCAAACCTTAAGATCTATGTCATATGGTATATCATAAATTTGCCATGTAACAACTAACAAATAGCCCGGTTCTGTAAAGAAGAACAGGACTTTCAAATGGAGTAAAATTTTTTTTTGGTGGCCATCTTGGATTTGGTCGCCATATTGAATTTTATCAAAAAATCGCCGTTTTCACCATGATTCCCCATAATTTGTAAATTTACAGCAAAAAATACTGTGAACATGCGAGATTTATAGTGGTTCGAAAACCACGTAATAACCTTAACTTATTCTACCGGAAAATAAAAGACAAGCAATATGAAACGCACTAATATATAGTCCCTACGTTGATAAGCATTTCCTCTTACCAACGCTAATATGCAGAGATATAGCCATGTAGCACACTTTTGGTCCATTTAGTGGAAGCAACCGGATTACGACTGAAATTAGTAATCGGTCGCCACAACAGCTTTGTAACAACCGTGCGAGTAGGGTACATGGTTTACTGGAAAATTTCGATATAGACTAAAAATATTTTGGGTTGTGCAATGCAATGGCAGGTGTGGCTAGCACCGACATTCTTTGCGGTTGGTACCCGAATGTTTTACTCATTAAATAACTGCAGCCCGTTATATAAAGTAGTCTATCATTCCCGTATACAGATCACACACTCTTACGCGCCGATATTATTTTTGCATGATCGCTCTTTGTTTCTACCGTCGAGTCAGTGTGATAGAAACAAGCAATGCATTACCGGCAGTCGCTCCGGCAAGTCTCGTGATTAAATCACCACCTCCTCCACCTCCACCACCTTTCAGCTCTTTCTATACCGATATTCAGTTTGCTCAGACCGATAGGTATACTAAATATACTGAGAATTTACCTCTCTCTCTCTCTCTCTCTCTCTCTCTCTCTCTCTCTCTCTCTCTCTCTCTCTCTCTCTCGTTCACTCCCAAGCAGCAATTTTCAGTTTTATAACGTTCTTCTAATGGTTTTCATGATAAATTTGTGTGAGCTCCACTAACCTTCAGATGACCACTACAAACCTGTTTTCCGACCAAGTGGCCACTCTTCAGAAGGTTTTATAGCCTCTCTAAGAGACAAATTATAAGCTCAAGTGGTTTTGTCACGCTCTGCTGACAGAAGCAATAAAACCGATTAAGCTATTTTTCTCTGCTTCACGGCGCATATGCGTATTTAATTTTATCGTGCATATTGGAATGGTAGGTGGCAAACATTAACACGCCATCGAAGCTTAGTAATTTACAAAACAAAATTTTACAAAATTAAAATACTGAAGTTGCTTTTCAAGCGGTTTGCTTTCACGCGTCTATTTTTACGCGTAGTTTTGGATTTTAGGGAAATTTCGGAATGTATGCAGTTTTTCACGCGAGTTTCAGAATTTTGATTTACGCCTAACGTATTCTTACGTAAAAAAAGACTTCAGTGTATCGATTCATTTATGAATTTGTTATGTATTTGAGTGTAGAATTAAATATTCTCGTTTTAATCGGCTGTCCATTAAATGTAGAACAGATTTTGTAATTTTTTCCAACGTTTCGACTGTGTCTTTGAGTCTTCAGTTAAACTATAATAGGTAATAAGTTATTCTACTTTAACTGAAGACTGAAAGACACAGTCGAAACGTTGGAAAAATTACAAAATCTGTTCTACATTTAATAGACTGACAGCCAATTAAAACGAAGATAATGAATTAGTCAATCTCAATTTCTAGTAAAATCAGTCTAGTTACTTCCTGTGATATGAAAACCGATTTACAATATTTTGCATTTTGCAATTCACACTAGTGTTCGACATCGGAACGAAAATTGAAGTCCGGGTTCCGGTCCGGTCCGGTCCGGTAAAAAATCGGAACGAATTTTTTAGGTCCGATTTCGTTCCGGTCCGATTTAGCTCGGTTCCGGTTCCGGTCCGATTCCGGTCCGGAAGTCCGAAATTGTCCGGACTCAAAATTGACCAATTTTTAAAAAATAGATAAATGTCAAAGGCAAAACTTTGAATGTGTGGAACCTTCTGTAACTTTTAAAAGCTAACCGGCCTGAAACGGATCATTTAAAAAAAATGAAAATGCGACACAATTAACTGGTGCTTGGTAGCTTACCCATCATGGAATGGTACACTTTCAAACATGAAAGTCAGCTTTTAATTAAAAAATTGTCTTTCAACCGCCAGTTTATGTTCTTTTTAATGAAAATTAATTTAAATTCGCGAATTTTTATTTTCTCAGGAAACTTCAAATCAAATTTGCCAGTTTTCTCGGACATCACTTGCTTCAAAAGTTTATAACTTTTGAACAATTTGTTTTATGAAACGGCAAAAAAATTCAAAAATACCAGTTGGAAAAAATATTTCTCACGGTGGTGGAAAACTCCTGTAGAAAAATAAAATCACTGCAATGAACTTTTTGACAGTAACAGACAAATGAATTATCAAATAAGAAAAAAAACAGTGGACTCTTGGAAAAGTTAACACTTTGAAAAGTTAATTGTTCAGAAAAGTTAAGCGAATATTAGCTCCCATGCAACACTCTAAAAAGTTTATTTTTGCCGTAACTTTTCTGAGAGTTTAAATTTTTTGCTTATCCAAAGCGTTCATTCACACACGTGTGTTTTCTTTCTATCTTTATTTCTCCTTTTTCGATTTCTTGACGCCTTTTCACAGTTTCTTACAGAGTCTCATCATAACTGGGAACTTGCTAAACTCGAGATTGTGACAGATTCACGATTTATGTACAACATATTTCAATTTGTGGCAATACGAAGTTTGCCGGGTCAGCTAGTAGCGTATAACACTCTGCGCTGGGCCCTTTTGTGATGTCAACAAAGTGTCAGGGAGACCTCAAACATCAGTTCTACCTGACCAGACAGGCAATGTCGGCGTTCCGGCCCTGCGCAGACTCCATGAACTGACTCTAAGATCTGCCAAAGGCCGGAATGCCAAAGCAAAGCCTAGGTGCTACATTCCGTTATCGAAACTTGACCTTCTGTTTTTATACGACAGACTTCGCAGCCAGCTGTTAGAGTGCAGGACAATTGCAGGGCCAGTTGCTACGATCTTATTTACTCTAACAGCCTCTCCCAGTCGAGATTCGAACATACGACGACTGGCTTATTATGCCAGCGTCATACCTCGGAGCCAACTGGGAGGTTTGTCATATTTTTATGCCGGAATGTCATTTTTTAAATATAATGATGATGATAAGGCTTATACAAATTTGAAAAAAAGTTTATGTCACCCTCCCCTGCAAAAAATTTCGAAATTTGAAGGGGCAAAAAAATAAAGTGCAGTATTGTTGCATTCTTTAATGGTAAGCAGATTTTTACAATTCAACGAGTTTACATCTCTAAATTACCCAATTCGTGCAAAGTTGAAGTAATTATCCCGTTAGTCTCGATCAACTATCCTACACCATCTTAGCTTTCTGATTCCTGCTACAGGTCCCAGGCGACTATTGTGCTTAACCTTTAAGTTCCGACGTCGAAAATTGGGGTGCTTGGAATTAGACTTTTGGCTCCATTTACTTTAAATTTTGGTTCCATTTTAATTCAACTTGCTTCAAAAGTTGATTGAGGCATCAATCAACTAAACAATGTATTAGTGAAATTTGCTACCACTTTTGACGGAGATATTCCGATTTTCTGTGGGATTATATTTTGCTGTCATAGTTAGTAGATAAGATTAAAATAAAAATACAACAAATTACACACTCCGGAACATCAGCTTTCGGTGCTTTCGGGGTTCCAAATTGATCCTTTTATTTCGTATTGTCCAAGTACCTACCCTAATTTTGGATGTAAGGGACGAAAAACTTAAAGATACCATTTTTTACCATGCATTGGACGCATGCAGAAAAGATGTCACTGAACTGTTCGAAAATTTTCTGACTATTGTCATGTTGTGATTATCATTGGGATCAACGGTGGCCCCGACCATTACATCAAATCAAGTCATGTTAAGTTATATTGCTTTTTTATTGAGCTTTATCTGCTTTTGCTTTAAAAATGGAGTTTTAGTATGGAAATGTATGAAAGTGGAATTAAGTTGGAATAACACTTTCATTGCTAGGCAGTCGAAACAGTCTGATCTTATAACAGGACATTGTCCAAACCGCAATCATCTGAAGCTTATGGGGAAACTGCAAGGTGATATACGCCGATTCTGTGGCACAGAAAAAATAGACTCGGAACATCTGTTATGCCGATGTCCGGCATTTTTCAATTGAAAATCAAGGTTCTTCGACGGAGGGCTGTTAGAAGCCCTGATATTTGGAAAACAACTCCCAGCGCAGTACTGCACCTCATCCGAAGTGCAGCACCGGACTGGACAAATGCTATTAGTCAAACAATGACAATCGCTTCTGATAGTGGTGCGTTAGCATCCTTAATATATCAAAGATAAACACGTTGTTGTTGAGATCCAGCATCAACTGAGGAATGGGCTGATATTCGTATGACTAAAAGGTTGACCAAGAATTCAAACGTGAATGGTGTGAGAGATTTTTTTCTTAAAAAATGTCGGTAACATAGCACGTGCGTTCCAAGTAAAAAAGTTGTAGGGACCTACATTGCCATTTTTACGAGAAGATTAGATTCCGATACTATTTCGTGGTTACCGAGTTCTAAACTAGTAAGTGACATAGATTTGAACTATTATCCAAATCCGAGTGACATACAAGTAAAAAGCAAAATTCAAATGAAGGTTAACGGGAAATTAGCAGTCATCAACTTTTCGTCGGAAAGCCCAATTTTGGAGGAAGTTTTTGAGCCCAAAAGCGGAGTTTTGTTCGTAAAATTTTAAATACTGTATTCTTCTTGCGAATTTGAACACTTCAAATATATTTTCATGAACAGAATTTTTGTTTCAAACAATAAAACTGCTTTTGAAATTGGCAGAATCGATGACGACTAATTTCACCTTAAGTTACACGTTTATGGCTCACTAAGGTGATCCTGTAGCACTCCACTATGTTCAAGTTGATTCATCTCTGCCAGAATACTTACTTTATGTGATTGGATCAAAAAATTTTGAAAGTTGTTTTGGTTTGAACTAAAGTTTAAGTACTGTACAACTTTTTTGTATTAAACTTTTATTAATCTGGAAAAATAAACACTGGTTTCTTCTCCTTTGCTTAGTTATTAAAGGTTTGATGTTATTATTTTTTTCTTGTCCCCCCCTTGAACAATATTTCGAGACCAGGACATAAACTTTTTTCCAAATTTGTATAAGCCTAATGATGATGACGATGATGATGATAATGATGGTGATGACAAGAAAAATGATAGATCGAATTTGTAAATGTGCTTTGGACTTTTGGTACTACATGAGTTAGACTAATCTCATGTTTTTATTCTTGACCTTGAAATGCGGTCATACTTGAGTTGTAAAATGTAGTATAGTGAAGTGGAGGATTCGTCAGCCCCGCCTGACACCGGTCATCAACCGCGCGTCCGCTTTCTATTTTATAACACAAACAACGACAAATGAACTAATAGGAAAGACAAATTTCGGAGCATTGGCGGTTATCAACTTATCAGGACAAATTGAATCTTTCATTCCCCCAGCATTTATGCACTGTCCCAAGATACAAAGTAAATTGAGCGCAGTACAACCCGGACGTTCGCGGCAGTCGACAGAAGTTTTAGAGCTTATAAAGCTTTATAAAGACGCACCCACCTTCCAACCCTCGAGACCAAAGAGCTAGTGCAGTAAAGCTGTGAGCTTAAACGTCTCTCTAAGACTCAACCCCTCCCTATCGACAGACCCCGAGGCCGGGCATCAGAGCACGGGGCCAGTGCAAAAATCCTGCTGACTATCTAGCAGCACCGCTCAGCCAAGACTCGAACACACGACACGAATTGACCTAATTTTCCCATCTGCTACCTAAGCACTTCTATTATTATACCCGTAATCATTGTAGAGTGGTCCTTCGGCGTCCAACAGGATCTGGTATCCCGCTTACATCCCCTTACTAATCCTAAGCCCCCGATCGACCCAACCAATCCGACATTTTTCGGAGATATTTGTGACAGCTGTGATAAATAGGGATGAATCCCAAAAACATTCATCTATTAATTATCAGAGATCCCCATACTGGCCTTTTTCTTAAACGGAATAAAAGCATTTTCTGAACAACGCAACAATCGCATTTGGTAAATTTTTACCCCGAGTTCCACTTGAAATCACAAAAGTATTTTGACATATACCCACATTCAGAAGTAAACGTGACCGCTGTTCATTTACTGATTAGTTAAAAAGCCCTACACCACGACAAGGTTCAGTTTTATCGTAAGGAAGCATTATTTCATAAAGATCTTGCTACATATTTCTTTACGTTACAACTTCCAGATACTTAAAAATGAGTATCCTGCATCCGAGAATATATTTTCCGCTTTTGTGTTTATCATTTTCAATGAGTCTTAGGACTACTCAGAAAAGGTAATATTTCGAAAAAGTTAATCGACCCATTCACCAATCGATTAACTTTTCCGAGAGTCCACTATATTTCAAAATTTCTTACGACCTAGAACATGGGCTTTCCAACATTTCCTTAGAATTTTGCACCGTCATAGAAAATGATGTGGAAAGCTTGTTCCAACTAATATTTTTCCTGGATTGCTGAGAAAATTTTATTGCATTTTCATAAAAAAAGCTGTTCTGCAATGCTTGGTTTTAAAACTATAAACTTTCGAGATGAGCTGTGTTCGAAAAAATCGAAAAATTTCTAGTGGAGTTTTCTGGGATAATAGGACAACATATTGTTTTTATTAAAAAGTTAACATCCTATGCTCGTAAGCAAAATTTCATGAAAATCTGAGACTTCGGCCCAAACCTATACGATAATTTTGAAAAATCCGATGAAACTATTGAGTTATCTTTCATATTGGACCATAAGCGTGAATAACGGTTACCTATGGGATTACCGGGAAGATGAAGTGCTATAATTACATAACTTTTAAAACTAGTCCTTTGAAATTAAATTTTGAGGGATCATAAGGCACGAACCGATGCTGCGAAACGTTCGGTTTTAAGACCCACATATATTTGCTAATTTTTCAAAAATAAATCAATTCGTTGGACTTGTTTTGGAGCCTTTAACAGAAAGTGTATTATTGCTAGCAAAATTATTGTCTTTCCTCAATACTGAGGAAGTTAAAGGAAATTAGTTTTAAACATATAAAGCAAGTCCTAGTCATCGTTTCCACTGCGGTCAGTTTTACGATCAAAAGTGCTCCGGACTTTTCCGGACTTTCAACGGAAGACCTGGTCCGGTCCGGTTCCGGAACGCTTCGTTCCGGTTCCGGTCCGATAAAAAATCGGACTCAAAATTTTCGTTCCGATCGGACTTCGGACCGGGTATCGGACCAGACTTTCCGGACTTTACCCGGTCCGATGTCGATCACTAATTCACACTTTGCTTTGATTAATTTATTATGGCGTACTAAAAAAATTCTAAAATATGGCAGTATGGCCTTGAATTAAAAAAATGGTTTTGGTGTTGAATTCTTGTAATAGCAATATATTCGGATAAGGTGGATCTTTTCGGGATTCTGGGTTCTCAGCAACACGAAAAATCAAAATTTCGATTCTGTGCAGCTTTAAACTGCAATATTTTATTTTAATGTAATTCCTTTTCTGTTTAAGGTTTCAATAAATATTTTACTCACACTTTCGGTGTTAAGCGATACAAGATCCGCTCGTATAGTTTTAGTTCTAGGTTAACTATTCTTAAGGCTCTATAACAATAGATTTTAGGTTACAACATTAGCAGATTTTAGGCATTCTAGCAATATTTAATTAATCACTTACGACAAACTTCAGCATAGAGCAAATCACTAGTTTTGAGCAATATTGAGTAATTTTAAGTAAATAAGTAGATTTAAGTAATTTTAAGAAGAAAAGGAACAGTTGCAAGTAAGTCAAGCTCGCCAAGTCTTTGAAGAACGCTTCACACGATGACATTCACAATGTCTTTTCAGCCGGTTATTTTCTTTTTATCCGTCTCGCTGTCAGGCGTTAGATCATCCGACGTCAGTTGACAACCGTCACTGTTGCCCGCGTGCGTCGCCTCGTGCCTAATTGAAAGCAAATCACTGGTACTCAACCAAATTTTCTGTAACTTCGACGAAAAAACACTTTTTTGCTGTAATAATCTAGATTCACCAAAATGGAGAAAACCGGAATGTATGACCAAAACGCTTAAATGTACTTCTCACGTTAGAAGCAACTATACGTTATTAATACTTGACTTGACTGCAATGACTGCAATCTGGTATGATTGGTAGCCAAATGATTGTGACACATGCGATGAATGACTGTGCGTAATCGTAAGAAAGCGAAGTTTTGTAAATTATGCCTACGTCCCTTATGCCTATCGTCCGTTATGGCTAACGTCCATTATGCCTATTGTCCGTATTTTTATCGTCCGTATGCCTGACGTCGCGCACCCTCCAACAGGTACGGGGCTTGCCTCGAAACCGATGACCTCTGTCGGGTTCTCGGCTGTATATTGTTTTCGTCGGTCTCTCATCCGGCATCTTGCTACGTGTCCAGCCCACTGTAGCCTGCCGTGTTTTATTGGCTTTATAATATTCGCATCTTTGTATATCTGGTAAATGACGTGGTTCATGCACCTGTTTTACACTCCATCTGCTAATATGCCGCCAAATGATCCCAGGACCTTACGCTCAAAAACGCCAAGAGTTCGTCGGTCGCTCTCTTTCAATGTCCACGCTTCGTGGCCGTAGAGTACCACCGGGAGAATTAGCGCACGGGACCTCAGCTGGCTAAGTAAGCAGTAGTAGGTCCTGTTGGCAGCCGCTATCCGACTCACTTCAATGTCACATGTCACTGACGTAATAAGGTAAACAAATTCGCGACTACTTCAAAAGTATCTCTATCTATCATCACCGCAGTAGAATTTATGATAAGCCCTATCCTCGCAGCTTATTCCTTAAGATGCGTTTACGCTTCTTGCACAGCTCTATGGTTAACACCGATGATATCGATGTCATCCGCGAGCCCTAGAAGCATGTGAGATTTCGTGATGATAGTACCGCTTCTCTGCACGCCTGCCCTTTGAATAGCACCTTCCAATGCAATATTGAATAGTAAATTCGATAGCCCGTCACCTCGCGTCAAGTCATCTAACGTCACTAACGAGTCCGATATCTCGCCCGCTGTTCTGGCGCTTGATTTTGATCCATCAAGGGTAGCACGTATCAGGCTAGTCAGTTTTGTTGGAATACCATCTTCAAGCATAATTCGCCACAGCTTATTTCGTTTTACTGAATCGTACGCTGTCTTGAATTCTGAAAACAAATGGGGAGTCTACCGATTGAATTGTTCAGCATCTCTATCAAAAACCACACTGGTTTTTTTTTGTTAGGGAGGACTTAGACTACTTTGTCCATTGAAAACTGGTATTCGCCTGCAACGGCCTCAGTCTATGAAACAGGACGCTGGAGAGAACTTTAACTTAGTTAACCCATCGCTTATAATAACGTAAAATAATGAGCGATTCGCTTAGACTGCTTAAAACAGGTTCCCTACCCTACCCCCTTGTTTTTTGATATCGTGCGTGAAAAAAGTTGACTTTGGAATGTCCCACATAAGTATAATAAATATATAAATAATTACATACTTTATTGTAAATGAATTCTCTCGTCACCATTGTTTAATTTCGTGTAACTACCAATGTCGTGTCATGTCGGTGGTTAGAGTGCTTCGAATTGTCCCTTAAGAAGGGTATTTCTTCCAGCCCTACCAATTATCACCACTGCCGAACACGTCTGGTTCATGAATAATAAATACACCCAATTTCCGCCGGGGAGCTGCTCTTCACGCTAGACTGAATGAATGTTTTAGCTGAGCTTTCAGACCAGAATCGCATTCCCGCGTTTTGCTGCCATGCTGTACGTTTTCCCAACTGCGCTTTCCAATGCCGTTTGCTTCTCTACTAATGAAGATATCGTGTCGCTTCAATGTACGTATCTTGCTTCGGATTATTTCCAGTTTGGCACTCCCTTGCTCGCAGTCACAGACCGTATCGATTTCCTAACTAAACATTGTGCCTGCCGGGATGGTCTGTTGAAGCAAACAATCTCTTTAAACTTAAGATGACAGAATCTTGAATAAATTAAACACTCCAGATTATGATTTGATATGGGACCTATCGGCTCTTGTTCTAAGATAACACTCAGGACCTGTTTTCATTCGTTTCGACACAGTCTTTCAGTGTCGGTTGCCCTCCGAAGTCGAAGAAGTGTAATAACACTTCTAATAAGCATTTGTCTCCGACCCGAATATCAAGCTGTCGTAGCATCGTACGAATAGAATCGGTATGAAAGTGAAGTTAATTGAATTTAATATTTATCTGGAGAGAAATATACATACTTGCCGAAGGAAAATTTAATTTTATGATTCTACACTGCTGATAGTCGGTAAACCGGAGACGTTCGTTGGTTGATTGTTGTTTCCGTATTTCCCAGTTGTACTACACACAGGAAGCTTCTTCTGCTGATGGGAAATTATGATGTACCGCAGTGTAAAACCTGTTGGGGAAGAGATTTTCCACTTTCGATGCTATTTCGGAGCAGCTAGATAGACGAGTTTGAAGAAGATGATTGTAGCCAAAATCCCTGGCTTGCTACTGTATGGCACTCTGGTGCCGTGTGCTTTTCACACATAATACTCGAATGATGGCAGACCATTTTCTCACGTACCCTGCTTTTGTTCGGGGAACCTGATGGAAAACCGAAACAATTTCCGACTGAGAGATTATGGGAAATTTGTGAACTGCTGGCAGTTATCGTTGTAACCATGCACCAGTCGACCCGGTACCTACGGTTTTTCCTCGGGCTATGCGTTCCGATCGTACTGACCTGATAGACAGCTGAAACTGTAACAGCAAGCAGCAAAAGTGCTTCAAAGAAATTACAATGTTCTTCCAGTTTATCGGCATAATCGATTTCTGGGTAACATGCAAATGAATGTTGATTGTAGACGCAGAGCGCGTCGGTGTGTGAATCCGGAGACGAGGTGTTTACATGCCATCAAGGGTTGTTTCGCACCTCCCGCACAGGTTGGTCCACGGGCACTTTTTACCATGCTAGGGACTCTCCAGCAGGAACGGCTATACGAGGTGTTTCGTAAGTATTGGCTGTGGTTTTTAACCCGATTCGTTCGAATGCTTATGGATTATGGAAATTAAGGGATATTCATGCATAAATGATGAGCTCGTATTAGGTAAATACAAAGTGATACAATCGTGCTTCGAAGCCAAAGGAATACCTTCGAATCCACAGCTCTAGCTACGGCAGAGTCAAGTGCAGCATTTCGGTTGCAAGACAATCTGCATTCTAGCAACGTGCATTGTCTTGCTCGATTGGCTTGTAAGGTTCCTGTGTTGTTAATGGCAGTTTACACTAGGATTCTGTGTTTCTAGATAGAATAACGACGCAGATGAACTAGGTAAGACCTGAGAGGTAAGAATATAGCTGTTTACATGTTTGGTGCAACGTCTTCATGAAACAGATTTTTATGGGAGTTAAGCAAAGATAGTGTAGATTTGTCATAAAAATAATATATCTTCTATTTTTATTTTAATGCAATGTAATTTTTATTTTATAGGGAAAATAAATAAAAATGGCTTCCTAACTCAACGAATCACTAGCCAACTGTTCCGTAAATCCACCGAACTCTGTCAACACTGAGTTATAAAATATTCCTCACTCCATTATCGAGAATCGTCAGGATTTTCCCTCGACCCCCCCTTGCCGGCAGCCAGCGAACGAATTTCAACCCTATTATTGCCATCACTTCCAAACCAGGAAAATGTTTGCACAACTGATTTCTTACGTAAAAGCATTAGCTCACTCTCGATTGATCTTCTGCCCTCCGACAACAATGTTAAAGTCGGTCGGTCGGTCGTGTTTACACATCTTCAAAAATGGCTCCGATCCCTTTTCCCGTGGCAAGTGCACTGTGCCTCGCAGTAAGACAACAACGCCATGAAAATACAGATAAATATTAATGAACCAGCAGCGCTAGAACCGACAGGAAAATAAATGGAAGGGTAGGAGCATTTCCTTGGCGTCCGCCTGCCACCCAATTTTCCAGTTTACCATACCTTCGCAAGATGACTGAAGATCGAAAAGGGGTAATGGTTATACTCTTTCCTTTTCCCCCTCGCGAGTTTGTACGTACTATGATGATACAAAGTTGTACCGAACGAAGTAAGACACAGCGTAAATCGCCGCCAGCCATTTTTACAGCAATAAATTATGTTTGGAATTAAGACTGTGCAAATACTTGGCTGATGGAATACTTTCGTGGGTTGTAAAAAAAAATATCTTCAGCCCTTGGGCGACAGTATTCATGAATGGCTCACAACTGAAGGAATGAACTTTAAATTCTGCGGTTTAACATGTATAAAACATTACCGCACATGATGTGAATGTAAAATGTGTTTATCGAGCGAACCAGAGAAGGAAAATCAATATCAAACATTGAAATTCTGTGTTAGATCGTGTCAAACTGTTATGTAAGAATGTGTAACGATCTTCTAGTCCATCGTCGAATTGAGGTTTTATGTAGTTTTTTGTTCTACACTGCTTAGTTCGAAAGTAATAAATTGTTTAAATAAGCGTTGTCCATAAAAAAATCAGAAAATTTGCTTTAGATTTTTTCGGTAAAATGAAAAAAAAACTTTGAATTTTAAATACTATTTTCGTTTATAGTTTAATAAACTACATGTGTATATAAAAATTTGTAAAATTCTGCTGCACTTCGGCCTAAACCTGTGGTATTAAAAGTTGTTTTATATTTCAATCAACTTTGTTATTGATTTAAGGATTGAAATGACAAAATATGGAAATCTCCATTTCAAATATATTTTATTACTGTAGGCGAGCGCGTGAATGCAATAGATCCCACAGTGGTCCTCAGCCTCTTATCCCTATTTCCTCACGGTATCGGCTGGAATACCATGCGGAATAGAGCGGAGATCGGGTATCCCGCCCCGGTGGAAATCAAAATCGTATACCAACAGGAAAAGACTCATTCATGTGAACGCTGACTGTAGCAAAGGGGAATAACCTTGTCAGCCTTGAACATCTGTTCCCATGCCAGGTGCGGCTCTTGATGGCTTGGCGATTCCTCAACCAAGTGAGCGGTTGCACTTCAGATTGAGAGCGGCTTACGACAGCGTCTGATCCGGAGCTGGCGGCTAAATTAAGAAACGGGGTGTCTCAGCACTAAAGCTAAGATCGCAGCCTCATCACAAGACTCGATAGCGTGATCCTAGTAGGGTAAGGTCAACCTAGGCAACGAAATAATAACGACGAATGGAAATGCGGAATGGAGATCACCTGATCAACATACAATTAACCGGATTAACCACGTTCCCCAAGGTTCTTCTCTCACATCAAAAGCATGCGGGGTGCGGTTATTGACTCTGACTATCACCTAGTAGCAGTATACGTGCGGTCAAAACTGTCTACCGTATCTCAGACACGTCAAAGTCGTCCTTTTCGACTAAGCTAGATTAGGGAGCTAGATAAACCACAATTAGCCGAGAACTACGCGCGAATATTGGCAGAGGCACTACCTTCTTCCGAGGAGTTACGTGCTTCAACCATCGAAGACGCTTGAAGCAGAATACGCTCTGCACTAGGTTATGAGCCCCCATACAATGTTATAGGTTATGAGCCCCAATACAAAACCACAATGAGCAATACAAACTTATTGGTTTGAAGGGGAATGCCAGCAATGGGTGGAAAGGAAATATAGGGCTTGCAAAAATTATTTTATAAAGCGCCAGACGGAGGTCAGAGATCGTGAAGAATTAGAATAACAAACTGATGACACGCGCAAGTTTTACGACAAGGTGTCCAAAGCCTGAGGTGAGGTGGTCGACAGATGGAAGCAGTTCTTCGATTAACTCCTCAATGGGGAAGTTGCAGAAGGAGGCGAAACGGAAGTTAACCTAGGCGTGTCCCATCAGCTGACCTACAAGAAGCCAAATGAAAAATCGGGTTGCTGAAGAACAACAAAGCCGCCGGCAAGAGCCGTCTACCAGCAGATCTTTGTAAACATGACCGAGACATGCTGATAACGGCTCTACATTGGCTGGGTTATTTCCAAAATTTAAGAGGAGAAGCTACTGGAAAAATCGATGGAAGGAGTGGATCTACAAAAAAGGTGATTGACTCACGCCACCTATAAGGTACTCTCCCAGATCCTGTTGCGCCGACTGTCACCGATAGTACAAAGTATCGTAATGAATTATCAGACGGGCTTAACGGGGGCTTGCACCATTACGGATCAAGGTTTTACAACGGAAATAAAACGTTCTCACGCATCACATCTTTATTAACTTCAAAGCAGCATACGATATGGTTGATCGAGACCAGCTATGACAGATACTGCACGAACACGGTTTTCCGGACAAACTGATTCAACTGATCTGAGCTACATAGGACCGAGTGATGTGTTTCGTGCGCATCTCGGGGATACTCTTGAGTCCCTTTGAGACGTGGCGATGGTTGAGACAAGGTGACGGCTTTTCCTATTCAACATCGCTCTTGTGGGAGTGATCCGATGATCGGGCTACGAAACGAGAGGCAAGATTCTTACCAAAGGTAACCAATTCCTAGACTTTACAGATGTCTTTGATATCATTGCCAGGAACCTTGCGACGGCGGAGGTGATCTACGCCAGACTGGAAGTGGAGTCTAGAAGAATTGGGCTAAAAATAAATACACCGTAAACAAAATACGTGAAAGGAACACGCTCAAAGGAGACAAAAGCGCGCCTCCCAGGAACAGTAACCATTGTCTGCAATGAACTAGAGGCGGTAGGTGAGACTACAAACTTGTTAACTATCTATATATATAAAAGTGAGCGTAAGTATGTTTGT
Organism: Sabethes cyaneus; assembly: GCF_943734655.1. NCBI lineage: Eukaryota > Metazoa > Arthropoda > Insecta > Diptera > Culicidae > Sabethes > Sabethes cyaneus. The sequence goes on from NC_071354.1 coordinate 53,419,202, forward strand.
ATGTTCCACCATAACTCCAGAACACTTTGAGCGTTCTCCACCAAACTTGGCACACATGTTCCATGACATAAGGGAATCAGCACTGGGAGGTTCCCCTAACAAGGGGCTAAGTAAAAGGGGTTGCGTTACTCTTGCATTAACCCGATCGCAGTTGTGAAGTGACTTTGAGAAAAGAGTGGGGGGGGAGTTCTACCGAAGAGGAATATATAGTAAAAAGACCTTTGTTTCATTCGTTATAGGGATTTCCATAAAGTAAACCAATGCATAATTAGCTACGTGACAGAAGAGGGAGCTGACTGAGTAAGAACCGACAAGTGAGTATGAATGTATGTTTAGCTATAGTTCCGGAACTTCTGGATTGTTCTTCATTATGTTAGACCTTTGGCATTAGATAAAAAGGAACTACTTATCTTAGCCTGAGCAACAGGTTATAGGACCAGCCAACATCAAGATCGTCTAGTGGAGACTAGAGTTATCGTGGATTAGGGTTACTAATCCGAGGAAGAAATTCCTATTTTCAATAAGCAACCAGTAGTCAACTGGTCAACTCGGTGGTTAGCCGGATAATTCGCGAGTTCGATTTACTCGAAGATGCAGCTCATTCACACCCTGCTGAGAACGCCGATAGAAGAGGCATTCTACAGACCAGTAGAAGGAGCTACTCCGGAGCAGGAGGCAGCAAGAAAGGAAGAGCTGCAGAAACGATTGAACGAAGATATTGAAGCCATGGACGAAATCGTAATGCTGATCAACAACGAAGTTTTGAACAAAGTCATCGGACTGCCATATGCAAAAGAAGTCATGGACGTACTTGTAAAGATGTACCAGAAAGCCGGTACAGCCGCAGTATTAAATATGCGAGACCGACTTTTTGGCATGACGAGTACAATTTAGTGATAAGGGAGCTAGATCGTATGGGTGCTAACATCTCGCATGCAGAGAAAGTGCATGCTCTACTAATTGCTATGCCGACCAAGTGCAAGTTCATCAAGGGGTCGCTAATGATTCAACCTCATGAAGAGCTCTGTAAGAAAAGAATCGCTGAACTGAGGCAGGCATTCCAGAACGCAGAAGTTGATGAAGCCGAAGAAGATAAGAACCACAACGTTGCACTGAAATCTTAGAAATTGACAAATAGATGTTTCGGATGCAATGAATTTGGACACTACAAAAGTAAATGTCCACTGATGAAAAAGCTCAAGGTGAAGGAAAAGGAGCAGTACGAGATGAAGGAAACTAAGCGCACGCACGCAATGATGGCCGGAAGAAGCTCCAAGAAGCGCGCAAACAAAATAGTTAGATTTGCTGCAGATTCTGGAGCTAGCGACCACATTAACGACGAATCACTGCTGGAGGATGGAAAAGAACTGGATGAAGCAATCATAATAACAACGGCGAAAGCAGGCGAAAAACTTCGCGCTACCAAGCGCGGAAATATTAGATTGAAATCTGTTGTGGGAGAAAATTTAATAAAGAATCTGAAATTGTACAACGTTTAATTTATTCCTGGACTAGAAACGAATCTCCTTTCAGTCAGAAAAGCGAGTGAAAATAATAAAAGGGTCACATGTTTTCTAAGACCGGCAAACAAGTTGTTGATAAAATCGAAAAACGACAACAAATCCACGATGCGTATGTTTATTTTGGTTTATTCAGACCCTTCAGGCTAACACACTGACAGACGAACAGCGCCACGCGCGGGCCTTCATAGTGTTGTCGTCCTGCCAGTAAAAACAAGTTAGATTTAAACTTCTCGGTCGGTGGTTATCTACAGTAGACGGAGGAGGAGGCACAATTTGTGTCCAAAAATAACCCAACCACATACGTCGCTACTTTAACAAAAGGGTTGAGTTAGTGATTAAAGCTGAAGGAATCACAAGATTTTGTTCGCTTATTTATTCTCACCGGTCGATCACAGTGTTACAATTAATCTAGCTGCGAGGAAAAGGCCTACTGGTTTTGTTCGTATTGAGATTCACGCACTGCACACAACCGATCAGCTGTATCTATACCTATAAAATGGATTTCTGTCTATCAGTCCGTATGTTCCTTATAGAATCGAAAACTACTGAAGCGATCGGAGTAAAAATTCGCATGTAGGGGTTTTTGGGGCCAGAGAAGGTTCTTATGTTGGTAAGAGCACCCTCTCTCTACTGAGAGGGGAGGCTCCCATACAAATGAAACACAAATTTCTGCATAACTCGGCGCCGGCCACTGCGGGGGGTAGCCCCCCGTAGAGAGCACCTCTATCTAGATTTATTTAGTTTCCTAGATCTATTGACCTCTATTACTTTCCTTTAGTTGGGTCACCCCTACGAAATGGTACTTTCTACGAAAAGATTTTCCGTGAAATGGTACACCCGCGTAAGGTTTTTCACGAAATGGTATTCTGCGAAACTCTATATTCCGCGTTATGGTCAACCGAGAATTGGTGTTCCGCAAAATGGTATTCGGCGATATGGTTTGTAGTGATGGCGAATATTTAAATGCTATCCGCTTTATTTTATCAGGCTAAGTAATGGGGGGAGTTGTTTTCTACTTTACTGTGAGGAAAATTTGTATTTTAAAAAACACCCATGAACTTGAAAAACTCGAGATTGTGACAAAGGTCATCCGAGATTCACGATTTATGTACAACACAGTTTAATTTGTGGCAATACGAAGTTTGTCGGGTCAACTAGTTTCTTATATTTCTCAACGCAATCACGCAATGAACATGATCTGATGTGATGTTTGTCACAATCTGTACAGATCGCCGCAAAGTATTTGTGTCTTATAAGTACTGATGTCAATAAATCTGAGTCTGATCGCTCCTACGTTCTTGATCGCTAGAAGCTGTTTTTTCCATCCCTGCTACCAACCGATAGAACGTGGCACAGTGGCGCTCCTCCATACAAAGGTTGGCCAAAAGTCAAAAGTTACTTCAAATCGGCTGAATATAACATCTTAAACTAATTTTGGGTCACTGATTTGAAATTTGGGATCAGAAATCGAAAAAACTGATCGCTCATTAGGGTGGTTCACAAAATTTAAAAAAAATAGTTTCGTTTTTTACTTGTTTTATTGTGGTTTTTGTTTTTGAGATGGCAAATTTTGTATTTGCCGTTGAAAATATAAAGAACTTGTATCATAATGCATTAGGGTGGTTCACAAACCATAAAAAAATTATTACAAAAAAAAAACTTTAGTAAATTGCGCTATCCACTAAGCTCGTTCAAACTATAGAATTAGCTCTTCGAAGCGCCATCGTAAGGTATCTTAACTATATAAAAATAAATTCATATCGGTTCAGTAATTCAACAGTTACGAATTTTTAAAGAAAGAAAATTGGTCAAAAATAATGATAATGATCACCCTAACTCAGAAAAAGACACCCTAAGCGCCAAGTAAAAAATCAGGGGTCTAAAACTTTCGGAAAAGAAACAACTACACAAAATTTGAACACCCCCGAGCATTTCTAATTAGGACTTTCGTGGAATTCTCCTATGGAAGAGAAAGTCATTCCTTCATGCAAGAAGAATTTCAAGAAGCATCTAATATACCCGCCAAAAAGTCGATATTCCTTCCTTAGCGCAGCAAAGCGCAGAAATCCACCTAGATTTCTAAAAAGTAGAGAAAATGTCCTCTAAGATGCATTTAACGTGATCGTTTTCTGACGTTTCCCGCCATACTTTCTTGATCGCTGAATATTGGTGTTGAGTTTCCCATACATTTTGTATGGAAGAACAAAATACCATTCTTCAACATGTTCAACTTCAGACATTTGTCAAAAATTCATTTTAACTTCAAACTGGCTAGAATTTTCAGGTTAACCTCCCAAAGTATTCCAGAAAATGATAAAAATATAATAATGGAAAAAGCTTGAAATTGGATTTTTGACTTTTGGCCAGCTTTGCGCCATAGTGCGTGGGTGCGAACCTCTGCTACCATTAAGCAACCCTACATATTTTTGACCTATATATCCAAATTTTCTAGTCCAGTTTATCATTATTCTCAGCAGACACTTTCTCACTCCCGAAAAAAGCTTATAGAAGCAAGAAAATATATTTTAGTCCAAAATACATCATATTCCGTCAATGCACAGTGGTCCAGCAGCGAAAATTAGGTGGAAAGTTTTTTGTGGTTCAAAATAGCTCCCCACAATGTTCAGCAAAGTTGTACAACTCTAAAAGACAATTAATGCGAAATCATCGACTAAGTTCCAGTTTGGCTTGTAACCACATAACAAATAATAACTTTTTATAAGAAAAAGATAGAAGGCTAATTTCTTCGACAAAGTTGTAGCTAAGGATTATATAAGTAACTTTGCCAAAGACATAGTAAGCGTATTTTTAGGCGTTTTCAACTTACAGGGTGTTTTATAAAAAGACCTCTCAAAAATCACTTTTTCGCTGATTACTTCAAATACAATGGTTTTATTGCATCATAATGTCTTACAAAGTTGGTTATCTTATCAAAAGACATATTTTTGTAGAACATTGTATGTTAAAAACTCATACGTATAACGAGCTCTAACGTTATCCTGTGTTTTTTAGTCTTTTTTGGAATAGAATATCTCAAAAAGGGGCAAACGAAAAAAATCAAACTTGGCCGTTTCTGAAAGCTTGGAGTTTTATCTCAAACATATGTGAAAATAAAAAACTGGTTTTTTCTCTAACTCGAGTAATTTCAGTTTAATTATTTCATGTTTGACCATTTTCTACTATGCAGTATTTTCTAATATCTTCTTGATGACGATTAAAGTCAACATGTCAATAGTAAAAAAGAAATTTGTCGTACCATGACACAATTTCTTCTGATTGTCACGTAAAATAGTCTTCGAACTCCAGATATGACATCAGTTTTCTATCAGCACCAGCTGTTTTTGATAAATATCTATCTTTCAATTTTCATTATTTTGCAAATATGCTCAATCTACCATCAATAATGTTTTAAAAATAATTTTCAACATATAATGTTCTACAAAAATATGTCTTTTGATAAGATAACCAACTTTGTAAAACATTATGATGCAATAAAACCACTGCATTTGAAGAAATCAGCGAAAAAGTGATTTTTGAGAGGTCCTGTTGTAAAACACCCGGTAAGTTAGAAACGCCTAAAAATACGCTTACTACGTCTTTGGCAAAGTTACTTATATAATCTTTAGCTATAACTTTGTCGAAGAAATTATCCTTCTATCTCTTTCTTATAAAAAGTTATTATGGATTATGTGTTTACAATCCAAACTGGAACTTAGTCGTTGATTTCGCATTATTTTTCTTTTAGAGTTGAACAACTTTGCTGAACATTGTAGGCAACTATTATAAATCGCTTAGCCGCAAAAGTAAGTTTCCACTTAACTTTCTTTTCTGGACCACTGTGCAATGGCTCTACTATTGACCTAAAAGCTGTGGGATTTAACCTTCTATTTAAAGCATTAGAATGGATAAGTAATGGTTGTAACGATTTAGATGTCCTAATACCAGGTCCCTAGAGACATACCAATCTGTCAAGATACTTTTTCATGGTTTCAAACTCCTAGATTTGTGTATTAGGTTCTCACACAGAAAAGTACTTATCACAAACCAGGAAAAAATAACACTGAAAGTTTCCCTTGAAATAGCTTTCAAAACAGCCCCCGACTTGTAAATATTCTCGCAGATCGAACGTGGAAGTAGCTCCGCCAGTAGCTTGCTGGCAGCATGCGGAAGGCGCTTTTCCTGACGTGAACCGCACCATTACCGTTGATTGTGTGATTTCGGTTCGATAAATTCCTGTACGATTGCTCTCGGCAGGAAGGCAAAGATTTAGCTGTTTTTCGCTTCATCGCCGCGGGCGATCGATAACAACTTACTGTCAGGAAGGATCAAAATCCAAGTGAAGGAGAAGAAATAAAACATATCGTACCGTTTTTTTTTTTTTGTTGCTGTTGTTCCTGAGCTGGTTCACTCACATATGTACGAGAAAGGCTGGAGAGTAAAGCTGCTAGCTAGCTAGCTAAGAAAAGCTGGGAAATTCCAAAGAAACAGGTCGACCATTGTCGGGTGCACGGCAGAGAATGAAAAAGATGGATGACCGGAGGTAATGGAGTGCAGGTGGTGGTGGTGGTGGATAACATTGTTTGTAACGATTTTCCGATAGGCGTTTGACCCGACACGTACGGCGAACGTGCGATTTCGATGCCGATTTCTTCCTCACAGGCAGGCAGCCGTAAGTACATATGTGTGTGCTCGACTGTGTGAACGGCACCATGTAGCAAGTGAAATGAAGCGATATTTATTATTAACAACGTGTAACGGCACCTGTGGGTATCGGGTCAGTATTTGCTCTGACGTGAGTTTGCCGTTGTAGCTGTCTTGAAAGGAGGCGACCTTTGACCTAGGTGGTGTTCGGATTTATCGGCGTCGAGATAATCGAGTACAGGTGTTCGACTTAGTGTTACTTTACCACAAACCGGACAAATTATCATTCAACGATAAATTGTGGTTGGTAGAAATTTCTAATAAGGTGTATAAATGTATACAAGAATGGTAAAGGTAAGAATGGCTAAAAGATAATAAGTTCTATTGAAAAGAGCATTGCCTTTTATTCAAGCAAGAAGGAATAAGTAGAATGGTCGGGACTATCAAGCATTCTTTTTGATTTTACTTTTTCCCAACAAGCCTTGACAACAGCCGACATCCTACCCGACTATACAGGGATGATTTGGTAACCATCAGATGAGAAAGACGGCACCAGATTGGGAAATATATCAAACAATAGAGATTTCTTCCGCAACCATTCCGGCCCCAAGCGTTCTCCACCTTTTTTGACATTTCCGACAGCTCATTAAAAGAATCCCCTCGCTGCTCGCAGGCAACGAGCTTTCCCCTCGCCTTGTGCTCAACTTATCCCGCTTAAAGCCGGTCCGCATCTGAAGTCAATGTGAATGATTTTTCGTTATGCGAAGAGCTGAGTGTGGAAACCTATTTCCAGGTTCCCTTTTTGCCAGAGTCCTCAAGGGAAAGAACTGACGGTATACTTTCATACGGGCGAAAGTTGCACAAAACAGAAACTGCGGCAAATTTTCCTTTCTATCTACGATACAGAGGAATCGTTTTCTTATCACACCGATGCCGGAAAATGGAGCAAATTTTTCACTGTCTTTGAAGTGATTTTTCACTACACGCGCGGGTGCTTTCTTTTATCCTAAAACGTACGTAACACGGCACTGTGTCAGTGCTTTACGATGCTTTACGATGGACGAAGATGGGAAGGCAATTCTAGTGAAATTGGGTGTGCATGTGCATTCACTGGAGGGTGGTCGGTCGGTAGGTGATGGTGTCTTCCGTTTTCCGCACCGGCGTAATTGAAATCCAGTTCAATGCATTGTTTCTACCTTTTAAAGACATCTGACTAAAACCGGAACAGTCATGATTTCACTTTATACTCGTTTGTTTTTGTCATGATTGTTCGATTACCATCAGTATGGGAGTCAGTTATGTCCGTTGAAAACATCAAATCCTGTTGCAGCTACAATTTAAACGCTATCAGCTCTGACTATATTACAATCAAACTGAGTTCAATGCGGTTCTGCCAGAAAAACTTTCGTCATTACCCAGCAGATGGCTACGTGGCCGGGGTAAATGTTTTTGTAAATAGAAATTTTATTTTGCCAAATTGCCTTTCCCAGCCAGTCCTTGCTATAATCGGTTAGAAGGCAACCCTCGTACTAAAAATAAAATGCCACGGCAATCGAGTTTCAACCACATTGACTTTTCAATTTAATTTCACAAAAACATGCTTGAGACTACCGCAACGTACGTGATAAACCCACTGATCCACTGTCTAACCCGTAGCGATTTGTGCTGACCGCTGCTGCCCGAGAGCATTTCTGCTTGACCACAGCCAGTCGGGGCACTGTAAAAGTCATGACTTTTACAGTGCCAAAACTACTGAACCGAGACAGCTCGAAAGGAGAAAAACAACAAAACAGAGTGGAACCTATACTTGCAGTTTCGATGTTGTATTCCCCTGCAGACTCCTGCCAGACCCAGACGGTTCCCTTCCGATTGCACACCACCGAAAGTGACTACATCAGCCGGATCGTTATGGCACGGGTCCAAAAATAACAAAAATAATCCTCGGCCACCCACAACAAAAACATTCCTACGAACCACACCGTTCTGGATCGACCAACGGCAGACATCGTCGGAAGACAAAACTTTTCGCGCCTTAACCCATTCCCATAACTCCCCTAACTCCCATTGGCGGGCTGTCTGTGACTATTTAGCTTTTAATGTTGCTCCAAAGGCCGATGCTGCCGGTTGGGGGTTGGACTGGCCGTACAATAGTAGGTGGTAGAGGTTGGTTTTCCGGAAGAAACCTGATGCCCTTTTGATCCCACCTTGCACGGCACGGGTTTCATGCCAAAAGTTCAGACCAACCGGCTGTCGAAGTAATTCCGAAAGCGTGTCGTAACGCAAACTATTTCGCGCCACAAACATGCCCGGAATGTGAACTATATCATTCCACAAGGAAAATAACAGAACACTCTGTCGGGGTTACTTAGAATAATTTTGTGCTCTGTTAAATATTCATCAGTGCTCTGATGAATTGTGAAACCGTTTAGGGAAAGCACTCAAATTCAAACAGATTCAGCCGTTCGTTGTTTGGATTCATTTAATGACATTTTCCAAACCAAAGTTCAGGACTCTCCAGTTCAGAAACGTGACTGCAAATTTGACACTACTGCAACAAGAAATTAATGGCACTAAATATTTTGACCAGAAGTCGATCAAAAATACGCCTCAACACACCGATTTGGGAAAATAACCGAAAAGGTTTTTCCCTCCGGCCGGCGCCGGCGGAGGTGGTGGTGTCAAACGGGGAAACACCCGCGCTACACGTTAGACATAGGAATACCATTTCCAACCTAATGCGATCGATTCACGAAAACAAGAATTTTGAAGTGTTATGCATGCTCGCTGAACCGATCCGGCACGGCACACGGAAGGTTTGTTTTTGATATTAATTGCTAGTGACCGAATAATAATGGAAAATGTTCGCCCGTTGATTGCTTCGCGTGGCGTGTGAAATTTAAAACTTCACTTAGGTACCTACGTGTGATGCTACGTAGGATTGTGGCTCGTTGTTGGTGTGATGGTGGGTGTGAAGGAATTCACGTTGGCCGGAATATTGGGCCCGGGATCCGTTGGCGATTAGTGGATTGATGGCATTGAACATTTTGGGTTGTATAACTCAAAATAAATCGTGAGCAGCGCTAATTTGAAAATGGACATATTTCACAGGCTGCGTCAATGCAATATCGTACTGGATTTAGAGGGATTGGTTAAGATTGTCTAGCCGTTTTATAGGATGTTGAAATATTTTTTATGTCATTAGGTGGTACAAAAAAAGATACACAAATAAATAATAAAACATTATTTGTAGTTCCGTGTTCAAAAAAATGTTATAAGAGTTACAAGCTTAAATAGTCTTATCACGCTCTACTGAAAGCAGCAGTAAAACCAAATATGGCTGTCGCAGCTTGACAGCGACCACCGTAATCACTAAAGTTGATTACTTTTTTTGCCAATTTGAAGCTCTGGTATCGTTCTACAACTTGTTTTTTTGGCGTCAAACGGCTACCTCTTTTAGTTTCCTTACCATTTAATTGAAAATATATCGTGTTAAGTGTTGAATTAGTATCTAAAACCTGCATGAATTCATACATCACGCATAGCCCACTGGATCACCGTATGCGATGGACACGGTCTGACACGTATTAAAAACAACAACAGCAATAACAATGTTTTTCACAGATTGAGGGTTCGCCTCCTCTGTATCTTGTATAATCCTGCAAAATTCAAATCGTTTAGGTTTATCCGCAGGCAGCAGCTCTTGGATCTGTAGTGTAAAGATTCAGCGGTTCAGCACGCTCCATACCTTCCAGTGTGACATGGAGAGGTGTAGCGCAACTTGGTCTATGCTTGTTTTGGGATCATTTCCCACAATCCGCAAAATTTTATGGCCAATCACTGACGTCACTTTCTGATGCTAGTCTCCTCAATTTCCCGCGGCGTTACAGCACGCGAGGCCCTGTGCAGAATAAGCAGCGAGGCCCTTTTTTGTATGCCAGATGGGCATTGGGTTGAAAGGCTACTCTGACAATCACAATGATCGTCTTTTGAGGCGGGCTTCGATTGCTGTACACAATTTCCGGACTGCTTCATACCCATTGATGAAGTTGAGCTAGATGAAGTTGCAATCCTGTGGCGGTTTCGGTACTACATGGTTAATGAATTCAATGACTTTTTGGGATTTAAGTTCTATTCTCGGTATTGAGTAAGAAGGAAATTTCCGAAGAAGTTATGCCTAGATAAAGCAAGAGAGTAGCAACTGGCCCTGCAATTGTCCTGCTGACTGCGAAGTCTGTCGTATAAAAACAGAAGGTCAAATTTCGATAACGGAATGTAGCACCTAAGCTTTCTTCGTAAACAAGATGTGCTGCTTGTAAAGGAATGCGTCGGCCACAAGTGACCAAAGCAAGGGTGAGAGAGCTCCTTGGGGACTTCCTTTCAACGTCGAAAATGTTAAGCGATGTATCTCCCAATGAGGCTACTTGAAAGCATTGCTAGAATCAAGCTTATTATAAGTCGGTTCCGTTTTGAAAGAGAGCCGTAAAATCTGTAGCGAATAACACGTTATTGAAAGCGCCTTCAATAACACGGAAAACCCAAAGTGCCGTTTCTTGATGTTTGTGCGATTTCTTAATTAACGACACAAGGCAGGACAATGCAATTTCCTTTGATTTACCGTGTTGGTATGCATGCTTGGTGTTTGAATTTGTATTTGAATATAGGCTATTGCGCCCGTTATCCAATCTTAACCTATTTACAAAATATAAAAAATACGTACATGAGTCACTTTTCTTAAGATACCCAATACTAATAAACAATAAAAACATTAATGTAATTGTCCTCTAAAATATAATCTAAGCCTACTTCTTATTGTATCTGGACTCATGTCGATGGCTATTGTTAGATTCAATTTAATCACGGTAACGCTAGATGATAAAGAGCCCCAAATTATATCGAACGTGCAATTTGATCATCACTAGCCAACAAACATGATCCCGATGAGAGGAGATCTAATCTCATCTTGATTGTAATGATAAGAGCAGTTGAAATAAATCAGTAGCTTCTTGATAGCCAATACTCTAAGACGTCCCCTTTGTACGTTCCTTAATAAATGCTTATGAACTAGGAATAAATGTTCTTTAACGAATTTAATCGGATATAAATTGATTGGTGATATATTCCTACGTTACATCCCGTGCCAATATTCTATTCGATCGGTATCGTTCTTCAAAGCGCTCTACAACAACCTATGCGCTTAAGTGGCTCGCTTGCATTAGAGACTAAGTGAATACGAGGTCATTGGCTGATCGTAGGCTGATTTTGGCTATCTACTCTGGTTGGTAAAACGTGGGGAATTGGCTTGATCCCGGCCCGCGAACCTGAATCCAACATTTTATGGTGCCGTGACCAGGATTCACGGCTGGGAAATTAGCCATTTTGCGTGGATACGTAAGCTTGTGGACGCTTGCACAATTGCTAATACATCTACAAACGCCATCGCATCGTTATCTTGGAAATATTTCAACAATTAATTACACTCAGCACTGCGCTGGTTACTCACATATCCAATTGAGTGCTGCAGTACTGATACTGATGCTTTGGTGAGAGCGTGAATAAAACTGCAACTTGGTTGTCATTGCTACTGACCACCACTCAGCACCGTTGCATTTGGAAGGGAAACTTATTGTTCATCATTAGAATTTGCGGAAATCAGATGCACTTGGGGAGGAAATACGGAATAGAACCTACATTTTGGGACTTACATTCATCGTGCTGCGTTAATATTATTTCAAGGCTTGCTATAGGCTTGCCTCAGGTGAGTGCATGTCCTATCATTTCAATCAATTAGCTGGGTGCTACGTGGTATTCCTATTTACATTACATGTTCTACGGTACATTGAACATTTGGAGTTCGAGCGGAATAAGCAGTTGCGCACACCGGTCTTATTATCGAAGAAATAATTGCATAAACAACAAAAAAAAAACGACGTAGAGTGTTCACACTAACTATTGTTGACCAACGGAAGGATTTCATATTTTTATACAAGGCCTATATTTGACAGGTCTCAGGTGAGTACCTGTCCAAGAATTATAAGTCCTCGTTGGCGGTACTTCCTGGTTCCGTGTGGTTTTTTTTTTCTTTTCGGTCTATATTCATTTGCTGCGGCTGCTTTCCTGCATGAGTGAAGGGATACAAAGGACTTAAAATACATTAACTTCTGTTGGAGATACTTAAAATATTCGGAGACTGGACATCAAAGAGCACATACACGTTCTGCATTGGTTGGAGAAATTTTAAATATATACAAGGCCTTAATTGGACAGGCCTCAGGTGAGTACCTGTCCAAGATTTTAACTGGTTGCTTGCGGTACTTCCTGGTTGTTTTTATTTTTCGGTCTACCGATTTGCTGAATACGTTTACGGCCTCCCGGGTTGGCGATAGTGGTCATGGCGGAGAAAATGATAAAGGAAAAGGTCAAAAGGCGCGATAGAATGTTCATGTCGTTGAAGCGTCATGTGCAATTCTTAGAATCATATTCTGCAGATGCACATTCCGGGCAGGTGCAAAGCAGATTGGACAAGCTGGAAAAAAAGATGGAGGAGTTTGAGGCATTGCAAGAGGAAATTGCTGAATTGGACGAGGCCGGCGAACTGGAAGAAGAAAACAACAGGGTCTGCGGAAGGTTTGAAAATGAATACTACGAGATAAGGGCTGCTTTGCTGGAAAAAATAACGCTGAGTATTCCGTCTGCTGCAAATTTAGATAACACTGCGGTTCGAAACAGCAACTTTCATAGTGGGGTTCGGTTGCCACAAATTTCTTTGCCTGACTTCGACGGCGATTATAAGGGCTGGCTTTCTTTTAAGTCAACATACGAATCTTTGATACACGAATCAGCTGATCTTAATGATGTTCAAAGGTTCCACTATTTAAAGTCCGCACTAAAGGGTGAGGCAGCTAAACTCATTGAATCATTGACGATCACCGGTGGAAATTATGCTATTGCTTGGGAAACCATAACTAAGCGTTATTCAAATGAATATTTGTTAAAAAAGAGGCATTTACAAGCATTAATGGAATATCCCAAAATCGAAAAGGAAACGGCTGCTGCTATCCACGGTTTAATCGATGAGTTTGAGCAGCGTTTGAAAGTTTTAAAACAGTTGGGTGAAAAAACTGATAGCTGGGGTGCCTTATTGTTGCACTGGATGTGCTCAAAACTAGACTCTCATTCTTTGCAGCTGTGGGAGGACCACGCAGCTTCAGTAAGCGAGCCAAACTTTGAAATTTTATTTTCATTTTTGGAGAAACGGACTCGTGTATTGGATGCTGTATCGTCCAACTCAGTCGAGGAAATACCCAATCAATCAACGAATAGACGTCCAAGGATGGCAGTTAATACTACTAGTACAATTGAACGACCATCAACAAAATGTCCGTGCTGCGGGGAGGACCACTACATGGCTCGTTGTGCTTCGTTTTTAAATTTAACTAACAAGGAAAGGTTAGAATTAGTTAACAATAAGCGCTTATGTAGTAATTGCTTTCGACCAGGACACTGGGTGCGCGATTGCAACTCAAGCTTCAGCTGTAGGACATGCGGGCGGAAACATCATTCTCTGATCCACCCTGGCTTTACGGTCAACAACACAACGGAAGGTAATACTAATAATACGACCATTACAAAGGTGGCACGGCACGGAACGTCTACCAATATTGCTACCGGCGGAAGCGAAGATCAACAACAAGAACCGGAAGTACAAGAACCTGTGGGATCATATGCTGTTGGAACCAAAACCGGGATATACAATGTTTTCTTGTCTACTGTAGTGTTGCAAATAAACGACCAGAATGGAAATAAACATCTCGCTAGAGCGCTGCTCGACAATGGATCTCAAGCAAACATTATTAGCGAAAGGATGTGTCAAATACTAAAACTAAAACGACGGCCAGTCAACATACCAATTTGCGGAGTCGGGCAATCAGAAAACTTAGCTAGATTCGCGGTTAGCACTCATATTTCCTCAAGGGTGACCGAATTTTCGATTGGTATCGATTTTCTAGTGCTACAACGGGTAACTTCTCAGCTTCCATCGGTATCCATTTCAACATCACATTGGAGAATCCCGGCCAAGCTGCAGTTAGCAGACCCAGAATTCAACATATGCAACAAGATTGATCTGATAATTGGAGCAGAGCATTTTTATCAATTCCTATATGAGCGCGAAATGAGTCATGTTCCGCTGGGACGCGGGCTTCCTGTGTTGGTAGATACGGTTTTTGGCTGGGTAGTTTCAGGAAAATGCTCGGATCTAGATGTTCGGTCCATTAATTGCTGCGTAGCTACATCTTGTGATGGTTTAGTAGAAGCACTTGAAAGGTTTTGGCAAGCAGAAAGCATCGATGAACAACCGCATTGGTCCAAAGAGGAGCAAGATTGCGAAACTCATTACATTAAAACCCACAAGCGGTTAGAAGACGGACGATACGAAGTATGTATGCCTAAGCATGTCAATTTTACCAGGATGGTGGGAAATTCGAAGGATATGGCGTTGAATCGTTTCATAAAATTGGAAAAACGGCTTGAGCGCGACACGGAATTGAAACAACAGTATTGCGATTTCATGCGGGAATATTTAGATCTGGGCCATATGCGTAAATTATCGGAAGCTGAAGTACAAAATAATTCAGAAGCAAGTGTTTACTATTTGCCGCATCATGCTGTGGTAAAGGAGGCCAGTACAACAACAAAGGTGCGTGTCGTATTTGACGGGTCTGCTCGCACCGACAGTGGATATTCTCTTAATGATGGGCTTTTGAAGGGACCCACGATTCAAGACTCACTACTAGGCATACTACTGAGATTTCGCAAGCATGAGGTTGCCATGGTTGGAGACATCGCAAAGATGTATAGACAAGTTCTCTTAAATTCAGGCGACACTTCATTGCAGAGAATTTTCTGGAGATTTTCCCCCGAGGAAGATATTGGTGTCTACGAATTATTAACGGTCACTTACGGATTGACACCTTCTTCCTTTTTATCTATCAGAACGCTGCAGCAATTGGCAAAGGATGATGGACCCAGATACCCTTACGCTCAAGCAGCGTTAACTCAAGACTTTTATGTCGATGATTATATTGGTGGGACTATTGATATTAACAGTGCTATTAAACTAAGGAAAGAACTAACGGAACTTTTGTCTAGAGGGGGTTTCGTTTTGCGAAAGTGGTGCTCAAATCGTTCTGAAGTGCTGGCTGGACTCGCAGAAGAGCAAATAGCCACGAGTCTTTCAGTGGAATTCGATATAAGCCAACACGAGGAGATAAGAACGTTGGGCATTGCTTGGGAGCCAATTCCGGATCAATTTCGTTTTTCCTTCGATCTTACAGACAATACTGAAAGGTGGACTCGTAGACGCATATTGTCGTCTATTGCTAAGCTATTTGACCCACTCGGATTGATGGCTCCTGTGGTTGTCACAGCTAAATTAATTATGCAAAGGTTAGCCTTATTGCAAACTAGTTGGGATGCGCCGGTGCCACTGCAGTTAGAAAATAAATGGAAGGATTTCTACGAACAACTTTCCACGTTGGCCGAGGTACGAATCAGCCGATTCGCTTTCATTACTGGTTGGGTCGCGGTTCAGATACACTGCTTTGCAGATGCATCGGAATTGGCTTATGGAGCCTGTTTGTACGCAAGATCAACAGATGAGGCAGGCAATATTCACATTGAGTTGTTATCCTCGAAATCGCGAGTTGCACCATTAAAAAGGTTGACTCTGCCGCGTTTGGAGTTATGCGCTGCAAAAGAGGCGGCTTGTTTGTATGCTAAAGTTTCAACGTCTATGAAGCTAACTCAAACTAAAGTATATTTTTGGTCGGATTCAACAATTGTGCTGCACTGGTTGAATGCACCTCCCAACACCTGGCAAACGTACATCGCAAATCGTGTTTCTACTATTCAGACACTCTCCAATGGTCATAACTGGCGTCACATTGCCGGGAAGGACAATCCGGCGGACTTAGTTTCCAGGGGAATGACAGCGGATGAATTTGCCAAAAGTGAGCTTTGGAAGTGGGGACCAGAGTGGCTTCGGGAAAGTGAGGAAACTTGGCCTATACAAATCGAGGATTCGCACTTTAAAGACGAAGAATTGGAAATAAGAAAGTTGGTTCATATTGCGACGACTATTAATACACCGAACGCTCTGTTCACATTACGATCGACTTTAGAACCACTTTTGCGGATCGTAGCATATTGCATACGCTTCATTAGAAATTGTCGCGATCCGAAGCAGGCAAATCGCACTCCATTCTTAAATGTCGATGAATACACCGCAGCCAAACTGGCCTTAATTAAGTTGGTTCATGCCGAGTGCTTTCAGGAAGAAATTAAACATTTGAAAAGGCATGGCATCGTTCCCCGGAAATCTCCACTCAGGTTATTATATCCCTTTATCGACAAAGATGACATTATTAGAGTTGGAGGTCGTTTGCGACATTCGAAAGTGGAGTACAATTGCAAGCACCCAGCGGTTCTCCCCAGCTCACATCCATTGACCAAATTATTCATCGATTATTTTCATCGTAAAACACTTCACGGTGGACGGCAGCTTACGCTTTCCACAATGAGACAGGAATTTTGGCCTATTCACGGCATACGTTCAGTAAACTCTGTCCTACGGAAATGTTTCCGTTGCTTTCGCTGTAACCCTTCGCCTATTGAGCAGCCAACCGGTCAGCTCCCATCAGCTCGTGTAACCTCTAGTCGGCCCTTTTCTTCTACAGGAGTTGATTATTGCGGCCCGTTTTATACAAAGCCTCCTCATCGTCGCGCTGCATCTCCTAAAGTGTATATTGTAGTATTTATTTGCTTTGCTACGAAGGCTATACATCTGGAACTGGTCGGAGATTTATCCACAGCTGGCTTTCTTTCGGCATTTCAGCGCTTCATTGGCCATCACGGAATTCCATCTGAAGTTCACTCCGACAATGCCAAAAACTTCGCAGGGGCAAAGCATGAACTCAATGCATTATACCGTATACTCAACGAGAAGGTGAGCCGTAATCGTATCGGATCGGAATTTTCTGAACAAGGCATTATTTGGAAATTTATACCTCCGAGAGCTCCCAATTTCGGTGGATTATGGGAGGCAGCAGTGCGCACTGTCAAAAATGCTTTGAAAAGAGAAATAGGAACCCATCAACTGCCCCATGAAGACCTTTACACCCTATTGGTGCAGATATCGGCAGCACTGAATTCTCGTCCATTAGTCAAGTTATCTGATGATCCAACAGACCTAGCTGCTCTCACCCCAGGACATTTTTTGATTGGTGCACCTATGAAAGCATTGCCTGACTACGACCTGCTAAGCACGCCCAAAAATCGCCTGACCCACTACCAACAAAGACAGCAAATGTTCCAACACTATTGGCAGCGGTGGAGCAACGAGTACTTATCACAACTTCAAGCGTCCAACAAAAACATCCAACCCTGCCCGATTCGAATTGGCGCGATCGTCGTTTTACGAGAAGACAACATGCCACCCTTATGCTGGCCTTTGGCTCGAATCATCGATGTACATCCTGGGACCGACAATGTAGTTCGCGTCGTGACGGTGAAAACCGCAAATGGAATCTACAAGCGGCCAGCGTGTCGAGTTTGTCCCTTGCCAGAAGAGAGAATCTCCAGCGATGATGAATCTAATATGAACAAAATTACTTGAGTTGTTTTAATATGTTTAAGTTATCCAATTATTGTTTGTTTAATGTTTAAGCTGTTTGTTTGAAGCTAGTTCAAGGGGCGCCGGAATGTTAGATTCAATTTAATCACGGTAACGCTAGATGATAAAGAGCCCCAAATTATATCGAACGTGCAATTTGATCATCACTAGCCAACAAACATGATCCCGATGAGAGGAGATCTAATCTCATCTTGATTGTAATGATAAGAGCAGTTGAAATAAATCAGTAGCTTCTTGATAGCCAATACTCTAAGACGTCCCCTTTGTACGTTCCTTAATAAATGCTTATGAACTAGGAATAAATGTTCTTTAACGAATTTAATCGGATATAAATTGATTGGTGATATATTCCTACGTTACATCCCGTGCCAATATTCTATTCGATCGGTATCGTTCTTCAAAGCGCTCTACAACAACCTATGCGCTTAAGTGGCTCGCTTGCATTAGAGACTAAGTGAATACGAGGTCATTGGCTGATCGTAGGCTGATTTTGGCTATCTACTCTGGTTGGTAAAACGTGGGGAATTGGCTTGATCCCGGCCCGCGAACCTGAATCCAACAGCTATTATTTTCTGAAGTGCATTGAAGCTATTCATGACGCGTATAATTGGTCCATTCTGTGAGTAATTTCTGATCCGCAACGGTGGCTCGAAAGTTATCCTTTGTCGAAGCGTGAGTGGGCTATCGTTTAGCACTAACCGACTGGAAAGAGGTTGACTGACCGTTCGCCCTGCAAGGATATTCGTGAAAAGTGTGATGTCGGCTATCTTATGCCTCGAGTGGATCGAGTCGAGGTCGACCAGACAACACAGATCATGACAAGGTGGTAGCTGTTCTCCGTTTCATCCGAGATTTCTAAGAGCAAATCTAATAAATCTCTTTCGGATTCCTTCTACTCGCTGAATGTGGGTAACGTACCGCAGGCGCCATTTTACTACTAACAAGATCATTGTCGATTGCCAATATAGTGTGTAGATCATTGAGGTCACGGCCTAACCTCCCGGCCAAATCTCCTAACGAGTGAGAACAGCTTCAAGCTCTCTTTGATCGCGTTTTCAATGTGTCTATTAAAGGAGAGTGAGCGGTCAAATGTTACACCCAAGTCGCAAATATATTCTGTGCAATTTTAAATTGATACTTTTCGGTGAATACGATAAAAAAAATTTTCCCTTTTCTTTACGTTTCGGCTTACTGATTTCCTATTCAGCCATCTTCAGAATATCAGTGGACACTTCAATTTTGGAGAGAGTGAGCAATGAGGCTAACCGACTAACTGCAGAGACTCTACATATAAAGCTGCGGGAAGGGAATACAGTCAACTTACAACGTGATGCGATGAGTTTCTCCAGCGTGTACAATGGTATTCTAAGTAAGCTACGGACAACAACGCAACGCAGCAACAACGCAGGAGAGTAAAGAGACAAACACCATTGACGACGCAGCTCGCTTGCGGTTGTCGCACGGAAAGCCGATAATCGTTAAAATGAAATAATTAGGCTGATATTCTGAAGATGGCTGAATAGGAAATCAGTAAGCCGAAACGTAAAGAAAAGGGAAAGTTTTTTTATCGTATTCACCGAAAAATATCAATTTAAAATTGCACACATAATTGACCGGTGACTCAAAAATTCAAATAAAATATATTCTGTACGCGGTACTTCTCTATTCCGGTAAGCGTAGTCGAAGATCACGGGACTAACTTTTCTGCTGGATGTCATTATTGAGCACTTGTCTGTATTCACTTATACACGGTTTTCGCAGTACTGTCCAAAGTGTCCTAGGTTGAACTGTAATTTGAAGCAATCATTCACTTGATAGGTAAAAATATTTTTATATCGTCGGCGTAAACTAGAATACTTGAATCACGAACAACAGCGGTCCTAAGTGACTGCCTTGCGGTGCTCCAGAGTCTACAGTAATTGAGCATGATTTGTTGCCACGTATTTTAACAAATTGTATTCTCTGCTTAAAATACGACACCAACCAGTTGTACAGTGAACCTCGAACGCCAAACTCTTCAACCGCATGCTTATGCATGCTTATTTCCATGCAACGACTCATTGCGGATATGGTTATCCACGATTTCCTCTATCAAATTGAGAAGTGGTGATGTCAAACTTATTGGTCTTAAAGCCTTTTGCATGATTTTCTCCTTTTTACCGGCCTTAGGTTTGCCTTTAGGTATCTGCCTGCTTTTCACTAATTCTCCAGGATATGTTCCAAAGTGACATTGGCTCGAACAATGTTGATAGGCTCGGACATTATAATGCTATCCATTTTCTGTAAGGAAACGGGCAGAATACCACCCGGATCTGGAGATTTCATTGATTCAAAAAAGCTAAGTTCCCATTTGAACGAACCCTCCGTAAATAATCGACGTGTAAGCAGAGCGGAATCATTTTGCACATTATGTAACGACACATTCCAAAGCAACGAGGCCTAATTTAAGGGGACATAAACGACTTAAAATTTTGAAAAATTCATTATATTTTTATTTTAGATTTTGATTCTGCAGTCTTTTCCGCTTATTTTGATACTAAATTTGTAATGATCCAACCACGGGAAGTGGCCGAAAAACGATCATACACATAAGCATTCCAGTGCGGCGTGGAACAACTTCGGCGGAATAAAACGCCGCTCCTGGGAAACCATGGTTTTCAAACTTTATGTACCTTTTTCTCAGACACTACACAACGTATTGGAACAAACTTTTTTTTTTATTTTGTTGGTATTAGCTTGGCAAAGACTTTTATAACTTTTGAGGTTTATACACGAAACACATTCAGAGAAAAAAGAAAAAGAAGACAAAATTTGATTTTTTCAGGTATCTATTTTTCTTCTTTTTCGTTTTCCTCAAGCTGTGTTTTGTTTATGAAACTGAAAAGTTATAAAAGTTGCCAAGCTTTTACCAACAAAACAAAAAAAAGTTTGTTCCAATAGGTTGTGTAGTTTCTGAGAAAAAGGTACATAAAGTTTTAAAATCATGGTTTTTCAGGCGTTTATTCCGCCGAGGTTGTTCCACGCCTGGAATGCTTATGTGTATGATCGTTTTTCGGCCACTTCCCGTGGTCAGATAATTACAAATTTAGTGTCAAAATAAACGGAAAAGACTGCAGAATCAAAATCTGAAATAAAAAAATAATGAATTTTTCAAAAATTTTAGTCGTTCATTTTTAGTCGGCCCCTTAATAAATTTTTCTTAACACTTTACACTCTACATTTCAATAAAAGAGGCAAGAAAACAATATCATGCTTATTTTTCTGAACAACCAGTTGTGCTGTATTCATCCAGGGATTGTCCACTATAATTTTTAATTTTTTTCTCTTGTCATCACCAAGCGCGAGGCCCCCCTCCTAAAGCGCGAGGCTCCGTTCCACCGCACGAATTAGCCGGCCTAAACGCCGGCTCTGGTCGACGGTAGGAAAATCTACAACCATATTCATGTTGGACTGTCGTTGCTTTACAATAAGCGACGCCATAGCCATAGCGGACATTCACCCGCGAGTTCTTCCGGAGAATACATTTTGATGTAAATGATTTTAAAGAGACTCGAGAAGTCGGTTTCGTTATTGTTTCCTATATGCGTGTCCAGTGCACGCGGTGCTCTAGTATGATATGCGTGATGTATGAATTCGTACAGTTTTCAGATACTAATTCAACACCCGAAATGATACTTTAAAATTAAATGGCAACGGAACCAAATGAGATAGGTACCGTCGATTCGGGCGAAATTGATCAGTCGGGTGAAATTAATCACCTCGGACCAACGAGTAAAAAACTCATTATTCTACGTTTATACTGATTCATAAAGCTGTATATGCACCCATTCATATAAAGATTGAGTTACAGATCAAAGTCACTTGGATTTCAGCAAGATTGATCTTATTTTTTTTGAAACGATGGTTCTACAATTGATGAAGGGACGGTAGGGGAAAGAAATGGAAAATTTTTTGGTGAAGAAGGAGGTGGAAGAGCGGAAAGGAAAGGGGGGGGGGGGGGGTATTGGTAGCTATGCTTGACAAGTAGTCATTTTGACTCCTACCTTTTGTCCAATGCTGGAAGGTGCATGAGTCGAATCAAGCTGTAATCTGAGATTACAACCGGATTCGAACTCACAACACCCTCCAGGGCATGTGGTTCAATTGCAGATTACCACCGAGCGAGAAGTTTTAATCTAACTACTATTTACTTTCAGGACGACGACACTATGTCGGCCCTTACGACTTGCAAGGTACTGCACGTGACGCTGTTCGTCTGTCAGCGTATGTTAGCCGCGTTTCTCAACGCGGTTTTTCGAGGGAAGTGGATTTTGCGGTCTCCTTTTGTCCAGCGCCTCTATGGTTCAAAGGTACAAGTACCAGCGAACCACATGCCCTGGAGGGTGTTGTGAGTTCGAATCCGGTTGTAATCTCAGATTACAGTTTGATTCGACTCATGCACCTTCCAGCATTGGACAAAAGGTAGGAGTCAAAATGACTACTTGTCAAGCATAGCTACCAATACCCCCCCCCCCCCCCCCCTTTCCTTTCCGCTCTTCCCCCTCCTCCTTCACCAAAAAATTTTCCATTTCTTTCCCCTACCGTCCCTTCATCAATTGTAGAACCATCGTTTCAAAAAATATTAATATATGTATGACCTCATTCCAAGGTCAAGACTAAAAACCCGATTTAATCCACCTAGTGGTGAAAGGAACCTTTGTTATACGGTCTTACTTACTATTTGAGATAGAAATCCACACGTTTTCGGAACATAATTCATCTATTGGTCAACGTTGCGTAATGCGTTGGTTTACATAAAATTTTTGAAAATTGAATAAGTTTACAAATTTTGAACAAAATAGGAACACTTTTAAATTTTGATAGATCCTTTTTTCATGAAATTGCTGAGTAAGGATAAGTAAGTTGTTATTAATTTGAGTAAGTGCAAATAAAAGTAAGTTGTAATAGGAAATCTTATTCTTTAACATATACATTGCCTAGTAAAGGTCTAGTTTATAGGTTTTTGAACTATGCATAATTTCCTGTAATGCCATTCTATTTGATTCACATCAATAGAGTTCTCTAGAATAATTTTCATCAATTTTTATTAACCTTCGGTTACTCACGCTGTTGTATTTTGTACAACACGTGTAGGTTTTTCAACGCCATATTGTTATAAAGTTACAAATCGTTGTTTAACTAACGTATATTCTTCAATGAACTTATTCTGAGCAAAATGTCATAATTATTCAATGCATTAATAATTTAAATTGTTGGGAAAATAGATCAGCATAAACCGCCATCACAGAAACGAAGCAATCAGCAAGCGAGGTGTACCGCAATTGACCCCAAGTGGAATTTTCTCTCGTTTCTCCATATGGAAAAATGGTGTCTGTATGCAGCAAAACTATCCAATGTAAAATGTTTAAAATGTATCCGTCTGCTGGTAGTCGAGTAATTCGTAGTCAAAATTAGGGTATTTTTTATAATCAAAGTTCTACAGTTTCTAAACAAGCAATCATACAGGTATACTGTTTTCAGCAAAGTTGTGTATTTTTA
Source organism: Sabethes cyaneus (assembly GCF_943734655.1). NCBI lineage: Eukaryota > Metazoa > Arthropoda > Insecta > Diptera > Culicidae > Sabethes > Sabethes cyaneus. The sequence continues at coordinate 53,442,593 of NC_071354.1, forward strand.
CTATTTGTACAATTTTGTAGTACATGAAAAGGTCATACAACAATTACAAAAAGAGCAAAAATAGAAAAACTGATTTTACAAATTCATATACAATAAATAAGATTTTTCTATCTTCGCTGCAGAGATAGAAGGTTACTGTCTTTAGCAAAATATCTTGTAATAATATGCACTATAACTTTGCAGAACACATCAATGTGTTATATTAACACTGAAGAAAATATTTTATTTATTTCACTTTTAGGGGGATTAATCAAAATTTTAATTCCACCAAACGATAGAGCTTTTAATTTCAAGAAACTCTTCCAAAGGTTCGATAAACCTAAAACCAAGCTTACCCAGTCAAAACTCTAGTGCACACGTTTTCTTTGGTTTGGGGCTATTGTGCGCGCGAGTAACTGCGTTACAAAAGTTGGCGCGAGTGTTCGAGGGTTAATATCTTTTGACCGGTAAAACCAATTCTTATGAAATTTTGCATATATATTCGTAGTGTCAAAACCTCTCGTTTCATATTAAAATAATTGAAATTAGGTAAATTATCTTGGTTAAAATCATTATAAATTTTTGTTAATTTTGGTGTGGTGTATACGGTTGCTCGTAATTTTCAAATTGAACGTCCAATCAAAAAATCATTCAATAGTGATCTATTAGGATATATTATCTTTCAAATGAGACTAATAGCGCATAAATCGGTTTGGCCATCTCTAAGAAACAGGCGATAATTATTACCCTGTCAAAACAGGTTTTTTAAGCATAACTTTTAAACTACTTGTTTGTTTTCAATTAAAAATTTCTGAATAATTTAGCTTTAATAAGAGCTTTCATTTGATACTAAGATTGCTGAAATCGGTCATGTAGTTATAGAGAAACCCGTGTCACGTATTTTTCACATTTTTGCTTATAACTTTTAAACGAAACGTCGTATCACGAAGCAACTCAATAGTGATCTACTAGACAATAATACCTTTCAAACAAAAGTAATAGCGAACGATTCGGTTCAGCCATCTCTGAGAAACAGGCGATAGAAAAAATCATTACATACATACACACACACACACACACACAGACATTGCTCAAATCGACGAACCCTATCGATTGGTATATGTGACTTGGCCCTCCGGGCCTCGGATCAATTTCGTGTTTTTCGACCAATTTTTAAACCTTTGTTATAGTATAACAAAGGTAAAACTTGAGATTAGTCTAAGATTGATCTTGTAAATGGCTTGATTTTTTAAAATTTACTACTTTGATCGAATCGCAATTTTCAACATGCCCGATAAAACTCTTTGCCGTTAACACTAATTTCGTTACAGCAGGAAGTTATCTGGCTGTGCTTTGATAGTTTCCATAAATAAAATAATGCGATAGAAATTGTTTACCTTTTACAAAATAAAACGATTGATAACATCATGAATGGAGATTTATAAAAGAGTGCAAAAGACAGACAATACTTCGCACAAATTTTACAAACGATCCATATGGCAGTTGCATGAGAGTGCAAGAGATCGGTTTGTGCTTACATAGCGAAATGCAACTACACATTCAAAGAGACAGTCAAGCTCCCGTATGTGAGGAGAATTAAATTATTTGTTTCACTAGATAGGTGAAAATTGTATACGTAAATCGTACATTTATACATATATACAGCTATGTTTAAACAAAAAATCGCGATTACGATGCTAAAATTTGCTTAATATCTCTTTTATCGTTCATATTTATTTAGCAGATGCATCATCCATGCTAATGTAGAGCTGTCTGTCTGATTTTTGTGCTAGTTACTATACGCGACATTGTTGCCTACATGCAGGATGTTATGTTGCCTATCTCGATTACGCCAGATTTTATACTGCACGCTGGTTTATTGCTGTCAGAGCATATGGTTTGAAAGCAATATCGTCTTGATTTCTACGTGATCAATTTCACCCGTTATTTGTGATTTTTCAATCTCACGATTACATTAAGTTTTATCTAAAATAAAAGTATTTATATATGATGTACATAATACTGTCGTGTAGCCAGCATCATCTTCTTAAATATGTTTTAAAGATATTTAAAAAATACTCGAAAAAAGTGATCAATTTCACCCGAAGTCACGGTACTACGTTAGAAAGTACATTTAATAGACATAATTTAAAACTTGCTTAATAACTTAGTCACTAACGTATTTTTGGCTAGCGGGAGCAAAATGTCAATGAAAGTCGGGTCCTCGTCGTAACGGGACAAACTGGAATACAGTCACCCCAGTATTACGGGCCACCCAGTATTATGGGCCAATCTATACTTTACGTTTGTTTTCTACATAGAAAACTAATATTTAACCATCGAGTATGAGTTTAATAGACAGAAGCAACATTCCGCTGCATGCTTGACAGCAATACACTTAGTTCCAATGCACTAATTTTCCTAGTTTTCCGATAATTGTCAGTAGGCTCCAATCGACCGTCGATTTGTTGTTATTTTTGCGGTTGTTATAAAAAGTCGGTAGTGAATTATAAGCTGAATAGCGGCGTACATGTTTATGTCTGGGTGCAAAATGGATGGGAATCGAGGGAATAGGTATGTATTCATTGAATTACGGTGAAACCACCTAGAAAAATACATTTTCCGCTTTAATATACGAAGTTAAACAATGGCCCATAATACTGGGAGCAAAATTAACTTTTCCCTGTATTATGGGTCAAGCATATAGATCAACAGTACTCGCTGTTTTTGACTAAAATTGTAATTAGTTTTCAGTAAAACGAAAAAACGTGCAAGGAAAATCAATACACAGAAATCGAAGCACTATGATCCTGATATATTGCATCACGCTCTTGATCTAGCAAGACAACCCGAAAAAGTTCAGGAATTTGCAAGGGATCACAATCTACCGCACAGTACAGTTCCGCGTTAACTTTGGAAACCATCCAAAACTAATACGCTAGGACCAAATACTTTTCCTCTTCCTGAACTTACTTACTTTACTTAGTTGGCTAGCCGTCCTAAGACAAAGCCTGATGAACAAAGTTTCTCCAATGCATTCGGTTGCGGGCCAACGCTCTCCAATTCCTCGGACACCGCGTATTCTCCGCCATATCTCGCACCTAGTCTGACCATCTTGCTCACTGCGCCCCTGGTCAACTTATTCCTACCGGTTTTGAAGAAAATACCATCTGTACAGAATAGTTGTCCGGCATTCTTGCAACTTGTCCTGCCTATCGTGTCCGTTTAGCTTGTCGCTTTTTGTATACTTGGTTTGCCATAGAGACCATCACGTTGATGAAGCCCTCTGTGAACTTGACAATCGATTCGAAATCCGAACACAGAATTTAGATCACAGAATCATAGATTGAATCAGTTTGATGAGCTTCCTGAAGAAGAACTAAAATTGAATCTAACCTTACCTCACTCAGATAGTTGCTGAGTTCAGTACAAGATACAACAAGATACCTAAATCGCGAGAATTTCACACACACACACACACACACACACACACACACACACGCGCACGCACACACACACACACACACACACACACACACACACACACACACACACACACACACACACACGAGCGCGCGCGTTTTTCTCGAAATAAAACCAATGTTGGTTCACTGACCCATAATACTGGGAACATTGACCCATAATTCTGACCAGGTTTAAAAGTGGCCCTTAATACTGGGAATGGAATATGCTTACATTTTGTTGTTCTGCAAAAAAGTATGGGATTTTGGAGCAAGATTGCCTACAGGACATCAATTTATGAAATATTTATAACCAATTAAGTTAAAAATAAACTGTAAATTATTTAAATCTGTGTTTCTACCAATAAATTTATAGCATCATCATGCTTAACTGGCCCATAATACTGGGATGACTGTATGTCCAATGTGTTATTTAAAAAAACAGCATATTGCAACTTCGCTTAAACTTACGATCATTATTTCAGGAATGACAAAAGCTGTTAATGTGACTATAATTAAACAGACAACAGTAATATTGAAAATATTATATAAATACAAAGATTTGGGTCATGCAATCAACTTCTACTGCATTCTCCGATTTGTTTTCCAGTCCAAATATTTCGGAAGTTCTTTAATCAATTCTGAAACTGTCGGAAGCACAAAATGCGGAGGGCGCCTTCCACGTGCTGGAGTGATTGAGCCATAGCATAGCAGACCCAACTCATCCGTGCGCTGTTCGTTTGTAACACATTGATTGATTTACTTGGTTTGATTAGATAATTGATACTGATAGTGACGGACGCTTTTCTTCGCCAGTTTTGGGGAGGCTTCGCTCGGATTGTAAGAAGCAGAACGCGTTGTGCAGAGTTCTCCTCCATCCTTCGGCAGGCGAAGTCTCCTTCTTTCTGCTGTAGAACAATGGAAAGACATGCGGTGAGCGGAATAATTTATCAGCGTGGAACACAGAAAAAGATGCTCCTGCTGAATAAATTACCTTCCCTAAGTAATGCCCCTTCAAACAAATCGACCAATCGTCATTAATTATGGGTGAATTTCAGTGGTTGCTTCATGGTCCATTACGTCTGTCTGTCTGGATCGTACGAGTGTTTGCGAAGTGCACTACTGCCAGCCAACGATCCGGAACTCGGTCGAAAAGGGGAACAAGCTAATATCTTTTCTATCCGAATCTGAAGAGATGTTTCATTCGACGTAAACAATATCTATACCATGCTAAAGTGTTTAAATTAAATGTCACTTCAGCAGTTTCCAACTCTCGTTCCACTACTGGCACTGGTGATGGCAATAGGGATTTACTCCCGTCCCGGCCAGATTTTACCGCAGTCAGTGAAGGAAGGTGACGCGGAAATAACTGTCACAAAATGTCTCGCTTGACACTTTGTATGTACCTTCGCACTGGAAACCGAATACCCTACAGGAATTTCAATCGAAGGCTCACATGCCGCGTACCGTAGCAGGGCCAATATCACCAAACATTCGGTATGACGTCGGAATATTGGCTGCGGAACAGTGCAAATATTGGCAGTCTTACTTTCTCGACCGAGTGGCTGCTTTCGATTTGGCGATTCGAACCAAGGCAACGGCGGAGGGGCGCAGCCACGTGCTGCTGCTTTTGACGAGCTGATAATAAAACCATTTGTCTTACGATGCAGTTATCCGGTGACCATTGGAGACAATTTGATTCAGATCAATCTTCGGGGGTAATAGGAAAGCAATCATTGTTCGCTTAAACCATGCGTAATGTGTCACATACAGCATGCCCCATTTTTTCTTCATTTTTAAACACGTTCCGAGATGAGTTTCTGTCAGATCATCCACAGGAATTCTGCAGTCGCGTGCGACGACGGATCCCATTCGGAAAAATGTCAACCAATGTGAGGAGCACAGAATGGATTGAACTATGGCTCTACTGTCAGAGTTACTCCATCATTTTCTCTTTATGTTCTTGTGTGGAAACTTTTTTTCCGCTTTCGCTCGTCTCTTCGTGGAACGATAACACGAAGCGTGGATCATGCAAAAAATCGTGCCGTTTGAAAGAAACAAAATAGTAAGAGTTCGATTTTCTTCTCCAGAAGCTGAGTAGTTGACATATGACAACTGTTTCCATGTGTCGAGATGGTTGATGTTTGGTTAAGGTTGCAGACATGCGAGCTCGGTGACGTTTTGGAAATCGAATCTGTCATTTATCAATTTTTTGAAATGGAGTCGCTGCCTTTGCTTGGTTGGATGATAGTGGATATCGATATTTTCATTTAACATGACCTTTTAAAAAAAATCCACTCCAAACTAAGTGGATGTTTTACTCCATTGACTTCAAATACTTATCATAGAACGATGTTAAACACAGCCCTTCCAATTTTTAAGGCGAACTTACGAATTGACAAAATCATCCCATTCACTCTTCCATCGAGCGTAGTATGGCTGCCTTTCGACACCCACGAACAACCTCCTTCATTCTAAGCAGCTCAAACCCTTCTTGACGACGAAAAACGTGTATCCTTCTAAGCTTACTTAATTCCATCTCGGTCTAGCTTGCCCTTCTGCCCTACAGTATAAGGGTTGGTTGTGGAGAACAAAGCAAAAAAAAATAGAAACATTTTCGCTAAATTGGCATTTCCGCCAGTCGATAGATCGAAATCCCACCCAAATCCCTTCCATTTTCTTTGGCCGGACACGCTTTGCCGCTATTTGTACCTGCGGCGGATGTGACTTTCATGTTGTTGCTCCTTTCAATCCCCAATTTAATGCCGGTAACACAGAACGTGGAAACACTAAAATAACGGCAGCACAGGTGAAACAAATCGAAAAGCTGCTACAGATATATTTAATCAAATCAAATAGATGTCTGGTTTGGTCGACCCCCCAGCCAGCAGCGTAGGCTACCACCGAGAATCGGTCCGTTTGAATTGTTGGTTGGTTGCTCGCAACAGTTTGCCGTTAGGTTCACAACTTATCGCCAGCACAGTTGATCTCTTTAAAGGGATTTAAAATCACACAGCTGACTACTTATGATTGAGAGAAGAAAAATTTAATGAACTAGAGAGATAAATTCGGCATTATTTTATAATTTTTAATGTTATTACATTTTTGCTAATCGCCGATATTATTACATATGCAATATTTAATTGCAAAAAGTCCATGTTAAAAATACCAATTGAATGTACACAATGTAGCCTCCCAACTTTCACCAAGTGGATGATGGGGCATGAACATCTTTTTCTTCGGTAAGCATAATTGCAGTCTCAAATCCTTAGACATAGATAATGTCAACTTACTTCAGTCCATCCAACGTCGCGAAAGCCGTTGACGTCTCACCCGTTATTCTGATGAATGATTTTGGCCCATTTCGCATCGCACGAATCAACTTAACCAGTTTCGTCGGAAAACTATGTTGTAGCATTATTTGCCACACCTCATTGCGTTTGAATAAATCGTACACCGCCTTAAAGTCTGTCAGTTGTGCTCACGGAACTTGTCTAGTAAGCCGAATGAAAACATCGACCTCTGCGGGTCCGGATGGGATGGGACTATCAGTCCTTCTGAAACATTGCTGCGCTGCCTTAGTAACTCCTTTGAAACATCTGTTTGGCATGTCGCTCGCACCCGAAATTTTTCCAACTCTATGGAAATCTTCCTTTATATTCCCAGTTTACAAAAAAGGAGATAAAAGGCAAGTTGATAACTACCGTGGGATTACGTCTCTGTGTGCCGTTGTCAAACTTTTTGAAATGGTCATCTTGGAACCTGTCTTCAATCACAGCAAGCTGTATATAGCCGAAATTCAGTGTGGATTTTTACTAAAACGTTCTACCGTTACGAACCTCTTATCATTCACAACATATGCTACAGACACAATATCCAATGGCTTTCAGACTGACGCAATTTACGCGGACTTATCAGCTGCTTTCGACAAAATTAACTGTGCCATCGCGATAGCAAAGTTAGACAGACTGGGTTTTGGACCTAACGTTTTACGCTGGTTCCAGTCGTACCTAAGAGATCGGCATTTGTCAGTCAAGATAGGCGACTGTATAACCAAAGAGTTCTCTGCCACTTCCCGAATTCTGCAGGGTAGCCATCTCGGACCCCTGATATTCCTACTTTATTTCAACGATGTGAACTTTTCCCTTGAATGCCCGCGGTTATCTTTTGCCGATGACCTTCAAATATTCTCTGTAATTCGGACTACCGAGGATGCTCTCTTTCTTTAACGTCAACTAACCGTTTTTGTCGAGTGGTGTCAAACTAACCGTATGAGCTTAAACTCACTTTCACACGAAGGAAAATGCCAATTCGATTTGACTATCACCTAGCAGGTAACGCCTTCAAGATCTTTTAAACAGCATACTTCCTATGTAGTAGCCAAAGCATCTCGTTGCTTGGGATTCATAATGAGAATGTCTAGGAATTTTATGGACATTTACTGCCCGAAATCTCTCTACTGTTCACTCGTTCGTTCAGTTCTTGAATATTGCTTGGTAGTTTGGAACCCTCATAACCTCAACGGTGTACCGTGAACGTACCATATTCTGCGCAGTTAAGACATTTTTATGATTCTTCCGCTATTCTAAGTATTCTAGATTTAAATTAACAACGTGGATAGCAGCAACGTGTAGTGCTACGGCCTATAATATCTGGTAAAAAATATGGGAATTATAAGTCGACCAACAATTGAGTATATTTTTTGTTTTGTAAACTTATCCACGGTGCCTAATTCTGCGCACTCTCTTGTCCATGTTCCTAATTCTGAGCATGTTTGCTCCTAATTCTGCGCACCCAAGAGGTGAAAACAAATACTCCTGCCATGCTGTTTATGTCTTTATACGCCGAAAGCGCACCAAAAAATCCGGCATTAGCCATTACCATAATTAAATCCATGTGTTGGTGAACCACCCTATTGCAGCTACGCTTATCCCCTCGGTGCGGCAAAAGTAGCTCAGTTTCAACATGAGAGCTACCTTACTTGCTGACAGAAGTACATACTACACATTAACAAATCATTATCATTGTGAAATATATATATATATATAGAACTAATTGTTCACTTTTGTCCGTGGTAAAATTAAGCCTCTGTTCCAAGTCTATAAAAGGACAACTTTCTGACTAGTTATCAGTTTTTTACCTTTGTTAAGTCGAGTAGCATAAGTAGTGTTAATAAATGTTTAATGAAGTAAAGTGTTGGTATAAGTAAAAACCAAGTGAACTTATTGCTACGAGTGATCACAACCCAAGCGAGCGGAGGATTTATTTCGGACGGCGGAATTCCCATTGGCCTTCCTTTGGTGGCCTTGTCATCCCACACCAAACCCATCCGGACCCTATAGAGCTATCGTACAACTGGTCCTTCGAACCGGATGCGGTTTGAGGAACCCATTACATCCAATCCGAAGGACATCAGAAGACGCCATTGGACCCGGCCTACCCAATTTACTGGAACTCATAATAGGATACGCCATCTTGCTAAGTGGCGTCGGTTTGCTCCCTCACGGAAATAAATAAATTTATTCAAGGCCTTATTCCTCTGGAAAAATCGGTGAGTGCGATTCCAAAGTTCTACAACCCAAATCCCAGTGCTCGCGGTCTTTCGTTTGTGGACCCACAGGTTGTCACTCGACGGTAGCGGATTGTCCGCACTTTTCCCACGGTGGTAAATCACATACGCAATTGGATTCACACGGCTGATCACACTACACCCGCAACCAATTGGTTTACGCTTACCTGGAAGGAACAATTGTGATTGGATTTATATGAGACGCTATCATTATCAACGGTTGCTGCTGGCATAACCGGTCCAATTTGGCTGATCCGCACTACGGGATTACGGATTCTACTGTGTGAAAGTTCGAGGAGCATCTTTAATAAAACAAACGGCTCATATTCATGAGCCATCAGGTAATTGGCTCTCCAAGCACTTTAGTTTCCCCAAGCTTTGCTACTTTGGTCTCATTTTTTGAGGAACACACCATGCCTGCCGCTAAATCCAAACCTCCGTCACTGAAGTCACTGCAAACGAAGCTGCGCGGATTACAAACGTCGTTCGACAATAGGGGAATTGTGTATAACGTGCCCCCCCTGGCCAATGTGCCCTCCCTTCGTTTTTCGCTAAATAAGCTAAATCAAAATGCAAAACCACCCAGAAACCATAGTATTTGATGTAACTAGCCTACTATGCAAGTATGACAGTTGTCACATGCTGTAAAAACAAAACAAAAATAAATTTGTTTTTGAGCAGCTTCCGATGTAACTTTTGGCGTCGTTTCCATAAGCTATTTTCTTGTCAAAATCAGTAAATAACCGGTTGTTGCGATTCGGTTGCGTAAAGTGAACTTCAAAAAGACATCCCTGCCAAAAATAACGGTATGAAACGCTTGATTTGCTTTAGAATTTAATATTTTTTCAAATAAGTAAAAGCAGGCCAATGTGCCCCACTTGCGGTGGTACAATTTGCCCCCCTTGCAAATGTGGCTATAAACATAGGTAAACAGAGCTAAGTTGAAGCCAATTGCCATTATTTAATTCAATTAGTATTGTAGAGCAACCGTGGTGGGAATAATTTATTACCAACGTCCAAATTCTAGGTAATTCAACTACCCGGTACAAAACGCCACAGCTGCAGTATAATGTGCCCCATGCAGAAAAGAAAAAGTGCACCAGAAGGCCGAAACTAGGTTTATTTTACATAAAATAACAATATTTTGCAAAACAAAGGAAATAGTTTTACTTTCTACAAAATAGAGTTGGTCTGTCACTGGTAGAAATACTCAAATTACCGCATTGGGCATATTATACCGCAGGTGGGGCATTTTACCCCGCGCAGACGAGAAACACAACATTTAGGTGCTTTTATTAAATAATTCCTAGCATGTTTATTCCACAATACTAAATGAAATAAACAATTGCAATTGGTTGTCAGCTTAAATACCAACATATACACGTAGTTGTAACGTTAATTTGGGGAAGTATAGCGGAGATATATCCATTTATTCTTAGGGGGGGCACATTATACACATTTCCCCTATGTGTCGATTTATGGAACAGTACCGGGAAGATACGAAATCGACAGAGGTCAACGTACGACTGGAGCAGCTGGATCGATTGTGGGATAAAATGAACGAGGCCATCGATGACGTCGAATCCCACGAAGAATCGATAGAAGAGGCAGATAGTTTCGTCAAAAATCGGATCGATTTCGAGAACCGTTTTTACGAGCTGAAAGCTTTTCTTGTTGGTAAGCAAAGAGAAGATTGTGACCAAACCGTACTTAACCAGACTACTCGCTCTCTCGATAATCCCCCCGGGCCCACCCCTCATGTGCGATTACCACAAATTACCCTTCCTAAATTTAGTGGTAAGATAGATGAATGGCTTACCTTTCGTGATCTCTTTACCTCACTGATACATAGGCAGACCGACCTTCCCGAGATCGAAAAGTTTCACTATTTGCGAAGTCAGCTGGAAGGAGAAGCTTTATCGATTATCGATTCACTTCCTCTTATCAAGGCAAATTACACTGTTGCATGGGAACTACTAACGAAGCGTTACTCAAACACGAAGGTTCTCCGTAAACGTCAGGTTCAGGCACTCTTTGAGTTACCAACGATTCGGAGAGAATCGGCTTCTGAGTTAAATTCTCTACTGGATAATTTCGAGAAGATAGTTAAGTCATTGGATCAGGTCACTCCCCAGCAGATGGACTATAAGGATATGCTACTGGTGCATCTACTTTGTTCGCGTTTGGATCACACTACTAGAAGGGGATGGGAGGAATTTTCCTCCACCAAAGAATCGGATACCATAAAGGATCTTACTGAATTCTTACAGCGTCGGGCCAGAATTTTGGAGTCTGTGCCTACCAAGCCCAGCGAAATTAAAGCAGAGTACACACAGCCTAAGCGTCCAAACAAAATTGCCACGGTCAAAGCATACAATGCATCGGTTCAACGACCTTCGACGATGGGCACATGTGTCAGCTGTTCCGATAATCATCTTCTCTACCAATGTCCATCATTTCAAAGACTATCTGTTTCGGAGAGAGATGCACTTCTGCGTAGCCATTCCCTGTGTCGAAATTGTTTCCGGCGGGGTCATCATGCGAAAGAATGCAATTCGAAATTCACTTGCAGGCAATGTAAAGGGAAACACCATACGCTCGTGTGCTTCAGGAGTAACGCAACCAAAGAAAACCCAAAACCCAATGGCGAACCAACTTCGGCGGTGATGGCTGCAACCGAAGAAGCAATCGAACCAAAGGTGGTCAACTTGGCGACCACCAGCAAGGTGGTTTGCAACACGGTATCTAGTTCATCGACTGGAGTGTTTTTACTCACTGCTATTGTTACTCTGGTGGACGACCGAGGTCAACAGGTTCATGCTCGAGCATTATTAGATAGTGCGGCGGAGTGTAATTTAATAAGCGATCGAGTGCGAAAATCTCTTACGGTTAAAGAGCAACCATGTACGGTCGAGGTGGTAGGCATCCAAGGTTTATCTTCTAAGGTACAGAGGAAAATCACTGTCATGGTACAATCCAGGTTTTCAGAGTTTTCGCAACCAATGGAAATGTACATTCTACCCAAAATCGCAGCACAAGTGGCAGTCATATCGGTCGACGTCAACAAATGGAATTTACCGAGTGGGATCGAACTGGCGGATCCGACATTCTTCAAAGGTGGCTCAGTTGACTTGGTATTGGGAGCTGAGGCCTTTTTCGATTTTTTCACAACTGGCCGTAAAATCCGACTTGGAAACAACTTACCCTCGTTGGTGGACTCTGTGTTTGGATGGGTGGTCACGGGCAAATGTTCGGTGGCTGCTTCCGTTAAATCTGTCGTTTGCGACCTTGCAATAAACTACAATTTAGATAGCCTACTGGAGAAGTTCTGGGAATCTGAAGACATTGGACAAAGGCACAACTACTCTCCCGAGGAATCAAGATGTATGGAGTATTTCACCAAAACTACCCGACGGCAGCCTTCGGGTCGGTATACTGTGTCCTATCCGAGAAATGATGAGTTACTTGCCAAGCTAGGTGATTCGAAGGAGATAGCTGAGCGTAGATTCTTACAAATAGAGAAGCGATTGGGGCGAGATGAGAAGCTGCGAGATCAATATGCCGACTTCATGAAAGTGTATGAATCCATGGGCCACATGAAATTAATCGACGATGAACACGATACGGACGTTAAGCGATGTTTTCTCCCACACCATCCAGTGGTGAAAGATGACAGCACAACCACTAAGGTGCGGGTGGTATTTGATGCCTCCGCAAAAACATCTAGCAACGTTTCCTTGAATGATAGCTTGCTGGTCGGTCCGGTCATCCAAGAAGATTTGCGTTCGATAATTCTTCGTAGCCGCACACGCCAGGTGATGGTGGTCGCCGATATTGAAAAGATGTTTCGGCAAATTGAAATTCATCCCGAAGACCGACAATTTCAGTGCATTCTGTGGCGTACCTCTCCCAACGTCCCTCTGTCTACATATGAACTATCGACAGTCACATATGGTACCAAGCCAGCACCGTTTCTTGCAACAAGGGTACTTATGCAGCTGGCCACTGATGAGGAGAAGCGGTTTCCGTTGGCTTCGACTGCTGTTAGAGAGGACTTTTATATGGACGACGTGATAACAGGTGCTGACGATCCAATCACAGCTACAGAACTTCGCATCCAACTGCAGGAGATGCTACGCAGCGGTGGATTTTGGCTACGAAAGTTTGCTTCTAATTGTGAAACCGTACTGGCAGGATTACCGGAGGAAGAACTCGCAATTCAAGCAGATGATGGGATTAATCTGGACCCTGATCCCATGGTTAAAACTTTAGGTTTAGTTTGGATACCCAAAACCGACGTCTTACGATTTCGTTTTCGCATACCCGCTTTGTCGTCAGATGTTTCCCTGTCGAAAAGAAAGGTTCTTTCGATAATAGCCACGTTATTCGATCCGTTAGGACTTATTGGAGCAGTAATCACTCGCGCTAAAATATTTATGCAACTGTTGTGGCGTCTGGAGGATCAAGAGGGAAATAAATTAGGATGGGATTGCCCTTTACCTACAGAGGTTGAAGATGAGTGGCGAGTCTTTCACGAGCAAATTCCGCTTCTGAACAATTTGCGTATTGAGCGTTATGTCATGATATGTAGTACGGTGTGCGTACAAATCCATATGTTTTCCGATGCTTCTGAGAGGGCTTTTGGAGCCTGCGCGTACATGCGTACCAAGGACACGTCCGGTAAAATTAAGATTGCTATTTTGTCATCGAGGTCAAGAGTTTCACCGTTGAAAACACAATCAATCCCCAGACTTGAACTTCGCGGCGCATTAATGGCAGCTGAACTATATTTGAAGGTGAAAGAGTCAATCAGGTGTTCTATGGAAGCTTTCTTTTGGACGGACTCATCTACAGTACTACGGTGGCTATTGGCAACGCCGTCAACTTGGACAACATTTGTGGCGAATCGTGTATCCAAGATCCAGTCGCTGACTGAAAACTGTCACTGGAATCATGTTCCTGGGGAACAAAACCCGGCCGATCTTATTTCAAGAGGAGTTGCACCGGAAAATATTATCAACAATGAATTGTGGTGGAAAGGACCTGAATGGCTATCCAAGAATCCGACGTCTTGGCCTAAGCAACATAACCTGTCATCTGAAGGTATGGAAGAAGAGAAAAGGCGTGTTGTACTGGCGGTGGTTCCGGAAAATCCCAGCTTCATCCAATGGTATCTAACTCGTTTCCCTAATTTCAATTCTGTTATCCGAAGAACGGCGTACTGGGTTCGTTATCTGAACAATCTGTGGTCCCATAAGGGAGGAAAGCGACAAGGTGGTCCATTAACAACAATAGAGCTTCAACGAGCTGAATATAAGGTCATACAATTGGTGCAGGCAGAAGGTTTCCCAAATGAACTAAAAGCACTGGCACGGGGAGAGTGGGTACCGCGTTCATCACCATTACGCTGGTACAACCCATTTATAGCGGAAGATGGATTATTGAGGGTCGGGGGGAGGTTAGGGCATTCTAGAGAGTCTGATGATGCAAAGCATCCCATTGTGCTTCCTGCGAAACACTTGCTTACCGAATTGCTTTTCAAACACTATCATCTTAAACTCTTGCACGCTGGTCCACAATTATTGTTGAGTACGGTTCGGCTTCGATACTGGCCCTTAGGCGGAAGGAATATTGCAAGAACGGTGTGTCATCAATGTTTGCGATGCTACCGTATGAGACCGACGCTGATTCAACAGTTTATGGCTGATTTACCGGCATCGAGAGTTACGGCGGCGAGACCATTTTCGACTACAGGCGTCGATTATTTTGGGCCGGTGTACGTTAGATCAGGATACCGGCGGACCGCAGTAAAAGCATACGTATCGGTGTTTGTCTGCTTTGTGACGAAGGCGACACACCTAGAATTGGTCACTGATCTTTCGACGGCACGGTTTATTCAGGCTTTGCGGAGATTCACGTCACGTCGGGGAAATTGTGCTACATTGTGGTCCGATAATGGCACTAACTTCGTTGGAGCTAAAAACCAGATGCGAGAGTTGCTGAAAATCCTGAACACCAAAGAACATCACCAGAAGGTTGCCAAGGAGTGTGCAGACGATGGAATGCAGTGGAAGTTTATACCCCCTGGAGCTCCCCATTTCGGTGGCCTCTGGGAGGCTGCTGTGCGATCGGCGAAAAAACATCTTTTGAAGGTGCTAGCGGACACGCCAGTCTCCTACGAGGATATGACGACTCTTCTAACACAAGTCGAGTGCTGTCTGAACTCGCGGCCTCTGACGCAGCTTTCGGATGATCCTGATGACTTGCGGCCACTCACACCAGGTCATTTCCTGGTTGGTTCTGCTCTCCAATCCATACCATCAGCAGACTACACCGACACAGCTTACGGGAGACTAAAGACGTGGGAAGCTGTACAGAAGAGGTTGCAAGACTTTGGCGGCGATGGAAAACCGAGTACCTCAATCAACTACAAGGGCGCGTTAAGTGGTGGAAACCACCAGTTGGAATAAGGCAAGGCAGCTTAGCAGTGATTCGTGATGACAACCTACCGCCAACGAAATGGAGAATGGCGCGAATCATTTCGACCCACCCGGGACCAGATGGGGTGGTCCGAGTAGTCACTCTACGAACAGCGAACGGGACAGTGGATAGACCGGTTGACAAAATTTGCATCTTACCGGTTGCAACGGATGACGGAGATCTCAATGCGAACGAAACGATCAACTGACTGAAACATGGGTTGTTTCAGGGGGGAGAGGATGTTGGTGAACCACCCTATTGCAGCTACGCTTATCCCCTCGGTGCGGCAAAAGTAGCTCAGTTTCAACATGAGAGCTACCTTACTTGCTGACAGAAGTACATACTACACATTAACAAATCATTATCATTGTGAAATATATATATATATAGAACTAATTGTTCACTTTTGTCCGTGGTAAAATTAAGCCTCTGTTCCAAGTCTATAAAAGGACAACTTTCTGACTAGTTATCAGTTTTTTACCTTTGTTAAGTCGAGTAGCATAAGTAGTGTTAATAAATGTTTAATGAAGTAAAGTGTTGGTATAAGTAAAAACCAAGTGAACTTATTGCTACGAGTGATCACAACCCAAGCGAGCGGAGGATTTATTTCGGACGGCGGAATTCCCATTGGCCTTCCTTTGGTGGCCTTGTCATCCCACACCAAACCCATCCGGACCCTATAGAGCTATCGTACACCATGATTCGGCCTTCTTGTGCGATTTCTTCGTTGGATACATTACTGCGCAGAATTTGGAACATGAATAAAAAATCTGTGCCTAAATCTGCGCATTATTGCATCGCATTTTTCTAAGGAAAGCAATGCATGCAATCACTCTTTTTGTCTAAAACATGATTGTCTAAAATTAATTATTCTTTCTAATTATGCTGGGTAATTTGATGATTGCAAAGAATTTCGATCATAAATTTGTTAATTTTCTAGAAGAACAATCTTAGCGTTGCTGCCAACGACGATGTTTTCTGCCGTATAAAATACTATCAGTTTCACTTTAAATTATTTCGCTCTCAAATATTATGGCCCGTTTGTGAATAATGACGTAATATTCAACAGACATTTATAAAAAAATAACGCAATGATCATAGTTGCACAGCTTATTAGACTTGACTCGCTGCAAGTGAGGCGAGAGCTTTCCCATGCTATACTGATTGCCGATTTGCAATTTTGCATTTGCATTTTGACGCTTCACCGAACACATTTACTTGGAGTTGGTAGATTTGTTGACTGCTTTGGCACCTTCCGAGATGGCCAACTCAACCGGCAGCAACAAGCGAACAGGAGCGCTAGAGGTGATCGGTTAAAATTATTTGATACTAGCAGACCCGACAAACTTCGTATTGCCACAAATTAAACTGTGTTGTACATAAATCGTGAATCTCGGATGACCTTTGCCACAATCTCGAGTTTTGCAAGTTTCTGAGGAGTTCATGGGTGTTTTGATGTACAAATTTTCCTCACAGTAAAGTAGAAAACAACTCCCCCAACTTCTAGAGTTATGAGAAAATTTGAATTTCATTTGCATAGGAGCCCCCCCCCCCCCTCCTAAAGCAGGGAGAGGTTTCAATTCACCATAGAAAAAATTCATGCCTCCAAAAACACCCACATGCCAAATATGGTTCCATTTGATTAATTAGTTCTCGAGTTATGAGGAAATTTGTATTTCATTTATATAGGAGCCCTCCCCCCCTCCTAAAGTTAGGAGAGGTTTCAATTTACCATATAAATAATTCTTGTTTCCAAAAACACCCACATGTCAAATTTGGTTCCATTTGCTTGATTGGTTCTCGAGTTATGAGGAAATTTGTATTTCATTTGTATGGAAGCCCCCCCCCCCTATCAAAAGGGAGAGAGGACATAATTACCTTCCTAAAGAGGGAAGGGGTCTCAATTCACCATAGAAAAAAATTCATGCCTCCAAAAACATCCACATGCCAAATATGGTTCCATTTGCTTGATTAGTTCTGGAGTTATGAGGAAATTCGTATTTCATTTGTATGGGAGCCCCCCTTCTCCTAAAGTGGAGAGGGGTCCTAATTCACCATAGAAAAAATTCTGGTCTCCAAAAACACCCACATGTAAAATTTTGTTCCATTCGCTTGATTAGTTCTCGCGTTATGCAGAAATTTGTGTTTCATTTGTATGGGAGCCGCCCTCTTACTGGGGGGAGGGGTCTCTAACCATCATAAGAACCTTCCCTGGCCCCAAAAACCCCTATATGCCAATTTTCAAGCCGATCGGTTAAGTAGTTTTCGATTCTATAAGGAACATAGAGCAGACAGACAGAAATCCATTTTTATAGGCATAGATTTGTATGGGAGCCCCCCTCTTAGTGGGGGAAGGGGTCTTTTGCCATCGAGAGAACCTTCCCTAGCACCAAAAACCTCTACATGCAAATTTTCACGCCGATCGGTTCAGTAGTTTTCGATTCTGTAAGGAACATAGGGACAGACAGACAGACAGAAATCCTTTTTTATAGGTATAGATGAAGCGAACAATTAGAATCAATCGAATTAAATTGAATTAAAATCAATGAGCGAAAATTCCTTAAATCTTCATGAACATGAATGTTTCGTCCTTAAAAGAACGTTTTTTCGACGTGAAATGATGGAAATTTAAGCTTTCTTTTCCGCCTTCTTGGGCAGCAACAAAACAGGTTGAACATTCGGAAGGTCACTTCTCTGAAAAGTGGTGACACCAGACAGCAATTTGTTCAACTTTTCGTCGTTGCGGATGGTCAGCTGGTCGTTTTGATGTCGCGAGCAACATATTTCCTGCGATTCCAGAACTTCAGCAGCCATCACGGCAGCGAAACGAGTGCTCCAGCTCCATCACGCTCAGCATACTTTCCTTTTTTCAGCAGTCGATGAACACGACCGACCGGGAACTGCAGACGTGCACGACTCGATCGTGACTTTCGCTTACCTTGATGCTTACTCCCTTGTCGCGTCCAGACATGCAAATAAGATGTTGGCAGTAGCTCAGCTAGCGTTTGAATAATGCTGTTCGCCGGCTTACCTCGTGTTATATACCAGAGCAAGCGACAAGCATCGGTTCCACCTATTTTTCATGGTCCATCATTCCATCATCTATGTTGAACAAACTGGAGCATTTCAATTTCAGTCTGAACAAAAGAGCAAAGTTACCGGTGAGCCGTTCACCTTTTGCTGCCAACGAAAACTTACGCTACGTATTACTGTAGCGTTGGTGGTGGATAGATTTGTGTTGCTAAAGAAAACCGAGTGAAAAGCCCTGAGTTCCAAGTTTCCTAAGTTTCATCAATTACCGAAAACCGTCCTTTTAAGAACGAACAAATTCTTATATGAAAAAAAAACTGCTAATACTAATACTACTTATATGAAGATATTAAAGATTGTTGTTCTCCGCTTATTGGACCAGCAGTATTTATTAAAACAAAACATTGGGTTTAGCTTTAATGCGTTTTCCTGCGCACTTGTTGTGGTGAATTAATGTTTAATTTTGTGTTAACTCGGTTTTAATTGCTATCACTTATTCACGCAGACAATTTTTCAATGTGACGTTTATTGAAATTAAATTAGCTGCGGCACCACTCGTGTTAGCGTTGGTGGTACAGCACAATAAGGAATTATCAAAGCAAATAGCAATCAAGGAGAAATGGTGGGATTTCATTTAGTTCTCTTGTAACTTTGTTATAGTAAAATTAAATGCAATTTTCCATCGACTTTCTCTTCTTTTTCGATCAATTGATGTAAATATCTTGGAAATCTATTGAAAATTGTCTGAATTATAAGCCCAAGCGTGAAAACGCGTTACCAGTTTGATGACGTCATTTCCAACAACCACTCACGAAGCGGTAATTCTGGTTAAACATAGGTTCATTATTTACAATTTTTCAATAGTTCAACATCAAGAATCCGCACTTTTCTTCATTTGGGTTAATTCTTAGAAGATTTTCCGATCGATTGGGATAAGAATATTGAAAACCGATCGGGAAACCGCTAAGCTATTAGCGTTCAAAACCTGTCCACTTTTCGAGAACGATTTTTTGGAATGACACTCTACCCCAAACCTTGCCGTAAGACGTAGTCCTGCGTCAAAAATTACCGCTCGTGGAGGTCTCATAACGCTGGAATGTATCATTTGATTATTATATATGAGCAACAAGATTTGATTGAGACAGTCTGCCGAAACATCGATAGATGGTCGTTTTTAAATTTCATTTTTAAACTTATGCTTACCGTGATAGCAATGATTGATTGATTATGTCGGCTTACCTGGAAAAGAAAAAGGAAAAAGATTTAAGCTATATTTATAATGTGCAGTACATATCATCAAACCGCTAATCACGATTGTTACATTAGGTATCCAATCAATTTCTTCAACCTTGTATACTCGAACATCAAAGCAAATTCAATTCCACTAGCGTCGAGTGAAAAGCAAACATATCGCACCTCTGTTACTGTTGCTACTGTGCTGCTGCTGTCACTATACTGCATGCAAGTGAAAAGAACGACTATGCAACACCCGACGACGCGTGGTCGGAGTTCCATTGCATGGTTGGTTGGTTGGTTGGCTGGTTGGTTACAAATGTAAACAGTCCTGGCCCTCGGAGATTCCTTGTGGTGCTCATGGTACGTACTAACAAAATCGATACAGCGAATTTTTGTACACAAAGTTGCAAAAAAAGTCACGGCATTATCCACATTTGCGATGAAACCGACGATGCGATGGCTTCACCGCTACCGAAGGGTCGCTCAATGGTACGGTATAGAAATTCTTCCCGCTGATGGAGCATAAAAATGCTGGTATGCGAAATTCGGAAGACGAAGTCGGAAGACCAGTGTCCTCCGCTACGTGGAGGGCCGCAAGTATGGAGAAAAACTCGGAATGCTAGGAATGGAAAGCATAAGAGGAACCTTATGTTTACAATATAAAACAGAATTTGAAAAGCAGGAGTATGCACTTGACGGGAAATTTATATCACTTCAGCAGTCGGCGCTGTCGTTCATCTCACAATACAGAGCGGGCTCTCGAGCATACACGTATGCGACAGGCTCCGACAGTTTCCATCTTCAACTGCGGAAGCGTCCCGCCTCATCGCCCGTACCACTAGACTGGCTGATGCTGTAGTGTTGTGCGGTAATATAAATAATTGAATCAAATCTAACATTTTTTTGCTACTTTCACCGACAGATAGCAGACGAATTTGGCGCCCTCGGTTTATTTACTTCGTTCATTTTATTTAATCTTACTACGACAAAGAGCCAATTTATAAATAATGCAGTCAGCAAAAAAATCCAATCCTCACTATTTTCTGGTGGAATTTATAAAACTGGCAGGCAATTTACCTGAAGCGACGAATAAACTTGGAAAAAGTGACATATTTTATTCATTGTGAAGGGTAGTGTGATATCGCAAACGAATGCTAAGCCATCATGTACCTTTTAAAACATGACAACGAAAAGCGATTTTTCTTAATGGAGTTTTTGCGCACTAAGCAGAATAAAATTTTATCTTCATTGCAATTGAAACGAAAGTGTGAGTTCGGTGCTAGTGTTTTACCTAACGCAATTTTGTATGCTGCTTCGGTAGGAAAAAACACTCCAGCTCTTTTACTTCAGATCCTGCATTCAGGATAAGCGCATTAAAAAGTAAAGATGTGGAAAATGACTTCCCACTTGCATCGTTAGAGACAAGCGCAAAACGGCGGAGCGTGCAGGAGAACGTAGGGTAAGAGCACACACAAAATTTCGCAACAAATTTCTCGCAATTAATTAAAGGCAAACTTGCCTCCTCTGTTGTAAGGATATGCTCCGCCCTTAAGCGGGAATATAAAAAGCTATTTTTTTGCGCTCAATTTCGAGCATCTCACATTCCCACTCTGCCGGTACCTGATGTCAGCCTTCATACTATTCGAATTAAATTCGGTGGAAATAATTTCCTCCCAGTCAACTGCACCCCTATTAAGCATTAATTTGTATTCCTTATTATATGTGATCTCTCACGGAAGCGCCACCGGCAAGCCGGTAGAAGTCGTCCGATGTTTGTAAAACACGTTATAAAAACGTGAAAATGCTTTCCGTTACTACTGAAGTTTGCTCATTCTCGAAACGATGAAAAGTCTGTCTCCCGGTACGCTCTTGTTTCCTTAATCCGAAAAAGTCGTTGATAATCTTTTCGCTGTCGTACTGCTTCGTCGTTTGGCTTCGAGAGTTGTTGCTATCAAAGTAAGAAGTGGCTGACGCCGGCAATGGCATCAATGCCAACAGAATGTATCTTTCAGCACATTCCGTGCAAGGGATTTCCTTCTTCGAAGACAAGCTTGGCGAGAGACAGAGAGAAGAAAATAAAAAAAAGAAAGAGAATAAGACCAAGTAAAGTGCATAATAAACTTCTTTGCCAACTTAATTTAAACAATTTTATTCAAATAGAAATGCAGGAAAAGTTGTAAACTTCCTCCATGGAAAGAGAGGAAAAACAGTTGTGCATCCATTGGGACTGGAGGTGTTGCAAAGCTGGTAGGTGGAGTTGATCGCTTGGATTTTGACTTCAAACTTTCGGTGTGCACCTGTTGTGTGTTTGGGTAGTTTGATATTAGAAGTTAATATGCCATTTGTAGCCAAAATATAAAGCTAGATATAAAGCTAAAGGTATTCCCGAAAAAATATTTTGCACTACTATTTATTCCTTAATTTAATACAAAATGACAAGATCTTTTATATCAAACAGAAATACTTTTCACGTTGCTATCGCGTACTGTTCCCTTCAAGCTCACAAGTTTTTCCATTCTAGATGCTGAACAAATAGTTGAAATGTTGTCATTGAGGTTATCTATCATTAATAAATGAATTATTAAGTCTCCTAAAACCTTTTATTGTAAATGACGAGACAGTTTTTGTTTTGAAATCACAAATTGAATTTTTGTTTTGTTTCAGATCAGTTTTGTGGAATACGATAAATTTTAAGTTCGTAAGCATTACGTCGAATACATTACAATATTGTACACTAAAATTATAACGTTGTCACGAAATCTGAGAACTCGCCTCTCAAATGATAGCCTAAAAGCAAAGCCGCGGACTCAAACTCTTTTTAAGACTTGACTCTTCTTTATCGACAGACTTCGCAGCCAGCTTAGAGTATAGGACAATTACTGACTCTACCTAGCAGCACCGCCCAATCGTGATTTGAACGTACGATGATTCGCTAGTCACACCAGCATCGTACCCCGAAGCTAACAGGGTGGAAAATGTATTAACTGAAGAAATAGATGCTCCAAGCATACAATCCGAAATCGATTTTAATGTACCCTCTCCAAAAACCTAAAATCACTTGATTTTCACTTGATTGAAACCTAAAATCACTTGATTTTCTGGACTTTGCACTCCACCACATTAATTTTGGGTAAAACGAACCCCTTGGGGCGATGTCTTCAATACTTGCTTACCTACTTTATTGGCGCCGGTCCGTCAACGATTCTGCTCCGAACGAATTCTGGTGCACCAGTACTGTCGGTCCTGGACTGCCGTTCTCCAATCCCTTCGAACACTATCCGACCGTGCGTCGTCCTCGACAGCAGCCTCTTCCTGGTTCTCGGCTGAAAACAGTTTTAGCTACTCTTTCGTTGGGCATTCTGGCCACGTGCCCGGGCCACCACAACCTACCGCATTGTACTACCTTTATTATATCAGCATATTTGTATACTTGATGCAGCTCGTGATCCATGCGTCTGCGCCACATTCCTTTTTCCATCAAATATTAATCGCAGAATTTTACGCTTAAGACCCCAAGCAGTAGATGGTCAGCTTCCTTTAGCGATCATGATTTATGTCCGTACAGGGCCACCGGATGTTCCGAAGAGCGCCAGTTTTATGGGAATTTGCAATCCGTATAAAGTCCGACTCACGGCTTACATCGTTGTCACTTATCACGAGTATACCAAGGTATACGAATTCCTCGATTTTGATTCCTCGTATTTGATATCGTTCCCCATCTAGCTCCACCTCGGCACCAACACCGTTTGGGTTCCCACGTTGCCATACAGCAACCATGTACTTCGTTTTGCCGGAGTAACGGTAAGTCCCAATCTCGCTGCTTCCCGATTAAAAGGTCTAAAGGCCTCTTCCACTATTTTACGGTTGATTTCGATTATATCGACGCCACCCGTAAAACTTTCGTAATTATAGTCTCGTTCTTTTCGTATTGCACCTTCCAAAGCAATATTTAATAGAAGGTTAGAAAGTGCATTCCCTTGCTTTCGTCCATCCAACGTTACGAATCAGCGTCATTACTAATTCATTTCGTTTGACTGAATCGTATGCCGCCTTAAAGTCCACAAACAGATGAGTATGCAAGTTGTACTCCCGGAACTTGTCTTGCATCTGACACAGAGTAAACTTGCAGTTCATCATGGTGCGATCTTCACAAACACTAGCCTGGTACTCATCGTTGAAGGACTCCGCTATCGGCCGCAGTCTACAGAACAGAATACAGCAGAGCACCATCAAAGCAGATTTGAACAATGTAATGCTTTGATAGATTTTACTCTCGAGTCGATGTTTGTTTTTGAAAATAGGGAAAATGGGGCTATCCAACCTATCCTCCGGCATTTGTTCTTCCTCCCAGATCCCGATAATGATCCGGTGGAGTGCTCCGTACAACCGCTCGGTCCCCGCTTTTAGAAGTTCAGCCGGGTAACCGTTCTTCTCAGCCTCCTTACCGTTTTTAGCTCACTGAATGCCTCCTTAACCTCTTGCTGTGTCGGGTGTTCCACAAATTAGCTGTCGTTCACAAATCTGTTTCTGCTGATTTCCGTGTTCACCTCTTCATTCAACAGTGTCTGGAAGTGCTCCTTCCACCTGGCTGCTGCCGCCATTTGGTCAGTAAGCAGGTTTCCAGCACTATCATTGCACATTTATAGTACATTTACTCTGTTCTATTCGTTTGTGCAAAAATAGACTATAGTCTATAGTTTCTCTTATGTACGACTTTGGAAATTAGCCTAAATTGATTTTGTACACAACAGAAATGTTCTAACCTTTATGACTTTATTTTTGAAAATAACACATCTCTGGGTTCACCAGTTGGTCTGTGGGCTACGTCGATATTACGTTGTCTCAAATATCGTTATTATATTACTTCGAATAGCATTTCATCTACACCGGCAACATAAGCAATTGTTGCAAATTGTTTTGTAGTTTCTGTGTTCGGTTCCTCTAGCGTATTATTCATCCTATCCAATTTTTGTTTTACAACCTCTTGACAAAATATCTAGGATGATTATTTTATGTAGGGTTTATTTCTAATTCTCGTCGTAGTAAGTAAAGCCATTCTAATTTTCATCATTTGTTGAATGGATTTAATGAATACTCCAAAAGTTCTTGCACTGATTTGACTAAAACACACTTATCTTTCGATCCGTGAACTTTGGATTTACTGAAAAGCGATTATTAAAGCATATTATTGAACTTACGCAACTGACTTTATTTCTTAAATTCGTCGTACCGTTTTAAAATCCGTCCATCAAAATTTTTCATAGTCCAAACTAAAAATCACAACAATGTTTACGAAGCTAACGCGCATGTATTTGTGTAAGACGGCATGACAAATGTTATTCTGCATAACTTCTGCAGGCCAGGCAAGTTTTCCTAGCTGTAGAATAACAACAATGCCTTGCGTGAGTTATTTTCATTTATGAATGACGGAAATTAAACCGATTAGTCGACATTTTTTTCTTCGTCGCACGCAAAAACGTAGGAAATTTGGCTGGTGGGACTTCTTTAATGATAAAAAGCATTTAAATAGATCTCAGCTCGCTTTGATTGATCGCGTATGATAGACAACAAACTAAAATATTAGGGAATAACTAATTTTGCATTGTGTGTCATAAAAATGCAGATATTGTTAATAACTTGTGTTGGATAAGACGGGAATAGGCAATTACGACGAAGCAGCAACATACCCTAATATAGACTTCACTATGTGTAATATTTTTTTAGTATGAAATTAATATTTGTCAGCTTTGAGGCCCTGTCAACCAAAGCAACTGCAGTATTTTTCTCGTGACAAACCGGATAAACGGATCTCTAACTCATTGGTAAAAGACTGAAATGAAATTCTTCACATGTTCAGCTTTGATGCCCAACAGACAGTCATCTGTATAACGCACATAGAGAACTTGCTTTTCTTCACATTGTCCTAGTTTTTCCAAGGCCGCCTGTTTAAAACGTACCAGCACAATATTTGCAACTGGCGGAGAAACAGGTGAACCCATTGACATTCCAAACTTTTGCTGGAAAAATCCACCTTTGTACAGAAGAGATGTTGATTTCAATATCTATTTAAATGCTTTTAGCATTTCCATGAAACTGCACTTTTCGATACTAGTTTGCTCCTCCATTTCATTTCATCGTTAACCGACTGACTCAAGCGCAAAATCCACAGGCTCGTGAAAAAGAGAAACTACAGCCATCCCTGGATAACTCGGTATATCTCCGGTTCACATTGGTCACTACAAATTTCAAACATTTTTTCCGTTGAATGAAATTGGTGTTATCTAAAAACGCCCTATACTGTAGTAATTATGACCAATTAACTTTTGTCAAAGTTTTTCGCACGTTCCTCTGAGGCTCGAAAAACGAATATAGACCAACAGTCTCACCCGATAGAGAATTAACATGGCAAAAATAAACATATATTATAGAAATAAAGCCTTATGATTTTTATAACGGTAGTTTTTTAGAATCGATAGATGGAATGGTTGAAGAAAGTTATGAAACTGAGGTGTTTACAGTATTTCAGGGGAGTCAAGACGTAAAGGGAAAAGAGCGAAAAATTAGTTAAGAGAGGGTCTTTGAAGCAACACTTATTGAGTTTTGTATATCGTTCCTTTTTACCCAAGCTGGGTGATCCGATGATCCAATAATGGGCTATAATTATAACTGCATTCGAACGCAACTTCCTCCCCAGGCCGCAGGGATCACAGATATTGGCGAACCTCTGGACCACAGTGGACTGGATAGAAAACAAACTCTACAGCCTCCTCATTAAGCGTATGAAGAAACATCTACGTTTAGTTTGCTACACGCGATCCAACGTCAATATGGGTCTGAAATGGGGAAGGCAAATGAGGAGCGTCCAATATACCCGATCAGACAAACATAACAAAATTATAACAAATCATGATATTATGTTATGACGGTATTTCTAACATGATTTGCTATAATTTTGGTATCGTAAGTAGTTAAAATATCAAAAATTCTATCAGAACTTCTTGACAGCAGTAGCAAAAATGTAACAAGATTTGTTATGTTTTGAGCAAAATTATATCAAAAGTTGTTATGATATTTGTAACAGGTTTTGTTATAATTTTGTTAAAATGTAACAAAAACTTCTATGCCTTTATCTGCTATATCGGCTTTTTATTTCGGCTAAATTGCTAAAAATAGTACAATTATTATCAGGAACATTCAGAAATAGCACAGAAAAAAACTTTCATACATTTTCAAAAATCGCTCCGGCCTCGACCGGGATTGGACTCACGACACATCGCACAGAATGCAACAGTCTTAACCTCTGTGCCAGAACTACTCTTGAATGAAGGAAGGTTAAATGCTTATATGATTTGGCCGATAGCTTATTCAGGGTTGTCAGTTTTTGCTTCGAGGTGTCTATAAATAGATTATAAGCGTTCACTCCAAAGCCGATATCAAGAAGACGAAGAAATCGAATCCGTTTTATCAGTGTTGCGCCATTTTAAGAATGTTGCACGAATTGCCATCAAATATTGCATTTTACTTTAATCAGACTACATAAATGTTGCAAACAACCACAGTTATGAGATGATTTCGAACGATTGATAGGTATTAACCATACAGAGCAACAAACTTGGAACGCGTTTTTCTCGGAGAGTTTTGTCGCTTGGTTCGGTTTGATTTAAAAACGTTCATATATGATCGGTGTTATGTCAGACCAAACCAACTAACAAATTCGGATTTCGAGAAAAACGCGTTCAAAGTTTGCTGCTGCTGTGTAGTTTAAAGCTATCAATCATTCGAAATCATTTTATATCTTTGGCTGTTTGCAACATTCATGTAATCTGATTAGAGTAAAATATAGCTTAGGAAATTCTCAATCGTTTGCTGTCATTAACTTATTTTTTTAAATTTTGCGACTTGGTCCGGTCTAATTTAACACCGGCCATATAAGAAAATAATGCTATCAACATTTTTTGCTATGACTCCTATGTTTTAGTTTTCGAATCTATAGACTTTTCTACTCATTTTAGCAGGATTCAACCACAGAAAAGTTTAAAAACAACCATGAAAGCCCCATTATAAAGTAAATAAATAAATAAATAAATAAATGATGTGTAGAAGAAACTATTTCTCAGTAATTATGCGACTTATTTAGATAATTTTTTTGTTTTGTTGGTAAAGGTTTGGAGAAAATTTGTACTACTTATAAACTTTGTAAACATACATATACCAAGATTATAAAAGATAAGATTTTATTTTATCGTCCATCCATATTTTATATGTTGTTTTGCTCGGTTATGTTCAGTTTCAAGCATCTAGCAATAAAATATAAGTCTGAGTAAGCGAGACATTCTCCAACTACATGCCATTAACTGAACAAACTGGTTCTCTCATATATGAAATTCTACAATGACATTCAAAAATGACTCTTTAGGTTATTTAAACAAAGACTTCTGTAAATACTTTCTTTAATTTCTAGTAATAAACTGCCTGAGGTTTGCCAAGCGTGACTTGACAGGAGCGGCGTGTTACTGCATCGAGTATGTTTCTTAAGGTACATTTAGATTAGACAATTTTTTAGCAACATATAGAATGCGACATGTTGCTAGCTGTCGCATTAATCGTGGGAAGGACCAACCAGCACCAAACTTAGGATTTTTACACTCTGACCTAAAACAAGCAATTTGACAAAATTTGGTTCAAACCCGTGAAGGTCGATTACATCTCGAACGCTTCGCGTACCCTAATACGTGATTTTTAGCTTTTAAATCTGCAATAATTTGAGAACGACCTAAGAAAAAAGTTTATATAACATAATTTGTTCAATGTTATGCGAAGAATTTGATTTTATTTTAGTTTTACAAAACTTGTCAATTTTCAAAGATTATAAAAATTCCGAAAAAGCTCTTTACCAGATTTTAGAGCATTATCTGCGCTTTAAAAAATCTTCAAAAAAAGACATGTTTTGAGATAATTCACAATTTATGATTTTTATTATGTATTTGCAAAACTTTTTCTTTCAGTATAATTGTTTACTGAAAATACACTGAATTTACTACAACTTTTCCTTTGACGTCATTTTCATAAAATAAATAGGTTTCGAGATAGAATTTTTTGAAAAAAATAATCTCATTTCTAAATACACTCTTTTCAAAAGTTACTCTTGACGAAAAAATATATTTCATGTAAAATGATTCGGTGTGTGATTGTAACGTATTAGCAAAACTTCATTGCAATCAAAAATAGTCGAGACAAACAGTTTGCAAGCTGGAACAAGCGGAAATTGCTCTGTAACAAAATAATAACAAATTTTGATATAAGAAGAAAACTTGTAATAATTCTGTTAGCCTCATTATTTTGTCTGATCAAAAATATAACAAATTCTGTTATTTCTATCTAATTGAGATACTTTTTTGTTATATGTTTGTTATAATCATTTACTCGGGTAGCTCTAGCCATCCCAAGCCCCTACCTAGCGCCTCCACGTGGCCATACCTGGTAATGCTCTATTGAGTAGCCAAGCTAGCAGGTGCGATGCTGGGTGGTTCCCGCCTGTCTGATTTCAAAACCGCGGTTTTGGGCAGACGGCGAGCCACACGGTCTTGCTAATAGATAAGCCTAATATAAGTTATTTTAATTATTTTTTTTCGTTTTAGCCTATGAAGTATCTCCTGCTATATAGTAAAAACTTTGGCCAAAACGAGTTTTAACTTCACATGGATACCAGAATGAAAAAGTTAAATTAATTATTAGAAGTACTTATGGAATCTTATAGGACGTTACTCTATTCCATACGAAGGACTGCTGGTGAGATTGTTCTATTTTTGCACATATATACCACATTTCATCTTAATAGGCCTTAATATGAATAAAACAGTTTAGTTTGCTTATCATAATGCGAGGATTTGCTCTTACTCTTTTATTCATACGGCCTAATATCATATTATTAATAGTATTATTATTATGATATCAATGTGGAAGGCTGGATGATGGAGTGGATTACCAACCTGAATCCATAAGGTGTCCAGAAAACATGGCACTTCTCAATTCAAAACAAACAAATCATCACGTGGATTAAAGTTGGTACAGGATCCTAATGCTGGAAGGCGACTCTTATAACCCCGGGATGCGCACAAGTGCCGCTGCTTGTGGGTCCGCCCAATCGCTTTTGGCCCTTCTGTTACAGCATTAGTGTGAAATTCATTTGATAATCAAATTTGGATCTACTGTAATTCTACCCACATACATTGGCAAGTCCTTGAGATGATGGTGGCTTTCCCCTACTCAATATTCCCGATGATGTTCGAGCATGGTATTTATAGTCGATTTTAATAATTCGAGAGTCTTGGCGATCATTCCTTCTGACCACGTTGGAGTTTCATCGTGAATTTGAAGAATTTTTTCACGCCGATAACTTGTCAACACGTTAAACCTAGTTACCCTGATCGACCACACACAAACCAGATCTGTCTACGCTTCAATAGGCTCCTTTTGAGCAATTGTAATTGCAAATTCGGAAAGATAGTAGATTACGCCCAGTTCTACAAATGTTTCTTACATGACTTACAGCTTTTGCTGACAGAAACCCTGACTGCGGTTATGGTCCGAAAAAGAACTACCGGTGGACTGACCCTCTCATATCTATTTACCAGAGGAGCCATCGACCTGAAACTCTCTTCAACTTGGCATCCAAAATTCTCTACCGAATCTTGTTCCATAGACTGGGGCTGCTACAGGAATCCTTTGTTGATGAATACCAATGTCGCACACATCCAACTGCCCTGTGTGTGGTCTGCCCCGGAGTCTACACCCTCTTTCTTCAGTATTTATTACTCATATTCGTGAAGGGCCATCAGAATAATTAGTATACGGTAGAAAGCCAGCTTTGTATGAACGGTGGGACGGTGGCTACATAATCCGTGGAAACTCCGGTTCGCGACCTAAATCGTTGTCACATATGTGGTAGAAGCGTATTACTTAAGAAGGTGTATGATTCCCTGCGTTACTTCATATCGTTCCACATCCAGCTCTACCTTGACACCAACATCATTTGAAAAAAGCCCAAAGCCTAATCCACTGCTCTGCGGTTGATTCTGATAATATCGTCGTGATCCTCAAAATCAATCGTTTTTTATGGTTACTCTTTGTATTATATCTTCTACTAAGGCAATATTGGATAGCAGATTAGAGAGTATGTATCTCCCTTTGCTACATTTTTTCACCGCCACGAAAGCGACTGAGATCTCACCCGCTATTATGATGCATGATTTTGACTCATACAGCGTCGAACGAGCCAGATTTACCGCAGCTCATTTCGTTTGACTAAATCATACGCCGCTTGAATAGCCGCAACATACAGACGATGAGTCTGCAATTTGTGCTTCCGGAACTTGTCTAGTAACTGACATAGTGTACACATCTGAACGGTGGGGGATGGACCATCATGAAAACTAGCTTAGTACTCGCTGATAGATGACTCCGCTGCCAGTCTCATATTACAGAACAGGACACGGGAGAGCAGGATTTTAAGGAGGATTAGGTAATGTCATGCCTCGATAGTTTGCAAGTGACATCGACAACGTCTACGTTAACCGCAAAATGGTGAAAGAGGCTTTTAGTCATCTTAGGAAGGAAGTTATGCACAGAAAACGGCAATCATTTAAAGTTTTAAATATTCGCACGGTTGACTAGCCGCACAACTGCAGTTTCAATTTTAAATACAGACGTAATGTTTTATCTGGCCAATTAGGTTATCTGTTTAAACAATTGAATCCAAACTGATTTTGGAGCATTTAAAAACATCTCTTCTGCATGGGTGGTTTCATCTGTCAGAGGATTTATATCCCTAGTAATATCAATTACAATAATGAAGTTCATCGTGGTACCGAATCGTAGATAATTTATATGACATGTGATGTACCAACAATCACTGGAAATGAAACAATTAAATATTTTTTTATCATTATTGTCAATATTATGGCATTTAGCGTAATGTAATCGTGTTTGCTCGGCATTAAAATATCAATTTTTTATTCGGATTTACCGACAGTTCCCCGTCGATTAACCTCTCGTTGGAGCTCTCCTCACGAGCACGGATTTGTGTGACCGGAGTTGAGCGCGCAATTACGTAATTATTTTTCAGGATGATTAATGGGCGTTCAACTGTTCACCTGCATCGTTCGTACTTGCTAGGACATGTCCGACAAACTGCATATCTTTAGATTTTCAGCAAACTTCACACACCTTCCTACCAACCTACCTACGAACGAAAAGACCGTAGTCATCATTTTATCGTCAACGTTGCGGAAGGCAGCATCCAATTTATATTATACATCGTTTTCCGGTGAATTCGTTGGGAAAGTATGAGCATTCAAAATAGCATTTGTGATGGTATGAACTTTGCATTTTGTTACCGTTTTGTGAAACCCTTTTTGGCTTTTTTTTTGTAGAAGAAAGATCCTAATTTCATACCAAAAATGAGATTTTTAGGTAGTATTTGTTTAGCGTAAATCTATTTATTTATATGTATAAGTAAGCTTAATTGACCAATTTTAATAATATTTTGTTTACTATGTGAGAAGTCATGCACCCACTGTTACGTGAATTAAGACAGGTTTTTTTTATTCTTCTGATGATCCGCAGCAAACGAGTACTATTTGCATTGGGGCAATTATGGCTAGCTGACCGCATGGTCAGCACGGATCCGTTTGCATCAGTTGTCAATCATAACGGAATGGAATTCGGTTCGGAAAAATCTGCGGCAACAATTAAAACTGCATTGTGGAGTGGCTGCAGAACAGCTCATCGTAATCTGCCGAATCAATCAATTAAGCTGAGTCAGCCGGGATTATTTTGATTGTTTCAATATGGTTTTTAATTACCTCTGTTTGCATTGAAATCTGAGCCGCATAATCTAGTGGCCAGTCTAGTGGTGATTGGCGGAATTAAATGTGTGCATTTTCTACTGGAAACCGCATTCGAATGATTGTCATTCTGAAAATCGAGCAAAAAAACCATAAACGATCAATCGTCAATTACCTTCTTTCTGCTGCTCTCCAGATTAGGTACATTTTTTGGCACAACATGATAAAGTTATGTTTCCGTCGTATGTCAGACAATTTTTTGAGGATCATTTAATAGCACAAACTGATCACTAGAAGTCATCAATATTTCATAGCCGTTTTGAAGTTTTCTCGCAATTTTTGATATAAAAATTGAAGGGTTAGGGACATTTTGTCCTAGGGAAAGACGAAATGTTGTAATGATTATGTGAAAATGGGGTAACAAAAGATTTAGTTGTGTAATAAAAGATCGACATGGAATTTTGGAAAATCTGATTGGATGGCGATTTTAATCAAGCCAAATTCTCCTAGCAGAGTGCCAATAATTATCGATTTAATCTGCCGAAACATACACAATTAGTGTTCATTAGTGTTCATAGTGTTCATTGTTCACAATTCATCAACAAAGGATTTTAATCAAGCCAAATTCTCCTAGCAGAGTGCCAATAATTATCGATTTAATCTGCCGAAACATACACAATTAGTGAAGTAAACAGTAAAAATCTGTTTTTAATAATTCAAAACACCAAGAAAACTTTCCAGAATAAACATTGAAAACTGTACAGTAGTTCCCCCTTGCGTCACATATACGCCATAGACTGCGGAAGTAGTTACCCAGTCGTAGTTCTGAAAGCGGAAGAAATAAGGAAGCCAAAGTGTTGGCAAAAAAAAGTTTAACCCACCCACATTGGAAAACTTCATAGTCACTCGCTCAAAAGCATCGGGCAGCAACAGCAGCAGTGGGCAAGAGTTACGACGACGGCGTTTAACTGTTTTTCCTCCGGACTTTCGTAAACTACCGTCAAACTGCTGACAATTAATTTGGATTATTATGTTTGCTGCTAAAATAAACACACAATAGAGCTCGAGCCGTACGATATACTCTGACCGGACCCTGTGGGGGCGTTCGTACGAGTCGTTCGGTAGGCGCATCACTTTGGGATTTTTTGATTTATGGAGCGTACAAAAACAGCCTCCTCACTGCTCATCGGTGAATCGTTCAATCCGATAGGGCTTGTTGTTGTACAACATAAAAGCACATAAAAGCTTCGGCATCCTCGCTGAACATTTCCTATGTGCCCAGCCTAGCCTAGAGTGGTTCCTTTAATTAAATCATTTAGTCCGGATTTGTTTGGCAATGTGGGAACCACCCCTGGCTGGGCTCCGTCGGTAGCAATTGAGGCATTTGTACTTGTGTATAAATAAGTGCCAACGCTTGAGTGTTTACCGAGCGCAGCATAAAGCGTTAGATAAACAATAGCGGAGCATCAACTGCGCTTAACAGGCTTTGTAGCACGCCTAAATGAGGCATCATGCAGCGGCCTCAACTCGAACGGGTGGATGACAAAAACAACTGGAAAGCGGGAAAACTGAGTCACCGCCTGTCTGCTGACTGGGTGCAAATTGGTAGACGACACTGCCAGGAACTTTTCCGCCGCATGATGCTGTCAACTGCTTCTTTTATTTCAAGCCGCCAACGGGCCTTTTTCAATCGCCAGCCTTAGAGACACATACAGCACTTGTAACAGAGACATCCATCCATTCCCTCCCCCGCTCCCTCTTGGCTAGGATACTTACACATACGCGAGCTAGCGAACGCGCTGCCACCAACCAGCATGATCATCAACGACCAGCCAGCCAACCAGCCGAATGACAGTTAACATCCCGGTCGCCGTCGGCAGGAGCAAGTCCCGTTTTTTTCCTGCAAGCCATTGTTCTTCTTTGCGCCGGGGGGCGACGACGACTGCGATAAGGTGGTGGAAAATCCGCCAGACATCATCATCCAACAAACGGTTTTCTTTCATCGAACTTTACGCTGCTTCATACATCCATTCATCGCGGGCGTAACCTGGCCTGACTGACGGGTTCGAGCGCTCTGCTGTCAGTTATTCATGGTGGCTGGTGCGCCCTGTCGAAGTCAAATGGTTTGGGTGAGATATTTTCGTTCCATGCCGTTTCTCGGTTTAATCGTGCTTATGGCGCTTTGGAACGACGACTTTAGCTGAAAAATCATATCTCTCCGGCCAGTGCAGTGCAGTGCCATACCGTATCTGCTGATTCTGTTTTCGCCATGTAATCCTATTCCCTGTAAAGTTTGGAAATTGACAGCTCGCAACAATGGTGGACACTGTTGGTTGGGGGTTACATTTGGTAAGTGGAAGTTATCTATTTATACAGGATTTGATTTTAGTGCCAATGCATCAGATCAGATAGCGGGTATTGATGGTAAGTATATGAGCAGGAAACACAGATAATCAACCTTTAATCAGCTGGTGGTCAAAGTAAATTAACTTTACAATAGTCCACACTTCTGGGTTACGTTACGAGTTACGTTGGTCCCAAAAATCGTCATTTTTGTCAATTTTAGCCTTTAACATTTTATTAAAATTCATATCTTTTGAACCACTGAACCAATTTCACAGATTTTAGTGAATCTATATTTAGGAATCTATATTTCTGGCTAGAAAACGGTATTTGACGGATTTAGAGGCTCCATTTTGCTTTACTTCTATATATTAAAAAAAAATATTTTTTTTTTAATTTTGATTTGACTCTATTTCTTTTATTTTTACAGCTAAAGTCGAAGTAGCAACATTTATTTTGTCGGACGTCTGGAGTTTAATTTCAGGTAGTTGTTGAATCACCCAGAAACAATTCTCTAAGCTTTTAGCTACTTAATTATCAGAGCATTATAAATCAATCGACAATAATCTTAAAAATCTTTAAATCTGTAAAGCAAAAACTATTAAACAATCTATATTTTAAATATTTATACTATTAGTACTGTAGAAAATAGTAAACAATATAATAAAAATAAGTTTCAACCCACTACATCTACTAGATGTATCGTATAGGCTTTCCCTTGCTTACTAGTATTTCCCAACTCCCGGGACATTTATGAGGGTACGTACAGTTCTCTGCGGTTCTCTTAACTAAATGTTGACTAATATTCCTTTCCCATCCCCAACAGCTGCAAGGACGTGGCCAGGACGGTGACCACGCTTTGGAGGCATTTGACTTTTGTTTGAGTGTATAGTATGAAACTTAACCCTAAATTTCAATTTGCTTTTTTTGTTGTTTAGTTTGTTTTGTTTTTGTTCACATTGCGCTAATTAAATTTTCATATTTTATTTGTAGGTCTAACCTGGTTGTATAACATTTCACCGAAGACCATATCGGGGAATACCGTTTCGCGGAATACCATTTCGCGAAAAACATTTTCGCGGAAAGCACCAAAACGCCGAAAACCCTTTCGCGGAAAGGACTATTCCGCGGAAAACTATTTGGCGAAAAATATTGTTTCGCGGAAAACCATATTAGTAGCAAACGTTTCCTAGATGATTCAGGGTGAGCCGGCCGCAGGCAACGGCGAGTGTTCGCCGGTGACCCGCCGTCGGAAGCGCCGGCCACTGCGGGGGGGCAGCCCCCCCGCAGAGATCACATCTGTCTAGGTCTATTCGTTTTCCTAGGTCTACTGACCTCTAGTTAGTTTTCCCTAGTCCTCGCATCGATTTAACTCTCGTTGAAAACAAAGCCCCTTTTTTCGGCTTTCAAACTGAATGCACGGTGGTTCTCCGCCAAATAGTACTTTCGGCGAAAATTTTTTCCGCGAAATAGTACTTTCCGCAAAAATGTTTACCGCGAAATGGTACTTTCCGCGCAAATGTTTTCCGCGAAACGGTTTTCCGCAAAACAGTATATTCCGCGTTATGGTCATCCGCGAATTGGTTTTCCGCGAAATGGTATTCGGCGAAATGTTATACAATCGTCTAACCTTTCTGTCTGCCTGTCTGTCTGTCTGTCTGTCTGTCTGTCTGTCTGTCTGTCTGTCTGTCTGTCTGTCTGTCTGTCTGTCTGTCTGTCTGTCTGTCTGTCTGTCTGTCTGTCTGTCTGTCTGTCTGTCTGTCTGTCTGTCTGTCTGTCTGTCTGTCTGTCTGTCTGTCTGTCTGTCTGTCTGTCTGTCTGTCTGTCTGTCTGTCTGTCTGTCTGTCTGTCTGTCTGTCTGTCTGTCTGTCTGTCTGTCTGTCTGTCTGTCTGTCTGTCTGTCTGTCTGTCTGTCTGTCTGTCTGTCTGTCTGTCTGTCTGTCTGTCTGTCTGTCTGTCTGTCTGTCTGTCTGTCTGTCTGTCTGTCTGTCTGTCTGTCTGTCTGTCTGTCTGTCTGTCTGTCTGTCTGTCTGTCTGTCTGTCTGTCTGTCTGTCTGTCTGTCTGTCTGTCTGTCTGTCTGTCTGTCTGTCTGTCTGTCTGTCTGTCTGTCTGTCTGTCTGTCTGTCTGTCTGTCTGTCTGTCTGTCTGTCTGTCTGTCTGTCTGTCTGTCTGTCTGTCTGTCTGTCTGTCTGTCTGTCTGTCTGTCTGTCTGTCTGTCTGTCTGTCTGTCTGTCTGTCTGTCTGTCTGTCTGTCTGTCTGTCTGTCTGTCTGTCTGTCTGTCTGTCTGTCTGTCTGTCTGTCTGTCTGTCTGTCTGTCTGTCTGTCTGTCTGTCTGTCTGTCTGTCTGTCTGTCTGTCTGTCTGTCTGTCTGTCTGTCTGTCTGTCTGTCTGTCTGTCTGTCTGTCTGTCTGTCTGTCTGTCTGTCTGTCTGTCTGTCTGTCTGTCTGTCTGTCTGTCTGTCTGTCTGTCTGTCTGTCTGTCTGTCTGTCTGTCTGTCTGTCTGTCTGTCTGTCTGTCTGTCTGTCTGTCTGTCTGTCTGTCTGTCTGTCTGTCTGTCTGTCTGTCTGTCTGTCTGTCTGTCTGTCTGTCTGTCTGTCTGTCTGTCTGTCTGTCTGTCTGTCTGTCTGTCTGTCTGTCTGTCTGTCTGTCTGTCTGTCTGTCTGTCTGTCTGTCTGTCTGTCTGTCTGTCTGTCTGTCTGTCTGTCTGTCTGTCTGTCTGTCTGTCTGTCTGTCTGTCTGTCTGTCTGTCTGTCTGTCTGTCTGTCTGTCTGTCTGTCTGTCTGTCTGTCTGTCTGTCTGTCTGTCTGTCTGTCTGTCTGTCTGTCTGTCTGTCTGTCTGTCTGTCTGTCTGTCTGTCTGTCTGTCTGTCTGTCTGTCTGTCTGTCTGTCTGTCTGTCTGTCTGTCTGTCTGTCTGTCTGTCTGTCTGTCTGTCTGTCTGTCTGTCTGTCTGTCTGTCTGTCTGTCTGTCTGTCTGTCTGTCTGTCTGTCTGTCTGTCTGTCTGTCTGTCTGTCTGTCTGTCTGTCTGTCTGTCTGTCTGTCTGTCTGTCTGTCTGTCTGTCTGTCTGTCTGTCTGTCTGTCTGTCTGTCTGTCTGTCTGTCTGTCTGTCTGTCTGTCTGTCTGTCTGTCTGTCTGTCTGTCTGTCTGTCTGTCTGTCTGTCTGTCTGTCTGTCTGTCTGTCTGTCTGTCTGTCTGTCTGTCTGTCTGTCTGTCTGTCTGTCTGTCTGTCTGTCTGTCTGTCTGTCTGTCTGTCTGTCTGTCTGTCTGTCTGTCTGTCTGTCTGTCTGTCTGTCTGTCTGTCTGTCTGTCTGTCTGTCTGTCTGTCTGTCTGTCTGTCTGTCTGTCTGTCTGTCTGTCTGTCTGTCTGTCTGTCTGTCTGTCTGTCTGTCTGTCTGTCTGTCTGTCTGTCTGTCTGTCTGTCTGTCTGTCTGTCTGTCTGTCTGTCTGTCTGTCTGTCTGTCTGTCTGTCTGTCTGTCTGTCTGTCTGTCTGTCTGTCTGTCTGTCTGTCTGTCTGTCTGTCTGTCTGTCTGTCTGTCTGTCTGTCTGTCTGTCTGTCTGTCTGTCTGTCTGTCTGTCTGTCTGTCTGTCTGTCTGTCTGTCTGTCTGTCTGTCTGTCTGTCTGTCTGTCTGTCTGTCTGTCTGTCTGTCTGTCTGTCTGTCTGTCTGTCTGTCTGTCTGTCTGTCTGTCTGTCTGTCTGTCTGTCTGTCTGTCTGTCTGTCTGTCTGTCTGTCTGTCTGTCTGTCTGTCTGTCTGTCTGTCTGTCTGTCTGTCTGTCTGTCTGTCTGTCTGTCTGTCTGTCTGTCTGTCTGTCTGTCTGTCTGTCTGTCTGTCTGTCTGTCTGTCTGTCTGTCTGTCTGTCTGTCTGTCTGTCTGTCTGTCTATATCTTCTTTCGCTTTTTTTCTATTTCACTCTTTCATTCTATATTACTTCTTGTGTTTCTCTTTCTCTCTCTTTTGCATTTTTTTCTTTCGTTCCATTTTTATATTGGACTATTTCTCGCTCTCCTTCTATTTCAATCTTTTTAGTAGCTATTTCTTTTTCATCTTCTTTTTTTCTTTTTTTCTTTTTTAGCTTTTCTCTCATTTTTATCTTTCTCTTCACCTCTATTTCTCGCTCTCTGTCGTTTTCAATCTCTTTTTCTATTGATATCCTCTTTTTCTTCACTATTCCTAGCTCTCCTTCTATTTCAATCTTTTTCTTAGCTATCTCTTTTTCGGGTATGTTTTGTCGACTTTGCAATTCACTATTTTATTTTTATCGGCTGTCAGTCTTAATAAATCAGAACAGATTTTGTACTTTCTCCGACGTTTCGACTACATTTTGTGTAAGACTGATAGCCGATAAAAATAAAATAGTATCTCTTTTTCATCTTCTCTCTTTTTCTATTCTATTCTATTCTTCGCCTATATTTCTATTTCGTTTTCTCTTTCTCTTTCTATTTCTCCTTCTTTTTCACTTTTTCTTTTCCTCTTTGTTCTTTCTCTTTCTCTTCCTCTTCCTCTTTCTCTTCCTCTCTCTTTTTCTCTTTTCATTTATTTTTTCTCCTTTTCATATTGTTTCTGCTTCTGTATCCTCTTTCTCTTGCTCTTTATCTCTGTCTTTCTATCCTTTCCCGTTTTTGTCTCACTCCAGGTTTTTCTTTTTCTATTTCTATTTGCCCCTTCCCTTTCTTTGTTTCTCTTTTTCTCTCGC
Source organism: Sabethes cyaneus (assembly GCF_943734655.1). Classification (NCBI taxonomy): domain Eukaryota; kingdom Metazoa; phylum Arthropoda; class Insecta; order Diptera; family Culicidae; genus Sabethes; species Sabethes cyaneus. Next base: position 53,482,233 of record NC_071354.1, read on the forward strand.
CCTCCTTTATTTCCAGTCATTTCCGGTAATAATCGTTAGACGACCGTCGTCCGACACAAGCGAAACTTTTCCGATGAATTTTCGTTGGGTTATTCTAATGTTTTATTTTTTTCTATTGTTTTGCAATATTCTGTAAGTAATTTTTGCGCCCGTTAGGTTTTAATATTTCAACTGATTCTAATATTTCCAATTCTTAGTTCACGCAATTTTTATATTTTATTTGGGTTATTTCCGAAACTTACGGGATTCTCTGTTCACATCTTCATATCCTTGTGTTTTTCTGTTTTTTCACGATTTTGCATATGCATGTTTTGGATTTTTGTAATTATTTTTAACATTTTGCCTATACAATGTTCGTTTCAATCTATTTCCGAGATTTTATGTAACTGTTTTGGAAACTATTTTTTAGTTTTTATTGTTTATTTTTTTATTATTATTTAGAGTGTGTCGGTTCGCTCAATTTTGCCTGTAGCTATTTTGTTTATTAATATTTGATTCTTTATATTTTGTTTTTGCTTTGTACTGCTTTTTAACCACTTCCATTTCAGTATTGTTTAAATCTCGTATATAGTTTTGTTTGCTTTTGTTTCTTTTCTGGTTTCTTCCGACGCATTTTCATTGTTCATTAAATAAATGAACAGAATATGTATGCATCATGTTAGTTTTTTACTCATTGTCTACCGTTTCTTTAAAATAACGCGTGACTGATTTTTAAATCTCCTTTAACTCCATTTTAAAGTTTTCTTTTTCTTTCTGCTTGCTTGTTTTTTGAAGCTTACTGCACTCTTTTTCTCTTGAATTACTATTTTTTGCTTGACTTACATTTCGGCTTGTTTCAATAGTGATTTTAACTCCTTTTGACTTTTAATTCAACCGTTAAGGATTCTTATTTTAAGATATTTTTACATTTTATGGAATATTTTTGTCTCCAATTAACGTTTTTTTACACGTCCACAGTTTCTTAAACTATATTTTTTGTCTTTTTTCGAAACCCTGGCAGTTCACATCTGTATATTTTTTGGCTTTATGTTGAGTTTTTTTCAAGACTTGTTCGACAATCTCCCAATCTTTTTGATTTCTGAAACAAGTCATTCCTTTTTGCAGTTTTATTTTTAAACCCTAATCAATCTTTTTATGTCTTATCGTGACTGTTCTATAGTTTATGTCCTAGAGTTTCAATATTTATTCAATTTTTATACTAATTTATACTGTGTTTTGTATAAGTTAATTTTTGAGAAACTATCCGAACTTCGTTACTTGGATGTATTTCCAATTCGACTCGTCTCAAAATAAGTTTATTGTATTTCAGGAATTTGCACCGGTTGCGATATTTTTTGCCAAAAGAAATGAAGCAATCAAGTAATCTTTCTTAATCTTTCCAAACAGAAACAAAAAATAGTTAGCCACTCAAAAGCAAAAATGTGTTCGATCATTTAAGTCCCAAACAGCTCTCGCACAACCCATAAATCAATCATTGTTCACCACAAAACCCTCCCATTGCCATTGCTCTCCCGCAAATGTATTACCCAACTAGGCGTCTACCGCAGTCTACCAGCAAATTGAAGCACACCAATAAGCTACATCAGAGATACTGTCGTCAATTGAACAACGAACTTCCGGTAGGTAGGTATTGTAAAAGAAATAAAACCAGCCGCCGTCGCCGTCGCCGCCGCCGCCGTAATGCCAAAACTTCGACTACCCGTTTGTAGTAAGCTTCGCAAATCGAATGCAAAGCTGGTCGGCTTTTTGTCTTTCAATAGGATTCTCGAAGGACGAAGGGAAGCGTTATTTTATCTGCTCGTGCATAACACCGTTCGACAAAATTTGAAACCATAAAAGTTTTTGTTTTACAAGAAAGGAGCATATTTTTGATTCTACTAATTGTTAGTTTTCATCATGGATAGGAAATTAGAAGAATTTGGTATTCGTAAACTGGACCATGAAAAGAATAGAAAATGTCGCCATTAATAGTAAAATAATTGTTGATCAGTGTAATACATATACGAGAAGATGTTTCGTCCTGCTATGCCGATTCCAGAAGGAATCAGTGTATTCTCAGAAAAACGACTCCAGCATATTGCCTCTCATACCACACGTTGTATGTTGGAGAAAACGAATTTTTATGTTGGTAATTCGATGTTTTCCTGCACCTACTGGTTCGAGACAGAACAGCAAATTATACGTATGGAAAACTGTTCGACAGCATATGTATCGATAGGGTTGTCTGGAAACAGGAAAAAATGAAGATGAAGTGATTTTGAACCTAAACGAACAGATTGGACTTCATGATGCGAAAAGATGTACGTTGAGTTTATTAACGTGATACTTAATTATTTGTATTTGGGTTTCACACGGTTTTAGTAAATTCTTGCAACTTTTTTATCAGTAAAACAATGCACACTTCAAAAGATAATATAGGAAAGGCTTTTTTTCAATTTGATTCTCGTAAAGATCACCCAACTGAGCGAAAAACTTTGTAGTTTTCCGTTGCATTTGTGCTCTCCGATTCCGATCTGACGGGGGCATCTTCGCGTTCTTTTCTTCCCATTCCAAAACGCAAGACGAACCAAATCGTTAAATTGCCCTTATAGTATTCGTGTCTCCTGAGCTGGCCGATTGCAGGCCGTTCGTCTCTCCCGCTCGGTTCCTTATTTTATCGGCGGAAATTGTGCGCAGCACAAGAGAAAACTTTTCATTCGTCGCTGATTAAATCAAAAATTATAATGAAATCATAACTGTTTTAATTGCGTTTGGATTTATCTGACGACGACCGACGAGCAGTCAGTCGGAAAGCGATAGAATAAAGGATTGCTCGATTTAAACTGCGAACAGTTTTAGAGTTGGAAATTGCCCGTCGCCAATGAAAACAGATATTAAATCGAGGAAACAGTCAGACCTAGAGAGCAATGCTATGCGTTAGTATCATTTTATTGCTGTTATTAAACGACGAGTGAAAACATTACCGACTCGAGTTGCTGCTTGATGTAGCAGAAATATGAAGGAAATCAAATCAATGCAGCAGTGTTGACTATATTGATCGTAAAATTCGAAATATTGAATAAATATCAGCAATGACGGATTTGGCACCAACTGGTCGATGGAATCGACAGCACCTTTGACTTTGTGAAATTAGCCAGTTTTGTGTATTTTATTTTAATGGCTTGATGCAGACTTATTTAGTGGTACAATAAACAGTTAAATGCATTTAAGTATGGATAGCATAAATGAATAAACACGGCAGCAAAACGATGTATGAAAATTGGCACCGTCAATGGAATTGATTTTGTACCAGTCTGGGATAAACACTTTTGAGCCCCATTTGGTTTAAATTGATGGAGGCGCATTGTTAACTACGGTTCATAAAGTTTTGTTGCACATTAAAGCCTTGAGTAAGCAGCAAACTTGTACCGAATTGTTCGATGTGTAAAGCGGTATTATTCGAAATGAACAGTGTTGCATCTCGAGCTCAACTGGGAAGAGTGAAACAGTAAATCTAGTTATTTTAAAAAAGTGTAAATTGTTGGTTGACTTAAACAAGATTGTTTCAGGTCAATTTCATCGACATAAATGAAGGAAAGAAGCAGTATCTGCAACTGATTAACTTCTGAAGCTATAAATTTAAGCACAGATTTGAAATTCCCTTGGCATTTGCACAATTATAGGCTTATTTATTAGATATATTAACGAAATTCCTTTCAATTTTGTGACAGTCCAACGAACTTGCCAAGGCTTTCCACTGCCAAACTTAAAAGAACAAAAAAAAAAGATCCATAATGTGATAACCACTTTATTTAATATTGAACCAATTTCGTGCATGCGGTTAGCAAGCCGCATGCGGAAAAAATTAAGAACCGAATGCGAATAAGTTCTCAAGCGTAGACGCTTCAATCGGCCAGTAAAAGTTGCTCGTCACGTTGGCCAACGGTTGAACGCGAAGGTCAGTGCAAAGAAGGTTAAACTGAATTGATCGTCCTGTCCGAAGATGGAAACCGTTCCTTTGAGGCTGATGGCTGAGGCTAAGGTCGGTCGGTCGGTCGGGATCGCACTGGTCGGGTGGGAGCAAAGATGTAATGAAATAATTCAAGCGCCCGTTGCTGCTGGATGGGAGCAATTAATTCTTTTGTCGATGTAATTAGGACGCTCGCCGGTTGGTTTGGTTTGGTTTGGTATGGTCTGAATCCTGCCGGGCAAATCACACCCGGGAACGGGCGGCGGATGGAATCGATTTGTGGAATAAATTGATAGCAATTAAAGTGGAAAATTAAATTCCTTTCTTACTTGGGTTGTTCGGTTTAGCCGCTTGCGGTTGGATTCTATAACTTATTGGCGTAGAAAAGCGGACGGGGCTGGTTTGCCCGTCGGTTCGGAAATATTTAATTTATTGGAACATTTACATCTTGATTATCTAGCTGTAGCTAAAGAAAAGTGAATTTGAAACATTGAAAGAAAGTAATTTCTTTTGTTTTTATTTCGTTTTCCTAGCACTAAACGAACACAATATTTCGATTACCGATACCTTTACACCCTCTTGATTCAATAGAGTATTCTATATCCAGTAGATAAAATATCAATTGGTTGTTTCCGTTCAAGTCACAGTGGAACAGTTTCCTTTCAATAATTTTTCATCTTTTATAAGCGGTGAACCATTGGGCGAAAATTTTAACATTTTATTTAAAATAAAAGCATTTGACGGATCAGTAATTATTTTCCCTCCGCTCGAAAATAACCCTACAGTTCGGTAGTTATTCTAGGCATTGGAAACACGTACGCAGAAGAGCATGAGGGGAAATATCAATAAAATAACTAATCATCTGTCAAAATATGAAACGGTTCGCTTTCTGAACTGATGTTAACCGCTTGAGGGGAAATAACTATACCGGCACCAGCGTGCCCAGACATAAACAATAAGTGTGGCACCCAACCTTTCAGAAGAATGTCTTGGTCTGGAAATAAAGTAATCGTAAGTAAAGTATTACTTATCACAAAAAAACCGGCCGGTTAGGTTGAAAACGTCGGACTTTCGGGTGTAACTGGACTTAAAATAAAAGTTGAAATTGGACTATAAATTAGTCCCGTTTAAAGACTTCTTGTTCTGTTTTTTACTTCTATGCAATACTGTTTTCTTGGTTTTTATTCTCATTTTTGTCTTTTTCTTTTCGTTTATTTTCGTTCTTGTTCCTTTTTTCTTCGTTCTTGTTCCGTTTTTCTCCTTTTGCTGTTTCATTATTTCTTATTTTCAGTCCTGTTTTCGTCTTGTTTTTCACTCATTTTTTTGTAGTTTTCTTTCTCATGTTTTGTATTTTCTCTTCCATTTTTACTTTTTCCGTTCCCAGTTTTTGCCTTTTTTATTTCTTTTTATTTCCTTTTCTCTCCCGTTTTTTCGTCTTTTTTCTTTCGTTTTACGTTTTTCCTTAATTCCGATTTTTATTTTCTTTTTTTTCTGTCCCATTTTGTTCAATGTTTCACCTTTTATATCCCGTTTGACCTCTTTTTCCCTTTCCCGTTTTCCAATCTCTTTTGTGTTGATATTTTTTTCTTTTTCTGTCCCGTCTTCCTTATATTTATCTCCTTTCTACTCTCTACTGTTTCTTCTTTCTATTGTTTTCCAGTTACATTTTTCGCCCCTTTTAGTCCGGATTGTACTCTAGTATTTCTCTTTTATGTTCCATTTCGTCTTTTTTCTTCCGTTATTTCTCATTTTCAGTTCCATTTTTCATCTTTTCCTGTCCAGCTAACTCCTTTTCTATTTCTTTTTCCTTTCCCGTTGTTCCGCTCTTCCTTTCATGTCCTACTTTTCCTCTTTTTCTGACACATTCTGTGTTTTAATTTTATTCCGTTTGTATTCTATTTTTAATTTTTGCTCTCCATTTTCCTACATCCGTATTTTCTCCTTTACTTTTCCTCCATTTCTATCTCATTTCTCTCCTGTGTCGGTTCCATTTTTCTTTTGCTGGTCAGTTTGTCCTCATTTTCTTCATGGTTGTTCTTTCTTTTTTTTCATTTTTCTTCTTTTTTTTCCGTTCTCCTCCTTTTTCTATCCAGACTCCCCTTTTTGTTTTATTTTCCCTTTTCGCTCCTGTTTTACTCTTCTCCACTTTGTTCTCTTTTTACGTTTCGTTTAATGACGATTTTTCTTTCGGTTTTTTCATACTAGTTTTGCGTGTTTGACTTTCTCGTGTTTTTCTCTTCTTACTATTCGGTCTGTCCAGTTTTTGTCATACATATTTCCCCCCGTGTAGTTGTTCAATTTTTCTCGCACGTTCCATTTTTCCATTTTCCATTTCCATTTTTAACTTTCTTGTATAAATGTTTAGTTTATCGTACCTAAAACGTTAAATTTATGCTACTTTTGTGGCCTTCCCTACAAACTACTAAGCTATAGCTATAGCTAGAAGAGATATTTTCAGCTGAAAGAAAATTCAATTTTATCTTCAATTATTACTTGATGCTCAAAGTCACCAACGCTGATGGATTTTCACATTTATCTTGAAACATTTACTAGGAGCCCGAATGTCATGATAATTATGTGCCTTCCGGGACGGAATTTTGGCTAATTCTATCACCAACAAGAAACGAACGAAGATCTGAACCTCAAGAGCGGGTTCCGTAGCGCATCTGGTCACTGTTTTAATGAGCCAAGCTGAAGGCGATAGATACTTATGAACATACACATGCCAGAAATGCTGTCTGTATTAGTCCTAGCTCTAAAAATCTGACATAAAAGAATACTTCATCGAGTAAAACATGTCATCTAAATATTACAATATAATGTTAACATAGGCCTACGCCACCCTTTCGTACAACCCTTAAGGCTGTATACCTTGTAGTTTTTTTCTTTCTTTTCTTTTCTTTTGTGACTGAATTTTTTCTTTTCCGTTGTTGGTTTTCTCTTGCCAGTTTCCGTTTTTCTCTAACTCCTTTTCTCCTTTTCTTCTTATTTTTCGTGTTCGCCTATTCTGTTTTCCTCTGGTTTTTTATTCCCTTCTGTCACGATTAATCCGTTTCTAGCTGCTTTTCCCTTTGTTTTTCGTCTTTTTCTCACCTTGCGTTTTTCTGGTTCCATTTTTCTTGCCTTTGTTTTCTTATTTTTCTATCCCATTTTGACTCATCTTCTTTCATTTATATCTCTTTATATATTTATATTTATGTAAGATTGATATCTTTTTCCATTCTTTTCGTTTCCTACACACTTAAAAAACTCAGCAAAATTTGCCGAGATTTGGACAGCCGAGCGTTCGGTGAAAATTTCAGTTTTGCAAATCGACGTTTACGGATCTTTTCTTTACTAACGTTTGGCATCATAAAAAATTTTACCGAACGCCCGGCTATCCAAATCTCGGCAAAATTTTGCTGACTTCGGCACTTTTTTTAAGTATGTATATGGTTTTTCTTGGTATCTATCGCAATTCTATCGTTTTTGGACTTTTTTGTTTTGTTCTGTTTTCCTGTCTCTCTTGTCTCTGGTTTTTCTTGTCTCGTTATTCCATCTTTTCCATCTTTTACAATTTATTTTTGTTAATTTGGCCTTCCACTATTTGTCTCCTTTTTCTTGGTCCCGTTTTTCGGCAGTCTCAATCCTGATTTTTTTTTCTTGTTTTATCTTTTTTGTTCCTTTATGTCTTTTTCCTCCATTTTTCTTCATTTTCCTAATCCGTTAACTCCTCTTCTACTTTTTCTTTTTGGCTGTACCATTCTTACTCCTATTACGCTCCGTTTTCCTCATTGTCTATCACTTTCTGTTTTTTTTCTCGTTTTATCCCGGTTCTTTTCTGTTCCTATTAATCTTCTGTTTTCGTTTTTTTCTCTGCATTTTCCGCTTTTTCTGTTCTCGTTTCTCAATTTTCTTACATCCGTATTTTCTCCATTTCTTTTCTTTTTTTCCATCCTGTTTTTACCTTTGTTATACAATATAACAAAGGTTTAAGAATTGGTCGAAAAACACGAAGTCGATCTGAGGCCCGGAGGGCCGTGTCACATATACCAATCGATCAGGTTCGACGAATGAGCAATGTCTGTGTGTGTGTGTGTGTGTGTGTGTGTGTGTGTGTGTGTGTGTGTGTGTGTGTGTGTGTGTGTGTGTGTGTGTGTGTGTATGTGTGTGCGCTTCAATTTTCAATCGCCTATTTCTCGGAGATGGATGAACCGATCCGTCTGCTATAACTTTTATTTGAAAGGTATTTTTACCTAGTATATCACCATTAAATGGTTTCGTGGTCTGACTTTTAGTTTAAAAGTTATAAGCAAAAATGTGAAAATTACGTGACACGATTTTCTCCGGAACCACATAACCGATTTCATCGATCTTAGTACCAAATGAAAGCTCTTACTATTGCTAAACTTCACGCCAATTTTTATTGAAAACAAACAAGTGGTTTGAAAGTTATGCTTAAAAAACCAGTTTTGACAAGGTTCAAATGATCGCCTGTTTCTCAGAGATGGCTGAACCGATTTACGTGCTATTAGTTTCATTTGGCAGGTAATATAGCCGGATAGATCACTATTGAATGGTTTTTTGATTGGATGTTTAATTTGAAAGTTATGAGTAATTCAATACACCACACCAAAATTAACAATAATTTATAATGATTTTAACCAAGAAAAATAACCTAATTTCAATTATTTTAATATCAAACGAGAGGTTTTCACACTACGAATATATATGCAAAATTTCATAAGAATTGGTTTTGCCGGTCAAAAGATATTAACCCTCGAACACTCGCGCCAACTTTTATAACACAGTTACTCGCGCGCACAATAGCCCAAAACCAAAGAAAACGTGCGCACTAGAGTTTTGACTAGGAAAACTTGGTTTTAAGTTTATCGAACCTTTGGAAGAGTTTCTTGAAATTGAAAGCTCTATCGTCTGGTAGAATTTGAATTTTGATTAATCCCCCTAAAAGTGAAATAAAAAAAATATTTTCCTTTATTTTCAATATAACACATTGATGTGTTCTGCAAAGTTTTAGAGCATATTATTACAAGAAATTTTGCTGAAGACAGTAACCTTCTATCTCTTCAACGAAGAGATCTTATTTATTGTATATGAATTTGAAAAATCAGTTTTTCTATTTTAGCTCTTTTTGTAATTGTTGTATGACTTTTTCATGTATTACAAAGTTGTATAAATAATAAAAATACACAACTTTGCTGAACATAGTATACCTCTATATTTCCTTGTTTACGAACTGTAGAACTTTGATTATAAAAAATACCCTGATTTTGACCCCGAATTACTCGACTACCAACAGACGGATACATTTTAAACACTTTACATTTGCTGGTAGTTTTGCTGCACACAGACACCATTTTTCCATATGAAGAAACGAAAAAGAATTCCAGTTGTGGCCAATTGCGGTACACCTCACATGCAACTTGCTTCATTTCTGTGATGTCGGTTTATGCTAATCTGTTTTCCTAACAATTTAAAGTGATAATGTATTGAATAATTCTGACATTTTGCTCATAACAAGTTTATTGAAGAATATACGTTAGTATATACGTAATATACGATTTGTAACTATATAACAATATGGCATTCAAAACCCTACATATGGTGTACAAAATACAACAACGTGAGTAACCGAAGGTTCATAAAAATTGATGAAATTTATTCAAGAGAACTTTATTGTTGTGAATCAAATAGAATGGCGTTACAGGAAATTATGCATAGTTCAAAAACCTTTTAACTAGACTTTTACTACGCAATGTATATGTTAAAGAATAATATTTCATCTTACAACTTACTTTTACTTGTACTTACCCTCATTAGTAACAACTTACTCAGCAATTTCATGAGAAAAGGAACTATAAAAATTTATAAGTGCTTCTATTTGGTTCAAATTTTGTACAAACTTATTCAATTTCCAAAAATTTCATGTAAACCAAACGTGTCGATTTCTATCTCAAATTGCAAGTAAGACGGTATAACAAAGGTTCCTTTCACCACTAGGTGGATTAAATCAGGTTTTCTCTTTTTTGTTCGGTTTTTTCACTTTTTATCCAGGTTGTCTAAATTTTTTTTCGTTTTTTCTCGTTTTCATTGTCTTTTTCGTTCCTTTTTTCATCGTTTCTTCCCTCTTTTTCTGTTCAGACACCTGTTCTTTGCCTCGTTTTCTCTTTTCTCTTTCGTTTTCTTCTCTCCCACTTTTTTCATCTCTCACGTCCTCCCATTCCGGTCCGTTTTCCTCCCATTTAGTTACGAGTGTTCTTTCGTATTTTTCTTCTCTTTCTCTTTCGAATTTTTTTCTTTTTCTATTCCGTTTGCGTAGTTTTCAACACGTTTTCCTCTGTTCCCTTTGGATGCCAATTTACAACAGCTTGTTTTTTTGGTTTTTGCAAACACTATTCCCTCCGTTTTCCTGTGCTTGTCGCGGTTTCCTTTTTTCTGTCGCGTGTTTTCTGTTTTATTGTTTCATTTGTCCTTGATTTACTGTACCATTTTTCCTGTTTTCAGTTCCGTTTTGTTTTATTTCACACATTCTTTGTACTTTTGTTTCCCGTTTTCTATCTTTTGTCTCTTCTCCGAACCGTCGTTTTCTAGCTTTTTTTATCTCCTTTTCTTTTCGTTTTTCCGCCTGTAAATGCTGTTTTTCTTCTTTTCTGTCACCTTTATTCTGTTTCTGGTTCTCTTTTCGGTGCTCTCCCTTTTTTCGATTTTTCTCCTGTTTTACCTTTTCTTTGGTATCATTTTTCCTTCTTTCATATTAGTTTCTCTTGTTTTCTGTTCCATTTGCTCTTTCTTACCTCGTATTCTCACCTTTTCTGTTCCATTTTTTCTGTTTCGTCTTCCCTTCAATTATCAAATAGTTTTTCTGTCTGTTGTTTCCTTGTTCTGTCCCGTGTCCCATTTTTCGCTCAACTCCGTCCTGCGTTTTTCCTTATTTTTATCTTTTCTGTTCCGTTTTTTTCCACATTTTCAGGTTCGTTTTTCCGCTTTTCCTGACTTGTTAATCTATTCCCATCTTCTATTTTTTCTTTTTCTCTGTTCTGTTCTTTATCTAATTACGCCCTGCTTTCCTCCTTTTCTGTCATATCCTGCTTTTTTCGTTTTCTCTTCTGTTCGCGTTTATCTTCTGTATCCATTTTTCGTTTTCTCTGTCGTCGTTTTTCAGTTTTCCTGCATTCGTATTATCTCTTTTTCTATCCTGTTTTACTCTTTTCTTCTGTTCTGTATTTTTCCTTTTTTGTTCAGCCTGTCCTCATTTTCTTTCTCAGTTTTCTTTATCGTTTTTCCTTCTTTTTTTCTCATTTTTTCTTTCAGTTTTTCTTTCTTTCTCTCGGTTATAATTGGCTCCTGTTATAGCTTGCTTCGATCAGCGGATCCCCCAGCTTAGATAAAGAGGAACGGTAGAAAGCTTCTTAAGGATTGCTTCAATGACCCTTCATTGCCTAATTTTCCGTTCTTTCTCCTTCACATTTTGTCCCGTGCTCTTTGGATTAGTGTTCGACATCGGAACGAAAATTGAAGACCGGATTCCGGTCCGGTTGAAAATCGGCATGAATTTTGTTATTCCGACTTTATTCCAGTCCGATTTGACTCTGTACCGGTTCCGAAACCTGAACAGAGTCAAAACGGACCGCATTATTAGTCTTTATAGTCGGAATAACAAAGTTCGTGCCGACTTTTAACCGGACCGGAACCCGGACTTCAATTTTTGTTCCGATGTTGACCACTACTTTGGATACTATCACCACCTTTGTTTCAATACTTTCTTCTACCGTCCTCTCTGTCAAATGTACAAAACTATCATTTTATTTGGAGTTTTTCACCGTCCTTTGACTTAAAATTTGGAACAAATATAAAAAAGCAAAGCAAAGCCTTGCGGTTACACATCTTTCCAAGACTTGAGCCTTCTTTATCGACAGACTTCAGGGTCGGCTGTTAGAGTACGGGACAGTTACAAGCGAAGTGCAAAAATCCTATCGACTCTATCTAGCAGCACCGCCCAGAAGAGATTCGAACATACGATGACTGGCTTAGACCATCATCGTATCTCGAAGCTAGCTGGGCGGTACTGAAATGAATATAAATTGATTTTAAATTGGACTTGAAACTGAATTTGAAACCGTACTAGAAGATGCACTTGAAATGATTTGAAATTAGACTTGAAATTAAACTTAAAATATAAATTGAACTACGAGATGAACCAGCCCATGGCTGAAAATCTCGATAATAAAGAGAAAAAAATATAAATTGAAATTGGACTTGAAATTTTATTTGGAATTGGACTGGAAGTCAATGTCAAAATTGGACATGAAATAAAAATAGAATTTGTACTTGAAATTAAATCTCAATTAGGCTTGAAGATTGAATTATGCTTGAGATTTAATTTACCTGGACTTGAAAATAGACTCATTTTTCTATTAACTGCTACCAGTGAAAAAATCAATTTCAAATAGTTAAATTTTCCGGTAATTCACATAACGTGAACGCTACTTAGCACCGGCCAGACCGGCCGGTGTCCTGCCTGAAAGCAGTGACTGACGAACGAACGAAACAAGCCACAACAATTGCGGTCGGCTTACCGCACTTCCCCGAGCCTGGGGGCGCACAGAGCAGCGGACAGGCTGCAAAAAGCTATATCGCGACGACGCGACCGCTCTGCTTTACCACACCACTTATGCAGTACAGTAGTAACCGCTTGATAACGATAAAACGCGACACAAGAACCACGACACAGAAACCCGCGGTCTGCCCGTTAGCGGCTAGCGTCCCCGTTCGCGGTCAGCGCCGAAAATGTGAAAACTTCAACCGCCTGATGGATTTAATGGCTGTTGTTGATGACGGCAATGATGATATTAATAATTATCTGCGTACAGAAAGTATTTTTTCAGGTTTTTTGCGGTCGATTTTAGGAAATTTGTGCCACCAAAAAAACACAGTCATCTTGACGGGCGGTCACGTAAATGGAAAATTAAACGCTCTGGTTAGTGGCTACATTTAATGTGGCCTGAGGAGGGAAATATTTTTTTGTCATCATCATGATTATATTAATTTGGGATTTGAATCTCATTAACGTCAGCAAGCCATACAGTGGAAGCCAGATAAGGACTCCGTCCTGCGTGAAAGCATAATTCCACAGGAAAGCTCCTTTCTTCTCGCCCTGTGACTGTGTATAAGGTCAATGTGCGTTCATTGGGCAAGACCAGCCGCTCTCGAATGTACGATGAATATTAAAAACACATTCCACGCCTGGCAATAAGTCCGCCCTGTGTGAAATAATCCATTCATGTTTCTCGTGTGAATCCAGAAGCAGCGATAATTCATGTCATCGAAACGAGCGCTGACTTTGCGGATTTTCAACACAAATTGGATTAATGTTACACTTGCCAAGTGATTCTTTTCCGCCGGTTCCCTTCCGCCTCGCTAAACAGCTCAATCCGTCTTCTCGTACGACCCCCACGTCACTTTACGCGATTAATTTGACACCCCCCTTGTAATGTCGACGACAAAAACGACGACATGGATATGTGTCATCTTTTCACCGCCAAAGCTTACGCTCCGCAAACCGCACGCATATTCGCACATGTAAAAACATTGGATGGGCCTTGTTTTTTACAAATATTGTAATTTGCTAGTCGGCATGTTCTGTCACGCTATACATTACCTCCGCAAACCGTCTTTGCCAAGATCATAAATCTCCCGGAACATCAACTGCAGAGCATTCGGAGCTTGGCTTACCACCCCAAACTACACACTCCAGCAAAACCGTCACCGCTAATCTGCAATGGCGTCTACTAGTAGGAGCCGATAGCAAAGGAGTCGCTTATGTTCCGTTGCAATTCGACGGCCGTTGTCGGTAGCGGCGCCGTTTAGAGGAACAAATTTCCATCCATGTCAGTCGAGATCCTCCGGACGAAGACTGATTTTGGGGCTGCGTGTGCGGTCGGAAAATAAAATGCCTCCTTCCTTTTCGGTCCGGAAGAATTGTTCAAACCGACGGTCCTCGCCGAGTGGTATGCAGACTTTGGAGCGAGAATCGGTTTCTGGTTTCCGGTTTCTTCGAGCTGGTTGGCTCCAAATGGTGACATGAATAGGGGCGTCACTGGAAGGCGGACAAATTATGGCTGTACTATCTGTCTGTGTCAGAATACAACCGGCACGGTTACGCCCTAACAGTTGCAGTGAAGACTTTCCGATGCTGGTACCGGATAGTAATATGTACGATGCTACTAGCGTAGCCAGCAAACGGTAATCAAAAAGACATTTCGCAGACGAAAAGAGCTGCCTTGCCGTGGGATGGGATCACATGGAGAGCTTTTTGTCAGAAATAAGTTGATCCCAATTCTGAATGTGCTTTTTATTACCACTCGAAGGAATTAAAATAAGAAATTATGTAGTAGATAGCATTAGCTTAATCTGTAGGATATTATTTTTCAGACAAGACTTTTAGATTATAGAAAACCTCTGCTCATTGTCACATTTCTTCATTAGGCCGTGAGGTTAAAAACTTTCACAATTAGTGCGCTTACTTTAAGTAGACACTGCGAAAGATAATGAGGTTAATGACAGAAACAATGCCAACCACACCAATATAATAGTTTTTTTTGTGTGAGTTTTTCGAGTGCGTTCGCATCCTGTTATAATTGGCTCCAATTATAGCTTGGTTCGATCCATGAATCTCTCAGTTCGGATAAAAAGGAGCGGTACACAACTTTTAACTTAATTTTCCGCTCCTTCTCCTTCACGCCTGGTCTCATTTTGTTCAATCCTACAGACATCTTTGTTTCATTACTTTCTTCTACAGTAGGGGTTAGGGCCTACGTCAATTGTAAAAAACTACCGTTATAAAATTTTAATTATATGCCTGACCGCAGGTAAAGACAAACACAAGAGGTTGGTGTACAAATATAATAGTTGAAAAATAAACGGTTGTATCAGGCAATAAGGAAGTTAAAGGCGTGAATAATTTTAGCTTTTTAACTGGCTTTTACTAAAATTATTTGGTAAACTGTACTTTCCACCAGCAATTTTTTGGGAGTTTCAAATATGTACAAAAAATAACTAAATTCTACGATTTGGAATCTCTCATCTAAGAGAAGATACATAGCTTAAGGTTCTTTCGTTTAAGCGGTCAAGTTCTAAGTGTCTACAAACAGCTCTGTCAGACATTATAAAAATGAGGTTAGTCTTGACCGCGAGACGCTATTAAAAACGAATTCAATCACTGACGTTATATTCAAATGAAGATTGCTGATGGTTAAACTCAATCGGCTATTTTATAATTTTGCTCGATCAACACTATTTAGGTGGTTACGGTTGTGTAAACGTGTCACCAGTTCCTTTTTTAAGCAAATGAAACTACAAAACCACTAAAAATGCAAAACATGGTCGAACTTACGCGAATGCCGTTCTCGCATCTGATTCATACGAATATTGGCAGTTTCGTGAATGTAAATTTTTTGTTCTAGTGTGGAAAGGGCATCAAAATCGTTTTTACATTTGTTACTCTACAGGGCCTACACTCAATAGAATCGGTACGTTTAACTTACGTGAAAATATGCGTGATTCGCATCCATCGCACTTTTCATGTAACGTTCACATGAAATGTTAGTAGCACTTATACGAATCCGTTTACGTGTAATCCCAGCATATTTTTCATCAACTTTTCCATTAACTAGGAACATAAGCCCATGTTTGTTGCAATACAGAATTTAACATGACTTTTAACGTAGAAGGATGTGTCAAATTTTTAGAGTGTATGATCAGTCAACATGTCAGAATGTATTTAGATGTCTAGCGATTGTCAGACGATTCTAACCAATCAGAGACCAGACTAGGGACCAGAGATCAAAGTCATGATTATCGAAGAGACCAGACGAAACCATAGCCCAGATAACACTAGATCAGACCAGGCCACACCCGAGTTTAGCCTGGAGCAACCCACACTAGGGGACCGCAAGGTTACAGGGTCTGCATTGACGAGCGAATGGTCGTAGGCTCGAATATTAGTAGAATCAAGGCCATTCGAATTCAAGTGACAGGCCCATAATTAGTGTTCCGTCATGCTGAACTCTACCTTAATCCGTTGGAGTAGTACGTTCCCTACTTTATCCCGTTGACAATACGAAAAAGGTACTCTTATATTGATTATGTATTGATCAGAGGGGGAACCATAGACCTCGCCAGCGATAGCTAAAACTGGAGATAGTACTGACTTCGATGAACGAGTGTATATTGCTCTATTATACCCTAGCCCGGAACAAAGTGGACCAAACTAAAGACTAGAGACCAGTTTAGACCAGAGAATGGTTTAGAGCGAACAAGACCAAAGAATAGAATCCAGAACAGACCCAACCAGATCAGACCAGCTTAGTAACTAAACGAAAGATCAGCTCAAACTACACTAGTCTAGAGACCAGACTCCACCAGAGACCTGATCACACAAAGATCACAAAGATCAGAAACCAGAAATCAGTTTAGAGATCAGAGTCCTGTTTAGACCAGAGACCAGAACAGACCACCACAGACCAGATGGTCGGTGTTAAGTCAGACCGAACCAAGTGTCAAAATGCTGATTTCGAAACAAACGAAGTCAAACCTTGCTACTCTGTGATGTTTGTAGCTATCAATCGTTCGAAATCACCTCATATCTCTGACTATCTGCAACATTTATGTAATCTGAATCAAGTAAAATGCTTGCCGACCTAAGACAAAGTCTGCTGAACAAGGTTTTTCCAACCAACTCGGTTGTGGACTAGCGCTCTCCAATTCCTTGGACACCGAGTACTTTTCGCCAGATCACGCTCCACCTGGTCTAACCATCTTGCTCGCTGAGCTCCTGGGCGTCTTGCGTCTACCGGATTTGAGCCAAACATCATCTTGAGGCCCCTCGTATCCATCCAGCTTTAACTACCTTTTGAACACTAGATTCGCCATAGAGCTGTGCGAGTTCATGGTTCATCCTCCGCCTCCACACTCCGCTCTCGTGTACGCCGCCGAAGATCGTTCTAAGCACTCGTCGTTCGAAAACTCCGGGTACTCGCAGGTCCTTCTCGAGCATTGTCCATGTTTCATGCCCGTAGAGAACAATCTCACGGCTGGTATCATTGTCCGCCGTTACCAGTGACCCAAGGTAGACAAATTAGTCGACTACTTCAAACTGATCGCCATAGGTCATTATACTGTTGCCCAAGCGGCGTCGTTCGTCCTCGGTTCCGCTGACCAGCATGTACTTTGTTTTAGACGTATTTAACTTTAACCCAATCTTTTCTGCTTCACGCTTTAATCTGGTGTACTGTTCAGCCACTGCCACAGATGTTCTGCCGGTAATATCCATGTCATCAGCAAAGCAGACGAATTGACTAGGGAAGCTGTTCTCGTCCATGATTTTCCATAGTTCCTTCCGGTCGATGGTATAATATGTGGCTTTGAAGTCAACGAACAAATGGCGCGTGGGAACTCTGTATTCTGTATTCGGCCCTTTTGGAGGATCTGCCGCAGTGTAAATATTTGATCCGCTGTATTTTTTTAAATTTTTTTTTACGTTTCCGCGAGTTTGTTCCCAATTGGTGGTAGTCGGCGGAAAATGATTTGGAACAGCATTTTGTAGGCGGGATTGAGAACGGTGGTAGTACGATAGTTTTCACAGTCCGACTTGTCGCCCTTTTTGTAGATCGGGCAGGTAACCTATCTTTCCACTCCTCCGGTTGCTGTTCCGCATCTCTTATTCTAACAATTAGCCGGTGCATACGGTGAAACGCTGTTCGTGTGTCCGGTATAGACTCGCAAACCGTTCGACGGATTTTGATGAAACTTGGCATACACATTTTGCATTTGATGTGAGGAATGTTGTTAGCATGGTTTGATACCCCTCCCCCTCTAGAAGGGGAGGGGGGCTCCCATACAAATGGAATACAAATTTCTTCATAACTCGGAAACTAATCAAGCAAATGGAAACAAATTTGGCATGTGAGGAAGTGGAATTTTGTTTTTTATGGTAGATTGAGGAACTTTCTTCTTCTAAGAGTGGGGCTCCCATACAAATAAACCACAAATTTCCTCATAACTCGAATATTAATTAAACAAATGAATTTGGGGGTTACTGCAGGCAAATTTTTTTTCTATGGCGTATTGAGATTCCTCTCCCCTCTGGAAGGGGAGAGGGCTCTCGTACAAATTAAACAGAATTTTTTGCAATATTCAAAAAGTAATCGAACTCGCGAGTGTTGCCGTCCATACTAAAAAATAAGATAAATTTGGAACAAAATTGTTAAGAATAAATCGGTGAAGCCTAAATAATGGGTCAAATTAAATAAAAGTAAGATAATATAATACTTATTTTAAAAACAAAATTGAAGAGAAAATACATTGTTGAAATGAAAATATGAAGACAATAATGTTGAGATTACACTAAGTTTATGGTTTCTAACCAGTTTTCAACTGATTTCAATCGAACTGCACTGATATTTTATTACGATTTTGCCAACATTACCATTTTAAGGGTTGGTAATAAAACCCAAATCATTACGTTGGACTTGCTGTTCGAGTCACTAATGCTGATGCGTTGGATTAGAAATTTAAAAAAAACATAAAAACCGCGTTAATTCGAAAATCGTAAAAATAAACTGTGTAAAAAAAGACTTGAGTGTAATCATTTGCTCGATCGCATCGTTTTAACGATGTTGCCCATTAGAGGGTTAACCATCACTAGATATTGATCCCAGTCAACGTTAGCGCTTCGATATGATCTGTCGTCGATAATAAGCCGTATGAATAAAACAGTTTACTTTGCTTTTCCCGTTTAAATCGTATGGAAACATTTGCTCTAACTCTTTTGTTCATACGGCCTAATATCTGAGAAGTGCCGATAATCCGTCAAAACGTAGTCGATCTGTGATTCTTTTTGATTTGATGACCTCCAGGTGTACTTGTGTAAGAGTCTGTGCTGGAAGAGAAACTACGTACGACCATGTTCTTGGAGGCGGTGGAGTCAATAAGTCCTATCCCTAGAAACACACGATCATGATTTGATTATTTTTCAATTTTCGTAAATCAAGTTTATACTCTCTTTGCGTGAGAGAATAAAGCTGTATTAGCCGTTTTTCAGAGACGAAAATGTGCAGGTTGCTATGCAGAAATTTACCAAGCAACCGGCCAGAGAGAGCTGGCTTGATTTGTTCTTTTTACTTTATTTGCTATTTGCTAATTTATTTGACTGCAGCGTCCCGGTCAAACCAAATTCGAAGCGGTGATGCATAGGCCAATTGTAGAGTTGATTATTATCTACAATATTGTTGAAGAAAGTATAGTTTTATCTTTTATATTTATGGCGCTGTAGGGCTGATACCCCGCTGGTAGCCAAAAGAGCACTCTTTACGCTACCAATGGCGATGCAGCTCTGTAACGCTATAAATACAAAAGATTAAACTATACTTACTTGAAAAATATTGTAGATAAAAAGTAACTCTATACTTCTCCTATAAATCACTTTTTCGAATTCTGTTTGGCTGTGGTGCTGTAGTCAAAAGAGCAAAAAAGAAGTAAAAGGAGCAAATCAACCCAGAGAGAGAGAGAGAGAGAGAGAGAGAGAGAGAGAGAGAGAGAGAGAGAGAGAGAGAGAGAGATAAAACAACCAAGTGTATTTGGACATTGCCTTGGATTCAATATAAACCCATTATTGCATAAAATTTTTGCACCAATACTGCTTACGATTCACATTCAGAGAGAAAAATTCCACCTAGTGGTGAAAGGAACCTTTGTTATACGGTCTTACTTGCTATTTGAGATAGAAATCTACACGTCTTCGGAAAATAATTCATCTATTGGTTAAGATTGCGTGGTGCGTTTGTTTACATAAAATTTTTGGAAACTGATTAAGTTTGCAAACTTTGAACGAAATAGAAGTACCGTAAAACGGGGTAACATTGGTCAGTTCAGGAAAGTTGGCAGTAGTGGTTTATTTCACTTATTTATGCGAATGGTCCATTTGATCAATATTACCCCGGTAATCAATGTTAACCCGTTTTACAGCACTTATAAATTTTGATAGTTCCTTTTGTTATGAAATTGCTGAGTAAGTTGTTACTAATGTGCGTAAGTGCAAGTAAAAGTAAGTTGTAAGAAGAAATATTATTCTTTAACATATACATTGCGCAGTAAAGGCCTAGTTTATGGGTTTTTGAACTATGCATAATTTCCTGTCATGCCATTCTATCTGATTCACATTAATAAAGTTTTCTTGAATAAATTTCATCAATTTTTATTAACCTTCGGTTACTCACGCTGTTGTATGTTGTACGAAGACGGATAGAATAGTCGGACTACGAAACAAGCAAACAGCAATATTTTTCACTATAATACCTTTCAAACAAAAGTAATAGCAGACAAATCGGTTCAGCCATCTCCGAGAAATAGGCGATAGAAAATAAGCAGCGCACACACACACATACACACACACATTGCTCAATTCGTCGAACCCTATCGATTGGTATATTTGACTCGGCCCTCCGGGCCTTAGATCAACTTCGTGTTTTTCGACCAATTCCTAAGCCTTTGTTATATAGTATAACAAAGGTAAAAACATTTTTTTGGGGACGAATGACCGTAGAAAATATATATAAACCCTTCTGTTTAGTGATAAAGTTCTTTTCTTGCGCTTTATACAAGCTGATAACTAGAATCTAGCTGCCACATAAAAATGATGGGTGAGCGATACACCTGTTATCCAGTTTATGAGGGAATATTGCAAATAGTGGAACAGTAGGTAGTGCCGGTAAACAAGCGTAATAAGCATGCTGCTTTTCATAAATGAACTAAGGGGCAAAAATATGCATTAGTTTTGTCATTTTAAATGCTTTTGGGATGCTATACCTGAGAATATTCGTGTTTTCAATCAGGATATACTTACAAAAGGAAAACAAGTCTTGCTTATCGGAGAGGCTGAAACATGCCAAGCAGAGACTACAGTACGGGGAATTCAAGCGCCGGGCTGCAGTAAGCCTTGAGATTTTGAAATCAATCTTATGATAAACGCCTCAAGATAGTAACCAACAGAAGATTTTAGTGTATTGTAAATCTTTTTTTGTCGTCCAGCTCCCAGTTCTCAAGGCTCTGAACAATTTGTTTCGGTTTTCTCAGCAGTCTCGAGATCTCAGCAGTTAAAGGATCTCGAAAATCACCACTGCAGAGCACTAAACTGAGCTTTCTACGGTTTAACTTTCAGTTGTATTTTTCAGCAACCAAGCAGAACTGATGGCGAAGTACACTTTCCCGCTTAACCGTATTATGAACATATCTATAGTTCCTAGTTCTGCACCGACGGTTATCATCTCCAGCACTTCGAAAGAATTTGTGGCCAAGGTTAGTTCTGTTGAAGGAGGTGAACTAGAGGTGAACTAAGATGAGCACCAACGGGAGCAAGATTCGTCCAGTCTTGATCTGTAAACGAAAGCGTGAGAAATTGGATCTGATAGATGATGCTACGAAAGGTTTGATAATTATGGCGCCGGACAACGATTATGTGTTTTACGAGTGGATAAAACATTTCCAAAAGTCGGTCAAAACAGCGGTCGAAGATCCAGTACTGCTGATTCTGGATAATCATTATTCTCACCTGGGTCTGGAAGCAGTGGTTTTTTGACGGGAAAATGGAATTCACATGCTTTCAATTCCTTCCCATAGCAGCCCCAAATTCCTACCGTTGGATCTCTATTTTTTAAGGTTCGAAGACCTGATTTTCGAATTCCTACAGCAATGGGTTGACCGGGAAGAGTCATTACACAAGACCAAATAGCACGGTGAAAAACGATGAACGCTTTCGAGGTTTTTGAAATTGTGCCAATGGACACTGGATTATTCATCGACCCGGACTTTCAGTCAAGGGCTCCTGATCCACTGCCGCCAACTTCAGAAAGAATAGATTCTAGCGGACTGGATCACAACGAACGACTGGATATTTCACAGCGATCAAATGTGACTTCTGCAGAGAGTCAACTACTTTCCAACCACGCCTAAGAACCCATAACAAAATCAGAAGAAAATTTAAGCACGAACATACCCGTTAAGAATAAATTGGAATCTAATCTACAGCAGAAGCAGAAAACACTTTCGGCAAAATGGTTGCTTGCAATTGAAATGGAGGTTCCAAAAGTAACTAAACAATAAAGGATAAGCTAATCTGGAAATATTCAGATAGACGCTGCATACATGGACCTGAAGGCAGCATTCGATCGCGTCGATCATGTATCATGCATAATCTAATTGGTTTAGTACCAATTCCGTAGTCCCCCAAGGCAGTATGTCGGGACCTCTACTGTTTTTGTTGTTTATCAATGATATCGCTAAGTTGATTAATGACACAGTAATCTACCGGCCTAATGAAACTTGCGATGATCGTTTTCAGACTTCAAGCATTAGTTGATTGTATTGCTGATTGGTGCTTCATAGGACTTTAATGGGTTATATACAGTTAGAACATAGAAAAATCGCTTTTTATTTCACGTTCACAGTATACATATACCCAAGTATAAGAAACAGAAGATTTCATGTCGATTCGTCAAGTATTTACGAAGTTACACGCACATTTGTAACGATGTGTCAGAGCGATTGAAGAAGGAACGTGCAACTTTAACAAATTCATTTTCCGTAAATGTTCAATATTTATTTCCATTTAAACGCTTTCTTTTCTTCATCAATAACCATTTTGTTTCCACCAAAATACCATTTTGTTGCCGAGCTCTCTCGGCCTACGTCAGTGTATTGTTTTGTTAGCAAAGCAGCGTAATCGGCCAAAGTCAAACTTTGACCCGGATACGTTTAGATAAGGTACCTAACTACTATGCCTAACACTGCAGATAATCTCGGACTTTGGCACTTCTGATTTATGATCGTATATTGTTCAATTGGTTTTCCTTTGATTTGCCATACTCCTTTTGGTTTGTGCTGCTGTTGAGATCATCATTATTTGTGATGATGACGATTTAAGTAGGCAATTAATCTGATAAATAGCTTCTTGTAGTTGTGCAATTTGGGATTTCAGCTAAAATCCCGAAAAATTACTGTTGAAACAAAAGTGTGTAAATTTTTTTAAATAAACTTTACACACTTTTATTTTGTTTGCTTTCAAGTTCAACACCGCTTAATAATTGCATTTAATAATAACTGTATAAATTACGCACACGTTTATCTTTTTGAAATTTTCTGCGTACTGACGATCTGATAATGCATTACTCGAGTACAACCGCTGCTAGCTTTATCTGCAATTTGAATAAACAACACGAGTTTGGCGCCAACAGCGAGCACATGTTCGACTATAATAGAATCAATATCTTGATTTAAGGTGGGCTGTTTCTTAAAGCACTAAGGAATGTCGACAATCAATCACGGTATCTTTACGACAGCCACTCATAAATCTAAACCAATGCAACGAGTTCGTTGCGAATTTCCCGACTATGAATCCTATCGAACGATGACTCTATTATTAGCATACTGCACTGAACTGAAAATTATGTTGGATTTTTTTAAAGTTTTAACATCAAGTAAGTATTAAAAGCAATATGTATTTTTCCTACTCTAACTTACCTTGCAAATAACCGGGCTAATGGAAAACCAAATAAGGAGGCAAAACTGACGATTACTCCATTCTAAGAAATTGAGTGCCAGAATACATTTCACCCGAGTTGCTCATTATAAATCTCGTCGACATCAGATAACGCTAATCAACACGAAACCCTTTCGGCGGGGGCAATACAGTACGGTAAGGCCCGTCCAGGCCACTGAACCAATCCTGGCTTCTCGGTGCGACGTGACGCGACGTCACATCGGTGTAATCTAGGAACCGTAATAAAAAGTCAGTCAACTCTGGTTGGCTGCAAGCAGTACTCGTTAGGAAGTCAGTGACGGTGAAACGGCGCGGAGTGGCCCGATTCGGGAAAGTTGTTTCAGTTTTGATTTCTTCATTAAAGTGCCTTCTGCCTAGACCCACGGTCTTCGTTCACAGTCAGTCAAACCTGTCAGAGCCAGCGAGTAGTATCCGGTGTATACGAAAGGAGAAGGCATCCCACCATGAATAAGCTGCTCATCGTATTTGCTCTAGTCGGGGTGATAATCGCCGCTCCCTCGCAGGTGTGTTATTTCTCAGAATGGTAGGGATATTTGCGGCCATCGGTGTTTGATTGCACCGAAACGCTAGGGAATGGGCCGAACGGGCGAACGAGCTTTTTCCACGGGCTGCTGACATGGATCTCGACTGGAAAAGGCTCCCCCGGAAAATTTATTCTGCATTTTCCGCTTCGATATTCTGTCGGGCTCGTGTTTTTTTGCTTCTGTTGCTTTGTAAAACTTTAATGAAATTATATTGCCGCCCAACGAGAGGCACGAGTGAGTGTTAAATGTACGTGCTCCGGTTGTAGTGCTTCCAGGTAAGTGGGACGAATAATTGGATGGTGTGGAGAACACGGCCACCGGTGCACGGCAGCCATTTACAGCAGGACAGTTTGACGAACTGATAGTTCGTTTTCGCTGCAGAATTATTTCGAGTACCGTACGAGAGGGTGAAAATGGATTAATAAGTTTTAGCACTAATCGAACTGAATATGTGGTTGTGTTTTGCACGATTTATGAGATTCCAAACATCACGGACTTTAATCTCATTACATTCATTATATACTCTGTTTTTCTAATTTTATTATCTTCATTTGAAAAGGTAGGATTTGTTTCTCAAAATAAATCAAACCACCAAAAGAACAACAGCTTACGGTAGTGCAACATTAAATTTCTTGTCCTTCGGTTGTTTCTGTCGCTACTGAGGTGAAAACAAATTTTTCATTCTGCCAAATTAAACATTAATGGGCGAAAATTACCGTTTTATGTTTACCGTACGAATGACGACACGGAACGGGCCGATGATGACGAGACTGATTCCACCGCACTGCGCTTCGCCAGGTTAAATCCTGAAACTTTCACCAAAATATTGACGGGCTTGCACGCAGATAGCAGGTTTTTTTCGTGATTGCATTTTAAACAACTTTGAAACCTCTTCCCAATTACGAAAGTGGCGTTGAATATGCTGGTGAAGTACTGAATTAAACACCGATGACGTTGTAGTGAACTGTGGTTTGAAAACGTTCATTCAATAAACGGCTTCCTATTAATTATAGTTCTGAGCAAGGCTTCCTCGTGTTTCCTAGCTTTGTGGATCTATGCTGGCAAACCAAAACAATTATTGTTGAAACAATGTCACACAGTACTCTCGGACGGCACTGAAATCATTTGCAACGATAACTAGAATTGTCAAAAGTGTCCAATTGCGGCACATTCTAAGTAATAGACTGCAATAAAGTAGAAGTGAAAATAGCGAAGAACAACGTTAAAACTTTTCCCGCTGCGCTGTTGAAGAGAAAAACAATCGCGCGAGACTGGCTCGGTTGGCCGACACGAATACCGGTGGAAAGCAAACCGTGTGAAAACTTTCCCATTATGTTGATAATCATTCTATTATTATATAGAAAAGAAAAACCACAGGAATGGATGAAAACACAAAGGGCTTTCTCGGCAGAGAGTGGACACTGCCGCACTCACCGGAAGAAAAACCGGCAAAAAACCAAGAGATTTTAATTGTTGTTGACGAGGCATCAGGTGCCTCGGTCTGCAGTCACAGCCATGGCTCTCTGGAAGAAAAAATATTGCAACTAGAAATGGTTGAACAAGATTGAAATAATTGCGGAAATGGAGAGACTGGATCAGCGTTAATTTCTATCGGTACTCTATTGTTTGTTTTACGGTACTTTGAAAAGAAGATGGCTGTCGTTTGGGGTTCTATTCGAGTTGCAGTTTCTTTTGGAACTCACTTTCGGTCGCTTAACTATAGCAAATTGTGCCAACTTTTAACAAAGTTTTCACTAGCATTTTAGATAAATTTGTGATACTTTGACAAATCAAAATTATGTTTTAATACTTATGTAAGCTCAATTACAAAGGATTATATATTAAACTTAATTTTTCAAATATTCTGCATTCCATTTTATATAGAAAGCCTATGACGATGGCGAGACTGGATCAATTGGCCAATGCGTCGATGTGAGTGAATACATGATAGCGTCACAAATTGAACTGTTCATACTAATTACACAGTTTCCCAATATCAGGACCTAATCCAGTCAATCCAGACGGAACTTCGTGACGATCTGGTCGCTTTCGTTGCTGATACGCGCCAAACTTTCAGCTATCTGCTTCAACGTCGACAACGCTGTGACGATCTACCGCGAGATGATCCTCCAACGCGGCTGCAGGAACTGGCTATTGCAGCTTGCTTTAACAACTGGCGGTTGACTGTGGCCGTCGAGGTGACACGACTTACGGCTGCCTTCGGACAGCATGTTCTCAACGCACGGGAGCTGATTGTTGACTTTGCCGAATGCGTGGGTGTTAATGTGCCACGTCCCGAGGAACCAGCGGAACCAGAGGTACCGGAGGTACCAGAGGAACCTGTGGAACCTGAAGAGCCAGTGGAACCAGAGGGGCCAGTGGAACCAGAGGAGCCAGTGGAACCAGAGGAACCAGTGGAGCCAGCTGAACCAGAGGCGGAAGTTTGATTACTTGATAGCGTTTTCTTGTAAATATATTGAAGAGTGTTGATAATATTAGGCGAATTGCCTACCTGAATATAATACCAGTATTTGTAGATTTTCGTCAAAATTGTCAGTGTTACGACGAATATGTGTTTCGTTTTTGGCTACTAACTACCAGTCCTAATAAAGAGCAATTTTGCATCTCTTTTTTAATGTTGCCGTGTATTAAAGTAATGATGAACAGTAGTTCCAGTAAGCAGATCCTTACGAACTTCCTGATTTCATTGGAGAACTAGGTAAAGACGAACACTGAGGAAAAAATGGTCACTAACCACCACACTTGAGTCTACTTACTTGATACTACTTTGCTGTTCTTGCATGAGATGCTTCCTTGAGCCAAAAAAGTACAAGGGTTTACTAGTGGCACGGGCGCTGGCTTGACGTAGGAGTACGAATGTAGAGCAATTCATCTCCCAATGCTAAAGCCGGTGATTTTTGTACTAATTTCATATATGGATGCCCAAGTTACGCATTAAAATATTATGTTCTTACATGTGAGAAATTCATAATTTCAACTCTTCAGCTAATTTAAATGGTGGACCTGAAAAGGTCCGTTTGTAAATCTCGAATTCTCAAATTTCTGACTCGTGATGTCCATTGTCTACTTTCGTCCATCAGATAGGTTATTGGTGTATGGATTAATGGTAGGAATACTGTTTACCGGACAAACGCTGGTAGGTTCTGTAATCAAGATTAGGGATGCTATACCGGTTTTACCGGTATTACCGGGCTATTTTCCAATACCGAATTACCGGTTTTTCCAAGACCAAAAACTGGTACTTTCGGTATTTTTTTGCATGATCAAATAACAACTCAAGAAGCCTGAATCGCTGGTAATACTTTTAAAGCACGGGGAAACTTAAATTCATGATTGAAGGTTCCACAAATCTCAATTATGTAGTTCTTCCAAAGGGAAAACCCTGAAATACCTCACCGCTGTCAGCATAGAGCCGGGGTGCCTCATGCTTTTTAAGCAGTCGTCTCCATTCAACTCGTTCCAGTCCATGGGCTACTCGTCGCCAATTTCTCAGTCGTGTCAGAAGTCGCAAATCACTATCGATCTGATCGTGCCATCTTGCATGTTGAGCTCCTCTGTTACTGGTGTCGATGGGGTCGTTGAAGAGAACTGTTTTCGTTGCTGAGAAACAAGGATACGCTTTACAGCGATGAGGAATTTATGAAGAAATAAGAAATTGTCGCAGTGCTAGAATCAGCCTTGGCTGCTGTCGAATTACTGTACCGGAAAAATTGCGGAAAAAAACTCTGCGAACTACGAACTCTAAAACTATTCTCGGAACACCTTTCAAGTATCGCACAACTGATGTTCAAGTTACTGTATTGATAGAATTTCAGAGAGAGTTCGTTTATTCGTTTTATAATTAGCCGCACTATGTGCAATGACTTTGTAACTGACTATTCTTCTGAACTGAATATTCTTCTATGACTATTATTCAAGGCATCAAGGATGTTTTCATAATAAAATTCTGCAAGGTTTTATTATTTTAAAAGTCAATGGAATAAACTCAGAAACCGAACAGGTAGAGGAACCAAATCAACTGAACCTTCAGTTATAATTTATCATAAATGTCAGTATCTAAGCAGCTTATTAAAAGCTCTTGAACAAGGGGTTTCCTACGCTACATTTCTAATTTATCACTAGGAATTGTTCTTTCTTTCTCTGTGCCGTTTGTCGTTTCTTTTACGTTAGCGTTATCAACGTACATAGTCCATGTCTAGAAAGTGATGGGGAAGGGACGATAAGAACATTTCTTACGCACAGCTTTAGTGCGAATATGATGACTGTCCTAGACATGACACGCGTCTTCGGAGACCTCAACACTCAGGTTGGCCATACGAAGTACCTACTTCCGGTACCTACTAGCTTCTCATTACGTTTCACCTGAAGATCACCGCTACAAACCATATCCCAAGTCGGCCTCATTTTAATTGATGAAAACACTTCTAGAACATTTTGTGGTCCATAGCTCGCTACGGTATAATGTGGAGCGACTCAAGCTACCTAATGGTCTTGAGGCAGCGCCACCGAATGCTTAGTGTTGCCACGAGATATAATCATTGTTGAACGTCTGTTTCCCTGTCTTTCTGGTTTGATATTTTTAGTAAGTAGTGACACTCATGCACAGTAGTCCAAAAAGGCGAAAAGTGGAACTTTTTTGACGTAGGACTACATCTTACTTTAATAGGGTGGCACGTTGGAGAAGCAAAAATGACCGCGACACGACAAAGTGATAGATTTTGAACGCTTATAGCTCAGCCAATTCTGAATATATTTTTATGGTTTGCATACCATTCGAATCACAAAATATCAGCTTGTTGAATAAATAAATCGATAATCATACGCAATATTTGATGGAGGCTGCATACAGCTAGATATTTACTGCCATATTCAGCATTACCAAAATAAATTTCGAGCAAACAAAGTCATTAGTTGTCTCTTTTATTGCTTGAACGATACTGTTTATCACGTTTATACGCATTTCTCTATTTCTTGATTTCTATAATCATAACATGTCCTGCTTGCGGCGGCATATGAGATAATGAGTAATGCGTCAGACCAACGAACAATGTTCCGCTATTTTAACCAAAATTAGGAATGGAGAGCAACTCGATCCTGATGAAACTAAACTCATAGAAGGTAGGTTCCGCACAGCAGAATGGTGTAAGCAGAAGAAGTACCAGGCGCAGTGCGTCTATTTTATCGAAACGCCGATGTAAAGCGGTACAACGCACGTGGAAACTTTAACTAAATGAACAGCAGTTGATTGTGAAGCGGAAGATATATATTCCGGATACAGAGACAACCAGCAGTTGGTTCTTAAAATGAGCGTTATAGAAACCGGTGGCTTATCATATTTGTTGCATTTTGCAGTAGGGACGCCGTATATGATAACAAGCAACGTAGACGTAGAAGATGGTATCGAAAATGGCGCGATTGGTGAGTTAAAGTATGTTGAATACTGCGGAGATGACCCACGGCAACACATTGTCAAGATTTGGCTCAAATTTGAAAACGACTCAATTGGAAAGGTCTTGCGGGTCAAATCGAGGCCCGCTGTGTACTCTAAGCCTGACGTTCTTCAGCCCGATAGGACACCTATTGAAAAGCGATCTGCAAATATTAAGCTAAGTACAGAGGTGGGCACAATTCCGCTAATCCGCTAACAGCTAATTAGCTCACCTAACATTTTGGTTAGCGGTTAGCGTTTTCGCTAATTTTTATAATCGTTAGCGTTTTATTAGCTTCCGCTAAATTTATGTACCGCTAAATAAACCGCTAACTTTTTTTGGCAATCGGCAATTAAATCGAAGGATTCTAAATTCCAAACTTTTGTACGCACTTTACCGGCCGAGAGCCGGGCTGGTTCTTGCTGTATCAACAATTCCTCTCCATTGACTCGGTTCTGGGCTACTCGTCGCCAATTCGCTGAGCGTCTCGACACACGCAAATCGGCTTCAACCTGGTTAAGCCATTTAGCACGTCGAGCCCCTATATTCATGATGCCGGTGGGGTTTTTGAAGAGAATGGATTTCATTGCACAGTCATCCGGCATCGTTGCGACGTGGCTGGCCCGGAATTAATTACGGAATTAATTCATGTACTTTTTCTTAAACCTTTGCAACGATGGTTTTCTTTTATTGCCGAAATTAGCACTGATCAAAGTATTGCCAAATCTACAGTGCTAACAAATTTAGCGGTTAGCAGTTAGCGTTAGCTTCCGCTAAATTTTTGGCTAATTTAGCGGTTAGCGGTTATCGAAGCTAACGTTTTGATTTAGCGGATTAGCTGCTAGCGAAGCTAACATTTCGGTTAGCGGTGCCCACCTATGGCTATGTAGTAACATTAAGTGCAAACGTATACAATTTCCTTTAGTAGGTGCGAATGCTCTTACTGTACACAAGAGTCAAGGCAGCATATTTTCTGAAATCGTATATGAGTATGGCAAGGGACAGGAGCGGCCGTTGGTGTACGTGGGAATGTCAAGAGTTACATCGTTTGAAGGATTGTACTTGACGAATAACAGAGGCATATTTAAGTTTTACCATGCCAAGGGAACTGCACCACCGAGAATCCAGGAATTACGGACGGAACTTAGGCGCCTGGAAAACCACAAATTGGTTACTTTAGAGGTACTGAACTTCTAGAATTTATATCTAACGTAAGCCATTTTGCTGTACTGCTGAGCCTGAATGTACAGAGTCTAAACGCACGCACATTCAGCAGATATTTCAACCGATGCGGTTCTCAGACAGGCAGATATCCTTGCGCTCAGCGAAACATGGATGGACAGTAATGAAGTTATTTGCATATCGACATTAGTGCCAGGAGCTTTTCCTTACCAAACGATGAGGAGATGACACCATGTACCTGATTTTAACGGCTAATAAGTTTCTGATTAGCCAAATCAATTTTTTTTAATAATTGTTACTCTGTAGTGTTAATTCTCCACTATCTTAACCAGAGACAATGTGATTTCTTTCCTTGAACCTTTTAAACAATCCAGTTGAAATATTCGGACAAGCGACATCAACTCGATAATGTTGCCACTGGAAATCAGATGTAAGAAAAAGAATGTCATTTATGATTATACCATAGATTACATTAATTCACAGTGTCAAACAGAAAACTTAAATTATCAGCATTATCATGATGTCTGATTTCGACCCCACGCTGCTCTAAATAACGGTTTAGCATGTGCCAGATTGCTAATAATTTACACGATGCGAAGTTCTGCAATATGTAATGTAATGTAATAATCTGATCTGCAAATTCATAAAATCAATTTCTATTTCACAGTGCCTATCTATGACCATTGTAATACGCAGTTACGGTTACTTCTTTCAAATATTAAGACAAACATTTTGATCAAACGTCTTTTACGTAGTGGAGTCACTGGATAGTAGCTTTCAGTATGATGTGAGAATTATAATTTTATATCTGCTAACACTATGCTTTTACTCTACAGCACAAAGTAGCCAATCCAATCATTTCAGTCAATTTTAAACTTTCAAAATGGTTTTTTTTCAGAACCATCATAACTGTCAATGAAGAGTAATATGATTTCCATTAGCAATCAATTTTCCCATAAGTGCTTTTAGTAAGGTGTGTCTAGATTGGCAACTAGTGGCATGCAATCGTTCCTAACTGTTGCTGATGTTTCCAAGTAACTATGGCGACGTACCACAAATGTGCAGGTGGCGACAGAAGCAACATTGAGCAAAAACTAGCAACATATCGCATTCCCAACGTAGCCAAAATTGCCCATTCTAAACGCACCTTTACATTAACTTTGCGTAGTCCTACGTTGAATATGCGGTCGTGTCTTATACACAACCCCTCTGATTTTTCTAGTTTCTCTTGTTTTCATTTTATCGTTTATGGTCTTCAGCATTTTTGTTCGTATGAATATCTCTCTTAAACTAAAGTTGTCAAAAGTTCATCATCGCTTACTATAATGAAAATAAAAATATAACTTTTTTGTGTTACGAAATATAGACATAATTTTTTCGGCAAAGTTGTAAATATTACAAAAACAAGCAACTTTGCTGAAGAAATAAAATTCCTATCTTTATCGAGTGATGAAATATAGGCCATATTCTTTAAAACTTCTGCTTTTATATTTTCTAACACCGTAGCCTCCGTTCGCGACTCGTGGTAGTTTTTCCTTTCGGTCCACCTAATGTTCCCGTACGGAAGATGAAACTCTGGTTTAGTTTTCATTATGCGGTCGAGTTTTTGATGATCTATTGCAACTATTTTGCTAAAGTAATTTGGAGACGATTGAAGTGTTGGCTTTAGATGTATCGCGGAGTTATCTTCGCCTAGCCTGCTCAATGTTTACCTGACTGTTGGAATAAAAATCATAGCCGGGCAACTCGACACGACCGGTGGTCTTTCCCTCCCGCAGGAGAGTGGCGCATAAGCCACCGAGTTAACAAACCCGACTCGTCAGGCAAACGAGCGGCTACAAACTGCAAAGCCATAATCCTTAAAACTTCTTATTTGTTCAATTATGTTCCTCTTCAGCTTATCTGCAAAATTAAACAATGTTTATATTTCTACACTTGAACAACAAACAATCACGGATGTTTCCATAGTAATTCCGTCAGGGCCAGAGCTGCCATAAATACAGATATTTGTGCATGCATAAATTTGGGACCCTACCGTTTTCTCCGGAGTATTTGATTTTCTCGATCGAATCTTTTAAATAACATAAACAGTTTATGGACTACTTTAAAATTCAGGAACATTAGTAGAGCCAGAAATCACCGCAACTGAAATAATTGATGAGTCCCAAATTTATGTATGCACAAATATCTGTATTTGTGGCAGCTCTGGTCAGGGCGAACTTGACAATGAATGTCAAAAGATTGTGCCCATTTGTGCTCAATAGCCGCATTATCGCTCGTGGAAAGCTGGATATAGTGTGCTTAAGATGTGCACGAATTATTTGCCATATCTGGTTTGGATCGACTGTATCGTATGCTGCTTTGAAGTCAATATAGATATGATGACCTGACATTTCTGCAATACCTGTCGAATGGTAAAAATTTGGTCCGCGGTGGCGAGGGCTCCCATGAAACCCGTCTGATAATTTCCTACGAAACCTTGATCTAGGAGAGTTCGTAAAAAGCAAAACCTTGGGCTTAAACATCTTTCTAAGACTTGATAAAGATAAAGAAGGGTATCGACAGACTTCACGGTCGGCTGTTAGAGTACAGGACAGTTACGGAGCTAGTGCAAAAATCCTACTGACTCTATCTAGCAACACCGCCTAGCCGAGATTCGAACATACGACATACCTTATTCGGATTACCCTTTTTGTACATGGGACAAACAGCTCCTTAAATCCATTCCTTTACTAGCTCCGGTAGCCATTGCCAGCGTTTTTCGGCGAATAGGTTCTTTCCGGTGACGTTACTGGTCTTCAGCAACCTGATTTCTCATTTGACTTCTTCGAGATCAGGGTCATTAAGTACTATATTCCATTGACACCTAAGTGCCGGCTCCTTCTGGAAATTCGCCATTAAAAGGGGACATAAACTACTAAAAATTTTTAAAATTTCATTATTTTTTTCATTTTAGATTTTGGTTCTACAGTCTTTTCCGTTTATTTTGATACTAATTTTATAATGATCCGATCCAACGGGAAGCGGCCGAAAAACGATCATACGCATAAGCGTTCCAGTGCAGTGTGGAAGAATCTCGACGGAATAAAACGCCGCTTCTGAAAAATCATGATTTTATGAACTTTATGTACCCAACTACACAACGTATTGGAACAAACTTTATTTTGTTTTGTTGGTAGTAGCTTGACAAAGACTTTTATAACTTTTGAGCTTCGTAAATAAAACACAGCCAGAGAAAAAAGAAAAAGAAGACGAAATTTGATTTTTTCAGTAATCTTTTCTTCTTTTTCGGAGGACGGCTTTGACTTGGTTGACTGTTTTGAACGTACATATATTGCTACCAGTTGGTGAGGGTTAATAGCCGCATCCTGATAGGCAACGTGTGTTCGTGAAGTTAGAAAATTGGCCGTCTATGAGAACGTGGTCAATCTGGTTCATTGACGTTGGTTAGGTGATCTCCAGGATGCTTTGTGTATATCTTTGCATGGGAAGAAGCTGCTTTGGATCACCAAGCCTCGAGAAGTTGCGAAGGTTATACAGCTAGGTCGTTATCGTTCGTGTTGATGTGGCTATGGGGCCCTTTCGCCGGTCCATACACTTCTTCCCACCGACAGGCTGGGTTTGCTCTTTCATTACTGCACCTTAACCAAGCAAAATCTGAAAAACTGGAGCATAGGGCATTTGTAGAGCTAGCAATTATCTACAATATCGTCTAACGGTACAAAGTCCGTTTCCAGTTCTTTGGTAGTGTAACGTCACTGTTCACTATTTGTTTAGGTTTATCGACGCGGACGGTTTGCCGAGATTTACTATAACTATTCGACTTTCAGCAATAGCCCGTGGTAGATCAACGGATCTCGGGGTTGCTCAAGGGACTTATTTCTTCCGTAGGCGATAGCCCGATTGGGGTCGCATTGAGTACTCTAAGTCTGAAGTCAGAATGGCTCGCTTTATTGTTTGAAAGGTTAGCTTTTATAGTTAAATTTTGGTGGAAAATATCGGTAATGCATATCGATATTTTCCTTATTCTAAATGCATTCTTAAAGCTAAAAAGAGATAGACTACTGGGACAGAAAGATTCATTGTTCGATACATTGGGTTCTGGAATTTGTAATTCGAGTCCTTACACCGAGTCACATATGCCACCGAGCGGTCGGAGAGCCAGCTCAGCGAAATGCGTGCACTTGTGAAGTGTATGCATGGCGCTGGTGCTTGCGTTCGGTGCCCGCCGTGTGTCTCAATACGATCGGAGTTGTCTGTTTTGTTTTGCTTGTTGCATAATATTTATTTACATGATGTTGTGCATGGCTAGGGTAGAGTACGGATAGTACACCTCCCCCCTTTTTTGAATAATGAAGTGAAACGTAATTATTCAGGAAAAACCAAAAATATAGCTGTCCCAGATGCCTTTACAAATTTGTGATTTTTGAAATGTTTTTTTTTTGTTCTTGATTTTTTTTTTGTTTTTATAATATGTTTTGCTTGTCACTATGAGATAAATGTAATTGATAAAAAAAAATATTATAAGGTATTTAAAAAAAAATTTACTAAAAAACAATTTGATTAGGTATGATGTCACTATATAAAAGTAGTTGTTATTATTCACATTTTAATTAACCTATTTTTATGCACTGTAATGGTTTTCTTTGAGGCAAGGTCCTTTATTGTACAATTTTGCTCTTGGATTTCTATTACTTTAAACGGTCCTATGTAATGAGCGTCTAATTTTTTCTATTTTCATTAGTTATGTATACCAGATCATCTGTTTCTAACTTAATTGGATTAGTATTCTTATTACATTGTTGCACTCGGTTTTGTTTTTCCTTTAGTAGGTTATCTCTTGCTATGATGCTGGATTTTTGTAATCTAAATTTTAGCTCATTGTAGTACTGGTCAATGTTGTATACTGGTTCTACCTTGCTCTTGAACATGTCTTGTGGTAAGTTTGCCTTTCTTCCATAGACTAATTCGTATGGTGTGAAATCTGTATCGGTATGGGTGGATGTGTTGTAAATAAAAGAGTAAAATTTTATCCATTCATCCCAGTCGTCATGGTGCTCGTTAGAAAATGATCGCAGATATTCGTTAAGACATCTGTGATTCCTTTCCAAGGCTCCGATGGTCTGTGGATGATAAGCCGTTCCGAACGTTTGTTTGAAATTTAGGATTTTTGAAATTTGTTTCAGTACGTCATTATTGTACTCGGTTCCCTGGTCTGATTTTAGTTCAAGGAAATTTCCATAGACTAAAATGAAATTATCTACTAAAGCCCTTGCTATGGTTGGGGCTTCTTTGTTATGTACAGGTATAATAACTATGAATTTCGTTAAATCGCATTGTATCGTAATGCAATAACGATTTTGATTTTTCGTTTTGGGCAGCGGGCCCACTGTGTCAATTGATATGACGTCGAATGGTTTAGTGGGTGTGGTGGTTATGATTAGTGGTTCTTTAGTATGTTTATACACCTTGTTTCTCTTGCAGCGATGGCAGTTGTTAATGAATCTGGCAATTGTTTTCTTCATTGCTTTCCATTCATATATTTCTTTTAGTTTTTTATATAATCGGTATTGGCCTAAGTGTCCTCCGATTGGGGAATCATGGTAGTCGTGTAGTATATTCTCTATTTCGGCTTGTTGGGTTATTTTCCTTCGTGGTTTATATAAAATAATTTCCATGTTTTTAAAATTGCTCACTGCGATTTCTTTGAACGATTCTACTGGTAGAATCGTGAATATTTCATTTTGCTTTGACATAGCTAACTTTGTTATCTGCATTTGCTTTAATATCGTATTTAACCTTAGACAGGCAGACGCTAGAGTCTGGATTCCATTGGTAGTACATTCATATAAATTTTTTTCTTTTTTATTATCTTTTATTTGTATTTCTATCCTGTTCCTTGAGTTCAAACTAATTTGTAGCTCTGGCAGGTTGCAAATTTTTGAAGGATAGTCCGTTTCGTAGATCAGCGGTTGATTCGCTGATTGATTTACGTGTTCCGGCTCCTTTGTATTTTTATTTCTGGTCATAGCTCTAGTGCTAACCGTTAATATTGTCATTTGTTTTAGTTCGTCTGAGGTGATTGCTACTCTTGAAAGTGCATCTGCCCCGACATTACTTTTTCCTTTTATATATTCGATTTCGAAATCGTAATCTTCTAAGTCTAATCGCATTTGTGTGAGTTTTTTAGTTGGTTCTTTCATGCCGAAAAGGTATACTAACGGTCTATGATCCGTTCTGATTTTAAATTTTCTGCCGTATATATATTGTTTGAAATGATTTATCGCCCAGTGAATGGCGATCATTTCTTGATGTATTGTGTGTTTTCTGGCTTCAGCTTGGTTAAAAGTTTTGCTTGCATATGCGATTGGGAGGTCGTTCCCGTCAAAATTTTGTGAAAGTACAGCTCCGCATGCAACATTTGATGCGTCTGTAGTTATGATAAAATCCTTAGTAAAATCTGGGTATTTCAGTATTTGTGGGGAGAGTAAGTGATTTTTTAGTTTATCGAAGGCCTGTTGACATTTGTTAGTCCATTCGAATTTTGCATTTTTCTTTAGTAAGTCGTTAAGTGGCTTAGCTGTTCCTGCGAAGTTTGGGACGAATTTTCTATAGTAGTTGCAAAATGCGACAAATCTACGGATGTCGTCTGGGTTTTTTGGTAACGGGAAGTTTTTGATAGCTGAATATTTTGATTCGTCTGGGTATATTCCTTTGTCAGTGCATTTGTGTCCCAAGTAAATTACCTCTGTCTGAAAAAATTTGCATTTGCTAGGGTTGAGTTTCAAATTGTAATGTCTAAGTCGTTCGAAAACTTTGTTGAGGTTTGTCAGATGGTGTTTGGTCGAGCATCCTGTTACAATAATATCGTCTATGTAAATAAATGCGTTTTCTGGTGTTAGTCCAGCCATGGCTATTGTCATCATGCGCTGGAAACTGTTTGGGCATATGTTAAGTCCAAACGGCATTCGTGTGAATTGGTAATGGCCTGACTGAGTGGAGAAGGCTGTGTATTTGCGGGATTCTTTTTCTAGAGGTATTTGGTGGAAACCCGACTGAAGGTCAAGTGTACTGAAATATTTGGCTCTGCCAAGTTGGTCTAGTATTGTGTCTATACGGGGTAAGGGGTATTTATCCGGTAGGATTTTTTTATTTAGTTGGCGGAAGTCGACTACCAGTCTCCATTTTTTGTCTTGTGCGTCTGATTTTTTCGGTACTAATAGGATGGGTGAATTGTATGCTGAGACTGAGTGTTCTATAACGCCG
Organism: Sabethes cyaneus; assembly: GCF_943734655.1. Lineage (NCBI taxonomy): Eukaryota > Metazoa > Arthropoda > Insecta > Diptera > Culicidae > Sabethes > Sabethes cyaneus. Next base: position 53,520,216 of record NC_071354.1, read on the forward strand.
TCCTTCAGCATTTTATTTACCTGTGTTTGGATTTCGTGCGTTTGGGAGTGTATTTGTTTGTAGTTTGGAATGTAGCTTGGTCTGTTATCTGTTAGGTGGATATCTTGAGTATAGAAGTTGTTTGTTGTTAGGCGTTCATCTTTGGTGCAAAAGATATCTGAGTAATTTTTTATCAATTGTTCAATTTCATGATGGATGAATTTTGGGGTATCCTTTAGATCTATTTCCTGCAGTACATTTTTTTTGTGGTGTGGTTCTATTTTAGTTGTCGTTTGAAGTATGTGGTAGTTGTCGAGTGGTTCTATTGTTGTCTTTATTTGGTCGTAAGGTATGTATACGGTTTTATTTGTGGTATTAATAAATTTTATTCGTGGGTCGTTTTGTGCGATGATTGTGTTGCTGCAAAAAATTCCGGGTTGGATTTCTTGTGCATGCACGACCATGTCATGTTTAAAAGTTTTGTTCAATTTTCGAATTGCTTCGCTTCTCTGTGGGAGAATGAAACCATTCATGTAGTTTTCTTCTATAGGGACCTCTATGGTTGCGTTTCCTATATTAAATTGTAGCATCCAAGTGTCGTAGTTAATGACACATCTGTTTGCCGTAAAAAAATCTCGTCCTAAAATTCCGTCCGTTGGGATGGGAAAGTTCTCCGGGACTATCTGAAATGTATGTCTTACTTTCAACCCGTTTTCGAAGTGTAGGTCGGTGTTTGTTGATGCAAGCGTTTCAATTTCCTTGTCTGTTATGCCAGTAAGTTTCAATTTCTTTGCTGTATTTAGTGTCTGTCCTTGTCGGACTTTGTTCGCTTTGAAAAGAGAAGTGTCGGCTCCGCTGTCAACGATTAGGGTTGCCTTATTGGTTGACATGGTGGTTTGTACTGTGACAAAATTAGTGGCATTCAAATTTATTGTGAGGATCGGTTTTGTCGATCCTCTTCGTCTAAAAAATCATCTTGTTCTTGTTGCTCTGCTTCGTCTGTCGTGGTGTGGTAGATTCGTGAATTTTGTTTGTTTCTCCACTGGCGTGGGTCTCTGTGGTCGGTTTGATTCCGTTCGGTTTGGTTTCGTCTGTCATATTGTTGCCTGTAATTTGATTCATTGTTGTTATTTTGACGCCAAGGGAGGTTGTTTCTCCTGTTGTAGTTATCGCGCCTGTAGTAGTTTTGGTGTCTCTCGTGTGGTGTCGTGTTTCTGTTGTCGTATCGTGGGTAAGGTCTTGGTTGGTTCCGTTGCGTGAAATGTAATACGTTTGTGCTAGATATTTCGTTTTCGTTTTCTGTGACTCGTCCGATAGCGTCTGTGACTGTGTTGAATGTACCAGCTTTTATTATTAGCTGAGAACGATCATTTTTCAACCCGTTGCCTAATGCCTTTATTCCGGCTTTATTTGCCATTTTGGTTGCTATTTCTAACGGTATTCCGTCGTGGATATAGGCGGCTTCCAGCTGATCGGTCAGCTGTTCTATGTCGCTGGTGAATTTAGTTAGTGGGCCGGCTTGTTGTGAGTAATTTAGTTTTGCTAGTATCACGTCGGGTGCGATATGATGTTTGCATTTTTGTTTAAGTTTATTTATGATTTCTTCGATCGTCTGTGGTGTTGTACCAACAGCTGATCGAGCTTTTCGCTCCAGTTTGGATAAAATAATTTGGATAGCTGTTTTCTCGGTGTCTCTTGTGACCACCGTTTGGAGTGCGCTAAGCGCTGCGACCATGTTATCCAGTTTTTCGCCATTGCCGTCATACTGAAAGATCAGGCTGGATGCGATTTTAATAATTTCTGCGGCCATAATTTTTTGTTTATTTCTTAATTTTAATTTAACAGCAAATGTTACTGCGTAAGTTGCAGTAAACAGAGAAAATTTGGGTGTTTTATTTCCCAACGAACTTTTTATGTGTGCTTCAATATCTTGCACTAAAAGGTGAGCGAGTCGAGATTCTGCGTTGTTTTGCTTGGAGATGTTTAATATTTGATTATAAATTAGTTTTGCCTTGGCAAGTTTTCCTGAGAGACTGTCTAAATAGCCCCTCGTTAATGGTCGTGTTTTTAATTCTTGCAGTAAGTACTGGAGTTTATCGAGCAATATCCTGATATCCTCTTCCATCAGTGATATTGTAGATATTATATATTTGATGGGCGTGTATGCCCTTAGTGGCGGAGACGATCGGCGGAGAATCGACACATGTAGATATAATTTTACTCACACGGTTAAAGATTTCGAAAGGTTAAAAAGATTTCGATTTCAGTTACACATTTATTATATGAATTTGTTATTTGTATATACTAATATGATTGATAACTTCTTACCATGCCATGGCTATGGCTTTTCCACCTATGTGGCGTTCTGCAGCTGTTGTGTGCGTCAACATTCCTTGCCGTGTGGATACGATGACCACACCAGTGATGCTCGGTAGTTTCCTTGCGGCGTACCCCAGTAACTCCGTGGCTCTTAATGTCTTTCCTAAAACCGTCAGTCCTTGCAGCGTCCTCCTGCGTATGGTAAAGATGCCGTGCTGGATACTGATATTGATCAATTTTTCGTCATGTAGTAGTTCCACTGCTTCCTTGGCTCCGACCGAAGTTAGCAGTACCCGTGGTGTTGCCTCTGTGTATAACTGCTGCTCCAATGATCGCAACTCTGCTTCCGCCATTCAAATTTTGTCGACTGTTATTGTTGAGAGTGCAATTTGTTTACGGATTTCGCTGTTTGTTCGCATCCGTTCGTACTTGCAAACCGCGCGGTATGCGGCGTATGCAAAAAGAATTATCACCCCGATGGTGCACGCGTATGCTAGGATCGTTGTTGCGCCAGCTTGCCTTTCCAGATGTGCCGTTTGTTGTACGTTGTTGTTGATAATTCGGATGATATCTTCGTGTGTCTGTGGTTTCTGCGTCGATTGTTCGTTGCCCATTATTTGTTGTGCACTTCACTAAAAGTTTTTTTTTTACTGTTTTTCTTTTTTTTTTTTTTTTTAATTGTCACTTTGAAATTTCGAACATAACACTACGCCGCTTCTGGCGCCGACCACTTTGGTGCCGGCCACGGTTTGCCGCTGTGATCTATGACAATGTTATCGATGGAGATCACTTCCACCAGTGGGGTGGCAATGTAATGTTCCTGTGGCGGTTCCGCCGGCGAATCAGGTAACATCCCGCACTTCAGAGGGTTGCAAGTTAGGCGTCACGTGTCGCCATGTAACGTCACTGTTCACTATTTGTTTAGGTTTATCGACGCGGACGGTTTGCCGAGATTTACTATAACTATTCGACTTTCAGCAATAGCCCGTGGTAGATCAACGGATCTCGGGGTTGCTCAAGGGACTTATTTCTTCCGTAGGCGATAGCCCGATTGGGGTCGCATTGAGTACTCTAAGTCTGAAGTCAGAATGGCTCGCTTTATTGTTTGAAAGGTTAGCTTTTATAGTTAAATTTTGGTGGAAAATATCGGTAATGCATATCGATATTTTCCTTATTCTAAATGCATTCTTAAAGCTAAAAAGAGATAGACTACTGGGACAGAAAGATTCATTGTTCGATACATTGGGTTCTGGAATTTGTAATTCGAGTCCTTACACCGAGTCACATATGCCACCGAGCGGTCGGAGAGCCAGCTCAGCGAAATGCGTGCACTTGTGAAGTGTATGCATGGCGCTGGTGCTTGCGTTCGGTGCCCGCCGTGTGTCTCAATACGATCGGAGTTGTCTGTTTTGTTTTGCTTGTTGCATAATATTTATTTACATGATGTTGTGCATGGCTAGGGTAGAGTACGGATAGTACAGTAGTGCATTGTAGATCTTCCAAACCTTCTCTTCTTGACGACAGTTCCTGCAAAGAAGAGCCTACCGAGATTACGGAGTTCAAGCTATACAAGCAGCATCTAATTGCCAACTTTGAAACTCAGCGATCTGCAGTTACAAGTGTCGAGTTTCCATTCGTCGTACTTGTATCGTCACCTAGGTCTATGCCGAATATATCTATCCGAATTTGCTTGAATGTTCGCACTAATTACTGCTTAGGTAGATTCCGTTACCATGATCATGTGACCGAGTCTCGTGATGGGGCTGCCATCTTAGTTGTAGTGTCAAGAAATCACGTTGATTTCAACCGACCACTCCGGATCAGACGCTGTCATAAGCCGCTCCTAACCTGGAGCGCAGGCAGTCACAAGTTTGTGGATTGTAGAGCCGTCTAGAGGCGCCCCTCGTAGGGAGATAGGCGCTCCTAGCTGGCAAAGCTACTCTAAGCTACACTAAGTGTGCAAGTCTTGGTCGATTATTATGGCTAATATCAAAATTTTTCGTGTAAAATCAAGAGCAAACGTATTGACGTTAAATGAGTTTCTCAAAGCCATGCCAAATGTTTATTTATAGAATTAACCTTTTAAACATAAAAGTTACTAAATAAAAATAATATTGTTTTGAAATATCTATAAAAACAGATTTTTTAACACTAGACTTTACATATACACAAGTCTAAAAAAAGAAATGAATCGCAGAAGTATCATTTTGTGCTTAGTCTAATTGCCTTCCATTAATATGGAATATGGATATAGAGTGTGGAGATGTGGAGATAGCTAACATAAAAATTCGTAGTGAGTTCGAATGTTGGACAGATTTTCGGACTGTATCCTAGTATCCTGTATCCTAGGGTATACAAAAGTGCTGGTAATTTCAATTTAGTTGCTGCTTTTTCGGTTGATAATTTTCGTTAGCTGTTCATATTTAAAATTGATAAATTGTAAGAATGCTTAGAAATTTAAGATTAAAAAGCTGCTAAACTACTATCTCGCAGAGTTTCCCATTGAAAAACTCAAATTTAAAGTAGAAACATAAAACCCAACTTACACGCTTGCGGTCTGAATATTTACCATGTTTTTGTTCAGTCCGACCCTTAGCAGGCTAAATTGGTTTTTGTTTCGGCTTTTCCCAGCTATATCTGCTGCTGCTTTCATAAAATATCAGCCGTCGGTGCCTGGGCGAGGTGTTTCCAGCGCCAGTGAAAACCACCACGGCCGCCGCAAGCTCGGCTCGAAGGGGAATTTCCACCATCCGCAGACAGACGCAGTTAATCGAAGCGAATGTACGACTGGAACTATAACCGTTAGTGCTGAAAATCGATGAAAAATTCATGCTTTTCTCTGGTTCTGTTTTCTTCTGCTCTACCGAAGGCTCATAGCTGGATAGACTGCCAGACGGACCCCAGCCAGCACCAAGGCTCAAGTGGTCAAACTGGTAAATTATTCACAAGACGAGAAGTGGCTGCTTCGGTAGACTCGCTGGCGGGCGGTGCAGTAGTGATTGGAGATCCGATCGGCTTGTTTTTCAGTTGGAAGCCTTTTTTTCTCGATCATGCAAATCAGGCGTACATTTGTTTGCTTCTGAGAATTTCAAGGCTCCCGTCGAAGTCATTCAATATTGATACATACTGGGTGAACAACCGATATGGTTTGTATTTACCGTATAATTTACCCCAATATTGACGTTGGCTTAAAGCAGACTTCAACCAGTGTGCTGAATTGACAGTTTCATCGTATTTTGCTGGTTTAGGAAATTGGTCTTCAGAATAGCGAAAACAGTTTGATTCGACACTAACCCTTTTTTATTGTGCAAAAGCTATGCTCTGTTCTTCGAGACAAAAATCTGTCAGAAGAAAATTGATTAAGCTTCCAGTTCACTATTCTTGTCCGGTGTCTATCAGCTTAGGTGTCACTTATCTCCCACATCTCACCAAAAAACGAAATTAGTATGTGATTCGCATCCAACATTATTCGGAGATCGTCGGAGAAATTTGACAGAAACAAAAGGTCACGCGAAGCAAATCTAGGCTGGTAAATGTGAGAGCACCTATATTGTTTCTACATTGTTTAAGTAATTACAAAACCTTACCTGTTCTCGACTAATTGTAAACTCTACAACTGAAACTTCATATTTTTACAGGCATGATGAACATTTCGTTTAATGCTGCGCCTATCTTCAAAATAGACGGTTTTCCCTATTTCCCCTTAGCCTTAGCATGTTGAACCTTTGTTCATCCAAATGTCACACATCTGTTCGAATAAATACAACAGAAGCTTCCTCTTCCTACCTAAGACTGGCTTGATTTGCCCGGTTTCGGGTTAAAATGTCAACCATGTACGACCAACGTGTATGACCGTAAAGAGGAAATCCGGTTGGTAGCACCGTCAGTCTTTCACATGACATCAGGAGCTTCTTCGGGTTGGAAGTGAAAAAGAAATTAGGTTAATGGACTCGCTAGGTATAAGGTACATTCGCTTCCCACGGTAAACGGTCTCCCGATAAGATAAAGTAGGATATACTACAGAAAAGCTACTCACTTTAGAAGAGTTCCTTTTAGAAAATTCATGTTCACTTACGGTCTGTGGGAAATTTATGCGAGCACACATGTTTTTTTCTCACTTTAATTTCCTATCGCGCTATGTGAACGATTTGATAGCATGAATTTATATTATATTGTTGCAACCCGTTCCGGCCGGGCTCGCATTTTATTCATTTATTGCCTTTTCCGGTCATTCACTGAGTTGGAAAATTTATGTTTTATTTGATAAATGTTGTGCTTTCCAATCAATGGCGGAGTTTCCCTTCCACTCAAGGGATTTTTTATTCAACAAATTTGTTTTTTTTTGTGTGTTGGCGAGGTTGTTTCACAGAAATTTTACACCCACACACAGCTTCCGGCGGTCGGACCGGGTGGTTCACCTAAATGGTTGGCACTTTTGAGCCGCGCTCAAAGCCGCCGGACCGGATCAGTTGCATCGACAGCGTACAGGGATTCGTAGATTACTCTGAACCAGATTGAAATTCTGATTGGCCAACTTGGAATGATGATGGACCCTTAACTCAGCACAACTACGACCGTTCGTTGGTCGGCTGGTGCCTGTTTGGCTTTGTACTTACAATTATTTTACAGTTTATTTACATAATTTAATTAAACCGATTTGTGTGCACCGCTGTGCTCAGTCTGCCTTCCCGGGGTAGTAATCTTTCCCTGTGGGAGGGTGGTTTGCAAGGTGTTCGATACTGTCGGGCTGCTCGTCAGAAACGGGGGTGCGAGACAACAAATTGTAAACAAGATAAAATCGATTTTGTTCCGCACTGCATAAATTATAACTTCGAGGCTTCAGTTCAATTTTATCTTTAAATTTTTGTTTTGGAATGCACTGTATTGGTTCAGGCCAAAAAAAGGAAAATTAATTGTGAAAAAGAACTTTCACAAGTGTGTTATTTATTATTTTGTAAATTTTTTTGTGCAGCAAGTTATGCGTATTTAATTCAGCAGGAATTTTAATATGGTTCTTACACAATCAGATTCATGTTCATCAAATTGTTATTTCACATTAAGGGGAAACCGAAAGTGGCTCAAAGATGGCTGGATAAATGGCTACCATTCGAAGCATGTATTGTTTTGCGCCTTAAGAATGCATCTGTATTGGCAGAGCACGCTTTCGCCACGTAATGAGTGCTTCCAGTGCTGTTATAATTTCCTAAGACTTATAATTCAAGTTATCGATCTGCTATGTATCAATAAACGCTCAGCAAAACATAATTGTTAATGGAAAATAAATTTGACTGATCATATCGATCATTACGTGTTCATAAAAGCGACCAATGTATAATTTGGAATTACTTAATAGATATTTTGTTGCGCACATATTTCGTTGTACTAGCGATTTCCGAAAAAGCAGCAACACAGTATCAAGTATTAAAGAGCTTTCAACTTTCGCCGCATCGATAAGTTTAGAGTGAAGTAAATAAACAAAGCACAAACGCAGGAATCAAAAACTGGCAATCCGATGCAAGCGGATTAATTAAACATCTTAGTGATCCTACGCATTATTCAGTTGTTGCTGTTAATTTTGATTGAATCGGAATGCCTTGATAAAGAAAACAAACCATATTTCGAATCAAGGATATGTTCGAAGTCGGTGCGGTTGGCTGCGGATCAGCTGTGTTTATGTTTGCAAGCTCCGCTATTTGACATATATTACCAATACTAATGCAATATTTAAATAAACGTTTAGGTTTTTAACGAACACATGAGACGTACAGTACAGTGTTTGTCGCACTAACACAATAACGTTAGCCACTTTCGGTTTCGCCTTAAATATTTATTGCTACTATTGCTGACACAAGCCTGGACGACACAAGGACGTTAGGAAAATCGTAATCCCGTTATTTCAAGTGAAAGTGAATGGTGAAAAAACGGAATATTTTCCTATACTTTGTTTGTTAACAAAGTCGGAGATCGTCAAGGGTAACATCCACCATGAGTGATAAACAAATTTGAAAGTCAGAAAACTTCTCTTGCAGAGGTGGGCACAATTCCGCTAATCCGCTAACAGCTAATTAGCTCAGCTAAAATTTTGGTTAGCGGTTAGCGTTTTCGCTAATTTTTATAACCGTTAGTGTTTTTGTTAGCTTCCGCTAAATTTATGTACCGCTAAATAAACCGCTAACTTTTTTTTTTGGCAGAAGGAAAATTTGTGAGAAATATCACACAGGCACAGGTTTCGGTTGAAGGGTTCCAAATTCCAAACTTTTGTACGTACTTTACCAGCCAAGAGCCGGGGTGGCTCTTACCGTATCAAGAATCCCTCTCCATTGTACTTCTGGGGTGACATTGCGATTCTCGTTTCGAGTGATTTTGGTTCGTTTCGCCCATTCGTTTAACGTGGTCGAAACGAACCAAAATCACTCGAAACGAGAATCGCAATGTCACCCCTGGGTCCTGGGCTACTCGTTTCCAAATCGTTACGCGTCTCGGCACATGCAAATCGGCTTCAACCTGGTCAAACCATCTAACTCGTTTGGCCTCTGGTACCTGGTACCGGTGGGGCTCTTGTAGAGAACAGATTTTACTGCACAATCGTTCGGTATCCTTGCGATGTGGCCGGCCCACAGTAGTCTCCCAACTTTTTCCAAATAGTGACCACAACTCATGGTGCATACGCCTATGCCACTCTCCGCTATCCGTTTGTACTCCGCCAAAAATAGTTCGCAATACCTTTCGTTCAAATACGGCAAGTGCACTTCCGTAAACAAAGTTGCTGTCTCAAGTCCGTAGAGTACTTTTGTACGCGGGCTCAAATAAATCGATATTTAAAAAAATTCGAGGCCTCCTACATTCACTGAAAACATCAAGGGAGATTTTTCAATTTTCTCGGACATCACTAGTTTAATAAATTCATAAGTGTTGGGCCAAGTATCAACGCAATAAAGTTTTCACAACAACCAAGGACAATTATTATCAACAAAATATGTTTTTACAAAGTTTCTACCTGCTAATTCCTTTTATTCTGATTTCATTGTATTTTTACTAAAAACTTGAAATTTTATTACTACCTTTGAAACAAAAATTATCTTTTATTGCCGAAATCAGCGCTTTTCGCTTAAGTAATGTTGATTCTACAGTGCTAACAAATTTAGCTGTTAGCGGTTAGCGTTAGCTTCGCTAACGCTAGTTTGAGCAGAACCAGGACATAAATCGAGATTGAAAATGCTTTAGAACAGTAGTTGTTACGTTATTCAGAACAATTGTTGTTCTACTTCAAATGACTATGAAGGTATATTGAGAATGGTTAAAGTTTATCTAGACGTGGAACATGCTGGTGTGCGAATTTAACTCTACTTTCTAAAATTAAGTCGAAAATTTGTAATCTGATGAAGATGTTTTAAGAAACAATAACTCTATGAAAATTTGTTTATAAATTGAGCTGATTTTAAAAAAAAATAAAGCAGTTCCTCCTTTTTTCTCTGCGCTGTTCTCTATTATCTATTCTATCTCTATTCTCTATTCTCTATTCTCTATTCTCTATTCTCTATTCTCTATTCTCTATTCTCTATTCTCTATTCTCTATTCTCTATTCTCTATTCTCTATTCTCTATTCTCTATTCTCTATTCTCTATTCTCTATTCTCTATTCTCTATTCTCTATTCTCTATTCTCTATTCTCTATTCTCTATTCTCTATTCTCTATTCTCTATTCTCTATTCTCTATTCTCTATTCTCTATTCTCTATTCTCTATTTCTCTATTTCTCTATTCTCTATTCTCTATTCTCTATTCTCTATTCTCTCTCTATTCTATATTCTCTATTCTTTATTATTAATTCTCTATTCTCTATTTTATTTGTTTTTATTTGTTTTCCTATTGCTGGTTTTTATTTTCCGTTCTGCTTGTACCGTACTTTTTGATCTGTATTTGCCGTTCTCTATTGTTCATTCTAACATTTTCATTTCTTCCTGTTTCGTTTCCTTTCGCATGTTCCGTGGTTATTTATGTTTGATATTGCATGTCTAGTTCACTATTTTTCGATCTTAACTTTTGGTTCCTTTTCCATATATGTATTGACTCTCAACTTAAAGTTCCATTTTCCGGTATCTATTTTTTTATTCTCTACATTCTTTTTCAAACTACATTTTTTGCACGTTCACTATCTGTTATTATCGACATTCCGTTCGCTATTTTCCATACACCATTTTCCATTTTTTCAATCTTTACTTCTCTTTCCGTTTTATTTTGCGGTGTCTATATCGCATTATCCTTTATACGTTTTGTATTCTCCGGACTTTATTTTCCGGTCTCTATTTCTCATATTTTATTTTCCATTCTTGAGTTTTCGTTCTCTATCTCTCATTGCCAATCCTTTCTTTCTTTACTGTTGTTCTCTATTTCTTCTCTTTTCGTTTAAATTCTCTGCATTGCGTTCCCTGTATTTTAGTTCCGTTCCTTATTTTCTATAATATCCATTCTATTTCATACTCTTCGTTCTTTATTCAGTTAGTTATTAATGAGCTTATTTTTTTGTTCCGTTCTTTACTGCTCGGTATCTACCACTTTTTTCGTCATTTTCTTTACTACCGTCTCCATTTCCATGACCTTATTTTTAATTTTTATTTAAATCATCCATTTAAAAAAAATTACAACGAAAATCAAAAAATGAGAATTGGAGATTTAGAAATAGAAAATAGAAAACGCAAAATAAACATAAAACTTAAAATGTAGAATGGAAAATAAGGAAAGAAGAGCAGTTCTTTGTTTTTTATTGTATGCTTTTTTGTTATTCATTTCCTTTTTTTTCATTTTTATTCTTTTCTATCCATTTCTTGGTGTTCTCTATTCGTTTTTTCCTGTTGCTTCTCATTTCTTATTCGTCATTTTTCGTTCTCCAATTTTACATTTTCAGTTCACTATTTTTCGTTCTTCATTTCTCGTTCATTGTTTTCCTTTTGTCGGTCAACCATTTTCTATTTTACTTATACAATATTTCGTTATCGGTTTTTTATTTTAATTTTCGTTGTTGGTTTTATTCTCTGCTCCCTATTATCCGTTCTTTGTTTTCTTCTCTTTAATTCCTTTCATATTTTTCTGTTTCTGATTTTTCGTTCTTTACTTGCTGTTCTTTATTTCCTCAGCTCTAATTTTTATTCTCTAGTTCTCGCTCAATTGTTTACGTTCTCCACTCTTCACTCTCTTAGTTTCGCTCTGTGTTTTTATACTTTATTTCAGCTTTCCCTGCTTGCCGTTCTCAATTTTTTTAGTCTTTATTTTCGATTCTGTTTGCTGTTTTCCGTCTTATATTTTCCGTTTTATGTTTTGTTTCCATTTTTCGTTCATTATTTTTCGTTCTGTGTTTCGCATTCTCTATTTTTCCTGTTATATTTTCAGTTCTTTACACTTTACACTTGTGTTTCATATTCACTTTTTCTGATCTTTCTTTTGCGTTCTCCAAGAAAGGGGCAAGAAAAAAATAATAACATTAAACCTTTAATAACCAAACAAAAGAAAAGAAACCAGCGTTTATTTATCCACATTATTAAAATTTTAATACAAATATTTTGTCAGTACTTAATTTTAGTTCAACCCTTTCAAACTTCAAAATTTTTCGACCCAAGCACATAAAGTTAGCATTCTGGTAGAGATGAAGCAGTTTGATAATAGTGGAGTGTCACAGGATCACCTTTGAGAGCCACAAACGTTTAACTTGACCTTCATTTTGTTTTGAGCCTCCGTGTCATTCGGTTAGTTACCTTGCTTTTTAATAATCGAAATTCATGTCACTTACTAGTTCAGAACTCGGTAACCACGACATAGTGTAGTAATCTAACCATAGTGTGAAAATGGCAGTTTACGTCCCTGCCACTTTATTACTTGGAACACTTATGCTGTGCTATCGACATGTTTTAAGAAAACAAATCTCTGAAGCTATTCACGTTTCTTGGTCAACCTTTTAGTCATGAATATCAGGCCTCTCCTTTGTATATTAAGGATGCACACCGTTTCGAAAATTTCAAGTTTCGAACAGTTCAGTGACATCCTGCATGCTGCATGCATCCAATGAATGGTAAAAACTGTATCGTTGAGTTTTACGTCCCCTACCTTCAAAATTAGGGTAGTTACTTGGACATTACGGAGTAAAACGACCAATTTTAAGCCCCGAAAACCCGAAAAATTGTGTAAAAATTCTATTTTTATCTTATCTAGTACCTTTGAGGGAAAAAAATAATCCCACTGCAATTCAAAAATCGGAATATCTCCGTCAAAAGCGGTACCAAATTTCACTAATATATTGTTTAATTGATTATTGCCTCCATCTAATTCTTTTAAAACAAGGTAAATTAAAATGGAATCAAACCGAAAGTCTGATTGCAAGCACCCCAATTGTCGACGTCGGGAACTTAAAGATTAAGCACAATAGTTGCCTGTGACTTGCAGCAGAATCAGAAAACTTAGTTGGTGAAAGAAAGTTGATCGAGACTAACGAGATAACATATTGGATAATTTAGAGATGTAAACTCATTGAACTGTGAAAAAATCCGCTTGTCACTAAAAAATGCAACAGGCTAATATGACACTTTATTTTTTTGCCCCTTCACATTTCGAAAATTTCCAAAGGGGGGGGGGGGGGGGTGTGACATAAACTTTTTTTCAAATTTGTATAAGCCTTATCTGATTTTTTCAATCCTCTAATTGCTTCCTTTCCTTATTTTCCATTCATATTTTTGTCTTTTATTGTCGTAATATATTTTCATTCTTTCTTCTCATTTCATTCTCCATTTACTTTTTTCTGCACTCTGGTTTGTATTTTCGGATCATTTTTCGTGGTTTTGTTCTCTTCTCTTTTGTATAAGTTTTCCTTTATTATTTCCAATCCTTATTTTTCGTTGTCTATTCTCAGTTCTCAGCTCTCTGTCCTCTATTATTATTTTATTGTTTCCTGTTCTCGTTTTTGTATTATTTATTTTTTATTTTATAGCTTCCTCTCAGTATTTTTCATTTTCCTGTTAATAATATACTTTTCGCACTGTATTTGCATTGCTCTATTTTTTGCTTTGTGTTCTCAATTCCTCACTTTTTTGTAGTTTTTTTTCTTTCGTTTTAAATGTTTCCCGTTCCTCCTTTTTTGTTCGCTCTTTTCTGTTCGCAGTTCTTCGTCCTTAGTTTCAATTCAATTGCTCTCCAATTTCTATTTTTTATATTTCGTTCCTCACTTTCCAGTCTCAATTTCTCGAGCCCAAATTTCCGTTTTTTATTTTCCCATTCTTTCTTTTTCATTATACATTTTTCGTTTCATATGTTTTTCTTTTTCTTAGGCCGTTTTTTGACGCTTTATATTTTTCGAATTTAATTTTTCATCTTCTGGTCTCTATTTTTCATATTCTTTTTTCCTCCTTTTTTCTTAATTTCTCGTTTTTCCTTTTTCGTTCTCTCTTTTTTATTATTTTCCGGTCTCTATATTTAGTTCCCTGTTTTCCTTTCCTTATCTTCGTTACTTTTCGATCTTTATTTTTCGAATGATACCTCTGTTACTGTATCATCCGATCCTTCTCTTTCGTTGCTTTCTTTCTGTTTTTAGCTTTCCGGTTTTTATTTGCCATTCTTCTGTTACACGTTTTTTGACTTTTTTTGATGGGATAATATAGATTCACTATTACGGAAATAACCGGAATTTATGACCAAAACGCCTAAATGTACCAGTAACTCCGTAACTGGTGCTTGTTTGACTCACTTACGCTGCGCTGAGGTTTTAATTAGAGCACTGACATCTTTCCATAGTTTTATCACGATTATTGTTATGTTTACAACATCAACTAGTTTTTCGGGCCCACAGGAAATCCTACTCTGGATAAGAGAGTGGTCGTGAGATGCTTGCACCAGTTATAGTTTAGATGTATTTTATGATTGGTTTCAGCTTTGTGTAAAGTATTTAGGGAGCGACCTACGATTCTTACTACGAAAGCATTACGTCCTGACCGGGGTCTGGTTTTGGTTACAGACAAGGCTCTCATACATTAGACTAGCTGTAACCCGCGCGCGTCGCCTCGCGTCTAATGGAGAGCAAATTGGAGGTACGCTATGTAACGCTAACGCTATGTAACTCTAATTTTTCTATTTCTGTTTTACCATATGTCATATTTCATTCTGTACATTCGTTCTCTAATATTCGTTTTCCCTTTTTTTTGGTGTTTATTTTAATTTTTACAATGTATCGAATATACAAGAAAATCGACTAATCAATCAATGCCACTCCTGCAAAATGAACTTTTTCGAATTTCATGTATCTTTTTCTCGAAAACAAGTAAACAACATATTTTAACAAATTTTATTTTGTGGATGTTTCGAAAAATCCTTTGTAACTTTTGTTTGTTGTAAACAAAAAACAAACAAGTTAGTTATATCTTTTACTATGACACAATTGCACTCTATGCAAGAAAAATTGGAAAAAACACAAACCGGTATTTTTCTGAATCAAAAATATTTTTAGTTAAAATGATTCACTAAATAAGTTTACTCTATCCTCTGTAATTTAAAAATTTGAAGAGGAAGTAATGTTTACTATTTCACAATTGAACAATTTCACAACTATACAATTGAAAAGATATCAGCTGTTGGTTAATTATATTTGCACAGTAATAACCATCGTTCACAATAAGCTTGAATTGTGGCAAAACGCGCACGCCACAAAGCCCATACCGACTGGCCATGTACTGATGGTTTGCCAATTATGTATTTTCCGACAACCATCCGTCGTTGTCGTCGTCGTCCTCGTCGACAGCCGCACAGAATAGGACGGTGTGCAGCGTAGGCAGCTTGCACATACCATTAGACTTGCCGCAGGATATAATAAAACTTATCGCAAATATTTATAGTTTGTCGCATAGAGAAACAAGAGTTAATAATAATAGTTTGTTGCTTGCAGCAAGCTACAGCTCCTGAAGTCAGTCGGTGGTATTGGCTGGCGAGCCGGGATAGTTAGAAGGACAGTTTAGCTCTTCATGGCTCAAACGCTGAAAGTAAGGCGTAAAACAAACCGGGAACTAAGTATGAAGACAAAAGTAGGAAATCTTTATTGCAGCTACAGCAGAAGGGCTGGTTGCACTCACACACAGTGTACCTACTGTCCTGTGATTCCATCAGCCCGGAGAATCGAGGTAAATAATTGCGGATAAAAGTTTCCCGTAAGCTGATAATAATTGTGGCAAGATGTTTGAAGTGGCAACGAAACAAATATTTGCCTTGTTCACGGTGTACCTAGCATCGCATCGAGGTACAGCACGCTCGACTCGACGTCCGAGGCAAGTGCATTTTGCTGTGATCACAAAGTTTCATCTAAGATATTAACTTTTCTCTTAGCGACCATCAATAACAGGCAACGGATCCTCCCACCGTCCGGCACGTTGCCGCCGTGCCGGGTAGGATAGTTTTCTCGCGGAAAACTCTTTCCGTTGCTGCTTGCTGCTGGAACGCAGTCAGTGAAACGATTCAACTTTAGTTTTTTGCCATCCCGAATCGCGGAATCATAAATCGATTTCTTCAATTAACCTGCTTTCAGAGCGAGCGCAATAAATGTTTAATTTTTCTTCGTGCGGCTATAAAAGTGTGTGTGTAGCGTATATTTTCCAATTTTCCTTCCAGCTAAGCTGCTGCGCCTGGAAGGCGAACTCGACGAACGAAACGAAGTTGCGCCCCGTTTGCTGACGATGGATGATCAACAAAGTGAAACTTTTCTTCTACTATCAGCACTATTTCAAAACTTCGATGCATAGTTCACATTGCGATTGATGTCGGTGATAAGGTAAACGTTGTTGATTGGAGAAGATGAAACATTCTCACGGGGGCTGATGGATATATTTTTTTTTTTGCTTACCTGCTGCTGGTGATAACTTGGTAACCACTCCCCATCGGATTTTCCACTGAAAAGAATAGAAAACAAAATTCGCAATCAGTGATTTTTGCTGTGAAAGTGTTTTCATTTGATTCTATTTACTGTTTATAGTTAAAGTTGTCTTTTGATCAAACAGGTTGTGATTTTAGTCGGGCCTAATTGTTTATACGATGCCTGTATTCTGGAAAACGTTATGCATTTTGGAAAATCACAATTTGGAATCACTTAGTTGCCTTTCCGCAAAAAAGGATCGTTTCATCGCTTGAGTGTGTTTAATATATCTTTCGTTAATTAACTCGCAACGAAAGACAGCACTACTCTGAAAAGTCACATAATAAAGTTTGTTTCGTTTAATCGTTTCAATGAATAGATGGTAATTAAATTTAACAACTGACCGCATTAGAATTTCTTCCGCTCAGTTCCGTCAAAGAACTATCTGCAGAAAGCAATTTGAATGAGTGTCTCGTACCAAATGGAAAACTTAACGACTCGCATATCACATCCCTTAGAGTGCTAAACACTCTAAACCAAATAAATCAAAATTAATTACACTAGCGCACAACAAGTTGTTGCTCTTTCGGCGCGATTTTTGTTCTCTGTTGAGTGGAATAGAGCAAAGGATTCAACTGACACTGATGACTGTAAGAGTTTCGGAAAGTTTCCGTTACCCGAGCAAGATTTACAAGCACTTTGACTGTTTACGGTTGGCGCATTTCCCACCACCACCACCCACTGCTGGCATCTGCCTGACGTTGACGGGTTTTACGAACTGGAAATTCTTTGTGGCCCATCAAGTTTCAAACAGAAGAAGAAGCAAAAAAACGAGTTCAACTATACATTGTGAGTAGCTTACTGCTCTTAGTGGCACCCGGGACGATAAACTTTTTCTATCAAAACTTACCACACAGCACATTTGGGCAGCGGGTGGTGAAATGTGCTAACGTGAAAAGTAGCTGGTTGCGGTAGAGCACACATGTGTGTGTATGTCGGAAGCGTGGGTTGCGCGGGGGTTCTAAAAGATTAGGCAAAAGGGTTGAAATACAAACATTCATTCGACCCTATTTAAGCAGATAAGTTGACGTTGTTGTTTCGTAGTGAGAATTTCGTTAATGTACGAAGCTAGTTTCCACTATTGAGAAATAGGAACGAATTTAAAGGAGATTTGGAATGAAAATAACCATAATTTAACTGAAGTTTTTATATAATAATATATTATAATTTAAGTTTTAAGAAATTTTTCGTCAATGAACAGTTATGCCACAGGCGCATTTCCTACCAAGCAAGTTAGGAATCCAATGTTCATACCTTAGTTGACAGACAGTACCCAAAGGCACAACAATAACTTGTAACTCAATTTATTAAATTATCCGTACCCTATTTAGAAAAGTTATTACAACTTCGTTCCTCCGCCAATTTCAATTAACCGTACCAGCCGCATGGGAGTTCAGCATTGTCTTCATTTCGAGCTGCGCTCGGAAATGAATAGAACGATGGATGCCGAGAATTAGAACATAATATGCATTCTAGACAAATTTGATCTCCCTTCATCCGCGCGCCGCTAACCCAAAAGTCAAGCAAATTAGTGTTTCGTCAGAGCTGGCAAAGCGCGCACATCCATCCATGTTCGAAAATGTAGCGAACCCTCCCCTTCATACATCCGTCAGGGGGAAAACCAGCCAAAACCAGTGGGCGGAAGGAAAGGATTCGCTTCAATTATTAACAATCAGAATGCACGTCTTGTCTCTTCGAGGTTCGTACAAAACCTCGAAATATGGGGAAAGCAGGAAATTTTTATTTCGAACCACCGCACCGCGCCGATTGTTTAGCACAAAGCATGGAATTTTTCAAACATTTGTGCATTTGTGCCCGGTACGTCACCGCACCGCCACGCCACGTTACGGAACGATGTCCGCACTTCCTAATACATACCTACCTACAAGAGCCAACCGTTGTAGGTACCTAGCACTAGGGTGAACAATTTTTAACTAACGCGGAAACAACAGACTTGTGGCGAGGCACTTTCAAGCGAATCCAAGAGCATCCGAGCGTTGCCGGTTGCTGCTTCCACTGAGTGCACACACGGGCACGGGGGTGGAATTAGCTGCTGCCATTGCCGAAAATTGCGAATCGGAATTTTTGTGCAAATATTAGTCTTTTAAATTATGAACACAATCATAAATTAAGGAGAGAGTGCATAAAAAATGGAGGGTGTAAATCAATCGGCTGTGCTGCGTATCTGCATTGTGCCAGACAAGCGAAGAGTCTATGGAGATAGCATTATGTTCTATTGTATTCAATGGAGTTATCTACGACTGGATCTAATGACTGTAAAAATCATTATCGTTACTAATGGACCTACATTTAAACGTTGTCATCATTTGAAAATGTTTAAGGGTTAGTTAGTTAGTCTGTCAACTTTCCTGAACTGATCAATGTTACCCCCGATGATCATTGTTACCCCCGTTTTACGGTACCAACAAAGTTACGATTATGTTTAAATCTAGCTCTCTTTGCTAGGGAAGTATGGAAATTAAATAAAAAGAAAACTTATCCAATTTAATTCTACTATATATATTTTATTTTTGACAGATACGTATTTCGCCCACAACTTGCAAGCTTCCTCAGTGTCTGTTTTCGAACTCGAAAACGAAAACATTGTGTCTGTTCTCGAACTCGAAAACGAAAACAGACACTGAGGAAGCCTGCAAGCCGTAGGCGAAATACGTATCTGTCAAGAATAAAATTAAATTGGATAAATTTTCTTTTTATTTAATTTCCAGGTTTCGTATTCTACTAAGACGCTCCAAAAACTTCAGTTGGGAAGTATGCCAGAAAAAGTGACAACGACCCCCGGTCGAACAAGATTTCTTAACACCGCGATTAAACTTAGAGCAATTTGGTGTTGTTCAATACTAAAATTTCGGACCGGATCAGCACGGTCACACGGTCGGGAATCTCGGTGTATTCAATATACGCGGACACTTAGCTTTGCGACATCGAGCCTTTATTCGAACGAAAGGAGAACTCATTTGCGACCGATCTGATTATAGCTTTATTCGGGACTGATTACATTCGTGCCTCGAATGATTTATGCTCTTGATTTCTAGGTGAACCGATACCGATCGAGAAATTATCTAGTGATATGCGGTCGTGTGCGTTTAGTAGCTTGTTGCCCGGTACTATCGTTCACTAGCGTTAGTCTAATTTGTCTCTGTTTCGCAACAGGTGTCTTTACCTGGGAAGTAAGCCAGAATAAATACATGAAATTATTGAACATACTTTTTCCCAATGTTGCAAATCGAGCGAGAAGCCAACGTTGTCTACTTTCACGCGAGAGAGTATGAGAAGCATATCATTCAGCACTCGCGCCGCTCATGCAATCATAAAAAACAGCGCCCGTTGCTATGTGGAGACATTCTGATACCTGCACACTCGCGAAAGCACAGACTCATATTATCGTTCTGCTAAGCTTACTCGCGAGTCAAATAACTCCTGAGCAAGCAGCTGCCCGTGAGGCCTAATGGCGCACTGGGATACAGATTTCGCATTACTTTTTCATCTCCGCTTTCGATTCTACTCACGGGTGGGAGTGCAAACCCTCGCAAGTAATCAGTTTCAGTAACTCGGGCTGTAATAACGAACGAAAGCGACGATCCTAACTGTTATCTAAATACACACTCGCAAAAACTAGTTGCAGTGCATGAAGAAATAAGAGCGAGAGTGCAAAAGGGATGCTTATGTCGTGGTGTTAGAATGAGTAAGCGTGTGTGATAAAAATAAGATCACGAGTGTGGGTTCGGCAACATTCCCTTTTCCTATTTACCATTTCCTAATCTTTAGTGATAAAAATTGCAGTTTTTTTGTTATTCTGGAGTGATGGGCAGAAAACCCGTATTGCCTTAACATTTACTAACTTCAAAACCTCATACCGGCTGCAGCAAGTATAGTGAAATATAATTTTATTAAAATGTAAATACTAAAGCTAAACTGGAATGCACTTGTGACCAATTTCTCTCGACAGGTGTGGCTACACTCTTTAAGCTGCTTATCACTGCACCAAAAAGTTACACTACTCAACACCTTCTTGTCCTCCAAGATGTGGTATATTGCAGCAAACTTACAACCAACGGCAGCACACGTTGCAAAACTAACTGCTACTATGAGGACTTATCTTTTCCGAGGTGCTTGCGCGACTATTCCGATGCATCAGTTGGCTCGCAGTAGAGAAGATGGAGGCCTTAAACTGCATATCCCGGCGATGAAGTGTAAGGCGCTACTTATAAATCGCCACTTGAATGATATTGGATCTCTTCCCTACTACAGATCCTACATTATCCAAGAAAATCCCACTCGACTGAATTTAGTCAGCGACTTTCCTTGTCTCAAGCAAATCCTAAAAAACTATACAAACCTTCCCTTTCAAATTCGCCAAAACCCTACCGCTGTTCTTATCCATCGTTTCTTCCTGGAAAGCACCGATAGACCAAAAGTGGAAATAGCAAACCCTGGAACCTTCTGGCCCCGAATATGGAGAAATATAGCTTCCCGGAGACTACTATCTTCGCTACGCAGTGCGCTCTACATGTGGGTAAACCAAAAAGTCCCACATCGACGGCTAATGAATATCATGGGACGCGCAGACGGAGACCAGTGTACTCATTGTGAGAGCACAGCTACTGAAACCATTCAGCACAAACACTTCCTCTGTCCTAGAGTACTTAATGCTTTTATTACACTAAAATGAAAATTAAGCTCAGTTTCTGGTGCTCAACGCTCCTTTAATTGTGAGGATCTGCTGCGGCCAACAATAGATGGAATATCGGTGTCTATAAGAACAAATATTCTGAAGATTTTAAAGGTTTACACAGCCTTCATTGATAATTGCAATGATAGAATAGATACAGATGAATTGGGCATGGACATGGAAATAAACATACTTAGAAACATTAAAAAAAATACATTTTTTTGCGACTCAAAATAAATATCCTTTGAAAAAGTTTTTCACAAAAATTTTTTCATAGCCGTGAGAAACTCCAAAACAATTTCGGAAAAACTATTTTAAATCATGGAAAAAATATTTGTTTTACTTTTAATTACTTTTACTTTTTCGACGACAATACACTGATCGAATCTGTGCCGAATTTAGGTGTCGTCTCCATGTTTGGGCTGCCACTGTCCAGTCCACTTCAGCTCTTGCTGTTCGAGCATCCTCGTTCATAGCGCTCATACAACGGGTACGGGATCTGCCTCGAAGTCAACGACCTCTGTCGGGTTCTCTGCTGAACATTATTTTCGCTGGTCTCTAATCCGGCATCCTTGCTAGGTGACCAGCCCACTATAGCCTGCCGTATTTTATTCGCTTCACAATATCCGCAGCTTTGCATGCATACTTTGCATACTTCTCCGTTTGTACGAATTTAATGGACTTTACCTCTACCTGTATTTCGCAAATAGAGAATAAGAAGCAAATGGACGCAATCGACACGGACTTGAAAGCAACTTTTGATCGAATTGACCGTACAATATTATCGCGTAAGCTTTTTCGACTTAGTGCATCCCAACAACTAGTGCAATGGCTCAGCTCGTACTTGCGTGCCAGGGTATTGCGCGTGAAGCTTGGCTCATGTATCCCTGCGTAATTCACCAATACCTCAGGTGTTCCGCAAGGTAGTAAAATGGGACCATTGCTTTTTCATTATTTTTGAAGAACGTCACGTTGCTATTGGATATCGGATGCAGACTTGTGTACGCTGATGATGATTGATTGGTGTAAACGAAACTGGCTCACACTAAGCGTGGCAAAATGTAAGGTAATAAGTTTTAACCGCATCGAAATTTTTTTTTTGTTAGATTATAGTCACTTTAACAGCGTATGTCATTCGTGACTTCTGCGGGGTTGAGATTTGAATCCGGGTCCTCGGCGTAAGAGACGTGAATGCTAACCACTACGCCGGGACTGACCCCGCATCAAAAGTTCGATTCTATTCAATTTTCAGATTAAGGTGTCTGAGTTGCGCAGAGCAGAGCATATTAGCGACCTTGGTGTGTTACATGATACAAAACTAACATTGGACCTGCACCGTGAATCGATTATTTCGAAGGCAATGCGTCAGCTCGGTATTATTTCGAAAATTGGATGGAACTTTAACGATCCTCACTGCCTAAAATCGTTATATTGTGCTCTGGTTCGACCGCTACTTGAAAATTTTAGTATAGTCCTCAGCAATTGCCTTGCGACATCTACCATGGTGTAATCCCGAGAACCTCCCACCATACTCAGATCGGTGCCGTTTACTTGATCTTGACTCATTAGAGTGCCAACGTAGAATGCAGCGGGCTGTATTCGTAGCTAAAGTCATCCATGATTCTCACAGGCTTTTTTCACTAGGTACTGAATTTTCGTGCTTCTCAACGGACTGTACGTTCTATTGGCCTACTACAAGTACCATTCCATCGTACTGTTTTTGGATATAATGAACCAGTTAACGCAGGTTTTAGAACTTTTTTGAAAGTGGCAGAGTTATTTGATTTCGATGAGTAGTCGCATAATTTTTTGCAGAAGATAAAAGCCTCTTATCTTTTATAGTAATTGGACGTCATGTAGACATTAGTCAGATGAATTGCGAATATAAATAATTAAATAAATAAAAAAGCCTTTAGTTTAAACGTCTTTCAAAGACTTGACCCTTCTTTACCGACAAGCCTTCACTGCCGGCTATTAAAGTATAGGATCCCAGGTAACAATTTGGGTTTTATTACACTCTTATGATGGCATTTAAGACCAAAATTGATCTTGAAGACCACCATAAGAGTACAATAAAACTCACTTTGCTGCTTGGGATAGTTATGGGATTAGTGCAACAATCCTACTGACTTTATCTAGCAGCACCGCCTACCCGAGATTCGAACATACGAAAATCAATTCGAAATCGAAATCATCTAAGCGGTTAAATAAATAAATTAATACTTGGTAAACTTCGTTCTTCATGCGGCTGCGCCACACTTTATCTTCTAATATGCCGCCAAGAATTGACTGCAAGATCACAGTATGTTCAAAAACACCATGATCTCGTCGGTCGCTCTCTTTCAACACTCACGCTTCGTTGCTGTAGAGTACCACCAGGAGAATTAGCATCTTATAGAGCGCGAGTTTCGTACGGAATTTCAGGTTATAGGATCTCAGCTGGGTACGAAATCCATAGAAGGTCCTGTTACCAACCGCTATCCGCCATTTTAATTCACTGCTCATACCGTTGTCATATGTCACTAACGTACTATGGTTAACAAATTCGTCAACCACTTCAAAAGTATCACCTTCTATCAACACCACAGTTTCAACACCCGACGGGCTACCAGCCACCATATAGCCCTATCCTCGCAGCATCGTCCTTAAGATACGTGTACGCCTTTTTCGCAGCTCTAAGCTCGTCTGCCCTTCGAATAGCATCTTTCAATGTAATGTTTTATAACAAATTGGATAACCCGTCACCTTATTTCAAACCATCTAACGTCACAAACGAGTCCGATGTCTCGCCCGAAACACTGATGCTTGATTTTATACGCACATATCAGCATAGTCAGTTTTGTTGGAGTACCATATTCAAGCATAATCCGCCACCGCTCATTCCGTTTCCAATTGAATCTTATGCCGCCTTGAAGTCTATAAACAAATGATAGGTCTGCTAGTTGAATTTTCGGAATTTATCGAGGCTTTGTCACACTGTGCACATTTGGACCGTCGAGGAGCGTGTTTCTCGAAAACTTCTCTGGTGTTCGCAAACAAAAGTTTTCTGCATTGGCCCAGTCTATGAAACAGGATGCGGTAGATATTTTTGTATGCAGAATTGAGGATAGTAATGTTCCGATAATTGCGGAAACAAATGAAGCGACCCTCATTCCCTGTAACGTTGCATGCACGCATTTTTATCTGGCTGAACCCGGATGAATCAACCCCGGTCAGCTCAGAACATAAATTTAACATTCAATTTGATCACCCGCGCCGGTCAGTGACTCGATCGAGCGACGGCGCCGGTAGGGCGAATTACTTACATTAAAATGTCGCGTTCGCACCACATTCTAGGTTAACGAACGCGCATGATTCTTAACCTGCGGCAACGAACAGTATCCAAAACAAATGCGCTATTGCATTTTGCCGACTAAGGTAAACAACGAAGCGCGAGACTGTTCGAGGTGCTAAAAGTCACGTGACTTAAGCAGTGACGAATTGACATGAAAGGGTTGGCCGCTCAGCGAGGCTATATGCTCGGAGCGTGCCAGACTCGCTCATAAGAATATGTCATTTGTTCACAAAACAAAGTCCCCGTGCGAGGGGCCAAAATGTATGCGCGAGAGGGAAGCTCGACGGACAGCGTGAGGTCGGCACTAAAGGAAACTATGGACTTTCATATGGTATTTCATTCGGGAAGATCAGTTGCAACTAATTTACTGGAGTTCACCTCATTATGGCTACGCGTTATGGAATAGGGTAACACAATTTACACTGATCGGAAAGCAGCATTTGATCGTGTCGTCTATGAAATTTTGCTAGCTAAGCTGGACAAATTGGAAGTCTCGTGTAGCTTACTTTCCTGACTAAGTAATTACTTACTCAATTGCAAAATTGCCGTTAAACTGGGTCATTCTCAATCGGAGTGTTTTCAGGACGGACCAGAAGTAGCTCAAGGTAGCATTTTAGGACCACTGCTATTCTCGCTCTTTGTTACCGACGTCACTCGACTGGTATATTCTGGAGCAAGGCAATGCTACGCTGATGACGTGAAAATTTATTTGCTAATTTAGACAGCCACTGATTGTTTAGGACTCCAAAAAATCGTCGATTTGTTTTCCGAGTGGTTCAGAAAGGCACTGTTATCAGCTTTGCCCGTAAAAACACCCAATAGTTTTTGAAAATTGTATCGACGTCACACCACTACCCCACGTGTAATCGATCTACACGCTTCAAAATTTAACCCACGATTGAATAAGAATAGCGTAGAAATAAATAAGATTCGACTCAAAAATGAGGAAGAACCGACTCACTTTTACAAAAAACGGAACAGCCCAAAAATCTGAGTAATTTGGCAATTTCTCAATTCTGAGTACTTTAGGCCACAACCTCATAACTAAGTTATATCCAATGATAATTTGTGTAAGTCCCACTCAGTTTCGGGTGAAATGGCATTCAATTTTGAGTAAAATGTTACTTATTAGAGAGATTCTGCGTTGAATTCATGAAAGGAGTAAGAGTTACTCAAAATAGTGTATAGAAAACTACGCATTTTAGAGTTATTCCACTTTCTGTGAAAATGAGTCAAATTTTTTAAACATGTAAGTGTCATATTGTATAGCGAAATGTCATTTAGACAAGACCTAAATCACTACTAAGGCGTACCGTCAGCTCTGAACTAAATATTCTCGTTGACTCACTGTTCTTACTGTCTCACTGTTGACTCCTGTTGACTGTATTTTCTCCTAATTGAAATCCTATTATAGACGCTCTTTTTATTTTATTAAAGCAACTAATATTTTACTTTCAAAAATGTATTTATGCAATGGAATGGAGCAAATATTTAGAGTGATAGTGGGATTCTGTGATTTTATCTCTAGCAGAAGTATTGGTTTTCGGCATTTTGTTTATATAATGACTAGGTAAGTCAAAAAAGCGTTGACAAAAGAGCAAGTTTAGTAAAGTAATTGTAATTCACAAAATATTTGCATGACCCAATGTGTAAGTTTCGTGATGCAACCCGTGTTAGTTTGCAAGCACCAAGCTTGCAAAAACTTTCACTATAAATTCAGTATTTTTCATTGATGTAATATTTAGGAAAAAACTCAAATCAACCTCTTCAAATCCTTACCATATAAACGTTCAATCCGTATGTGAATCTATTACCGAGTATACAAATTTACAGCCTCACATCGTCCGTACCGTATCATCGCAGACTAGCGCTGTTTTATTGAGTGCGGATTTATTTATGCGATATGTAATGCCATTGTCAGAGGCAATGTTCGAAAGCCGTATTTTTTGTGCATTCCGCCCACCTCCCTGGCTGGTCAGTTTTGTCGACAGTGAATGCACTTTTACCTCCTCATATTGATGTTAGCGTTGACTGCCATGTACTGCATGTGTATTTTTGCCTTCTATACTGTATGCTGTATGCTAAATTTTACGCCACTACTGCTCGATGCAATGCTGCGATAGGCAATTTTTCACACTCAGCGATACAAAAAAGAAAAACAACGAATACAAACGCAGCTTCCCACAGGGACACCAGCCAACCAGCCAGTCGACCACGAAAAACGAACGCTTGTTAAGGCGCTAGTAGCGCCAGTTATGGTAAGGACCATTTCCGTGTAGAGTAAACCGAATGTGCCGAAAAAATATATGCAGCTATAGACAAATGAAGTCCCGTGTGACGCAGTTACGATGATCGAATGTATGCTTTCCACTACGGCGGAGAGGAAAAGGATGACTATGACTGAGAGTAAAAAAAAACTTGACGCGACACTCCGATGCAGCTTCCGCCGATGGTTTTTGCTTACTCGTTTTTCCGAGCGTGCTCGCAGTCGCAGTCACAATCCGCCTAGGGAATGGCCCCGGGCAATTTGGTCGGTGCCTATTACTAACTAACCGAGACTGCTGTACGAACAATAATAGACGGTCGGAAAGTGCCTTCATTGTGAGCTGAACACATGTAAAGCGATGCACTGATCATTAAAGCATTTCATCTTTGGAATCTTCAATCATTAAAGCTGGTTGAAAATGAAATAATAAGCCTTCGCGTAAATAAACCAGCAGTCAGCACACATGTTGGGAAGCTTTCCTTCCAGGAAAGTAAAGAGCACATGAAGTTACTTAGCTATGTATGCTATAAGAAAACAACTGAGTGCTCTTTCAACATGGAAATAACAGCCCAACCTTCAACTTTCCACACACGTAGGATAAATCTTGGTGGTATCCTCGAGTGTCGTCGTCAGTGGATACCAACCTACATTTTTTATTTTATTTTTATGTTTTACTTTTGCATCAACGAAAGCATCCGTTAGCTATGTTTTTCAAAGTTATGGGTTTCAAATAATATCAAACTGGTATGAAGAAATCTTTCATGATTATCGATGGAGCATACGTTTCAGGTTAAGAACCACTGAATTAACGTAAACCGACGGGTGCACTTGCCACTCTGGTAGCGAAATAATTATTTTACTGCTAACCATATTCTAACAGAAACTGCTCCTCACCCATTCGTGTCGGAGAAGCTCCCTCATCACGTCTTAGGATCTGCGTTATACGCTATTTAGCTTATTCACCTTACCGTGTGTAATGAGTCATTACATAAGTAACGTTAGTACATATGGACATTAGCCTTTAAGTATGCCACCAGTGCTCGAACCAATAGAAAGAACTATCAACTGACGATTGAGGGTTATGGGTGGAAATTCTTTCGTGTAGGGGATTACAGTCACCTATGGATGACAGAAAACTAGAAATAAGAATGGGTTTTCAAGAAACCGGAAACACAATCTAAGATAAGAAATAAAAATAAGAATAAGAGCAGGAATAAGAAAACTTACAGGCTAGATGAGTCTGGGTAACATCAAGGCGGTTCTTTCCCACTTAGACCGTCGAGATGTTAACAAGTCAAAATAAAGTGTAGCGAAGTGCAACTCCTCGTTAAATCATATAAAGTAGGAAAAGTGATGTGATATTGGTTGGATTAAATTAAATTTTGTTTTAAATTTTCCAGAATTCGCTGAGTTTAATTTATTAAAGATAAAGTCGTGAGTCAAGTGCTTAACTAAACTAGTAGCGAGTAAGTTAGGGAATTTTAATTATTGGATGACAAAGAATTTTAATTAGTTGAATTTCGTAATAGGTAATATAGATAAAGCTAAGTCGTGAGTCGGGACAATAGTGGGCTTTATAAGCCAAGACAAAAGGTAAATGGGTTATGTCATGTTGGTTTATGTGTTGTGTGCTAACCAAAATTCTCAGTTCGCAGCGACCACGTGAGCAGTCCCGTGCATTGGGAATTCGTCAGGAGAAACACGATTCGTCGGTGGACGAATCTGGTTCGATCGGTGGACTCGGCGGATCCCCTGGGTGCACCTATCGCTTTGAGGTTGCGTACCTCTATAGGTGCATTCAGAGAGCGGTTGTCATCGGTTGTGGAAAATATCTCGACCTCGTAAGCACCACTCGCCATTAAGGTGGTTGCCAGGATTACGAGTGATCTACGTGGGGAAAGACTCCAACCGCCAGTGCGATCCGCTCGACTCACGCGGAATTGCAGTCCCGATCTTGAACGTATGAAGAAGCCAACCCGTTGCTGTTGTACCACGCGGTTGCTATCGCTGCTCGTTTTTGTCGCTACCGTTTGCCGTGGCCCCCAGCAGAGCCGAGGTTACGCCACCATCTCGCAGCCTCGTGTCGCTCACTGGGCGTCCCCTGGAAAATAGCCGCCCATCGGAAAACCCTGGATTAAAGCTGTGAGTACCCTGGAAACATCAATTTAGCACCACACCACCCCCAACATTGACATTAGTAGGGAGTAAAATTGTTCAGTAGGGTGGGAGAATACACGATAGGACGACTCACGCGAGAAAGAGTGGTTAGGAAAATAGTGACGTCACAAACGACCCTTGGAGATATTATCAGCCCGATCGATCCCGTTGGCAAGCGAGTTCGCTCCGGGAGATCCACTGATAGTATCTCAGAGAGGTAGAAGAAGCTAGGAGAGAAAAGGGAGATCGGAAAATAAAAAGGGAAATTAAACAAAATTAAATTTAAATTCGCTAATTTGCCCGGAAACAGAGATTGGTGGAAATAGTTACTTTTCGCTGCAATTTAGTTTGGTTTAAACGAAACGGTTGAAATTTTCGAAATAGAAAGAGGAGGTGAAAAGTAAAGAATTTAGTAATTTATTCGAATTTGAAGAAATCAGGAGGCGAAAGGATTTGGTACTTTGGAGTTCGGGAATTGCAGTTTTGGAGGGGATTCTGACGTAGGGTTAGGAAAACGTGCTAGCCTGGGCAAACTGATCCGTAATCCCGGCAGACGAGTGATCGTCTGGCGCTAAAGCTGGGTATTTGGAGACCCTACAAGAATCCTCCTTACACGTGTTGGTGGTTTGGTTTAGCACTGCCATAATTGTAGCGAGGATGTTATTTACATAAGACCGACCGTCTGGCAGATGATTCATCTTTCAAAATGTGCCAAATAGATATTTGAGATATGCAGTTATTTATGTTTACATTTTTACATTTACATTGTTTTGTATTTCCGCCATCTCAAGTGACCACATCAAATAAGCAAACGACTTTCGATTTCAACTAAGTTTAATAAAATTGTTCATTCCAAACCCATATTCAATTCCCTAAAGTTTCCGTTCAGTTCCGCTTGCAGTGAAACTTCTTTATTTTTTACAAATAAAAAAACTCATTTTTCATTTTCAAATGTGATTTGGTATAATTCGAAATCCAGTTACATTTTACGCCGACGTTGTAATGTGTCTACGCCACCCCATCGACAGGCAACCATGCTTTTGCAGCCAACATCTCAGCGTGAGCGAAAATGAAATAGCATTTCATCACTTCGTTTCACTCGACTGCCAGCAGCTTGATTTGGGCGCGCTGTCAAATTTTGAGCCCAGGACATGCTGTCGCTAACGTTCACTGCAGCTCGATGTAGAGATGTCGAGGGGGTGGTCTATGCCAAGCAAATGACAGCGATTGAGTACGGCAGTAGATTATTCGGGTCATGCCAGCGCATATTGCGCAGAGCCTGTCGTATAAATAAACCTTCGCCGCGCTTATTGTTTATTATCACCTATTTCTTATAACGATAGTTTTTATAATCGACGAAGGGGACGATAGAAAAAAGTAATTAAAAAAAGGTGTTTATAGTATCCATATAGAATGGAACAAGGTATGAATGAGAAAGAGCGGAAAATTAGGTAAGGGAGGGTCAATGAAGCAACGCATGTTAAATATGTGTACCGTTCCTCTTTACCACAGCTGGAATCAAGCTATAATGGGAGCCAATTTGCACCCAATACAATTTATATTTCTTCCAGAGTACAGGTTAGATAACGGCTGTTCTTTTATGTGGATAAACTTCTTCCCTAATTTCATTTCATTTCACTACCTTCACGGTAGCAAATTAATTGCGTACAAATAGTTCCAGTTTCAAGTCCACTTATAAATTTCATTTCAAATTTAGTGTCAAGCCATTAAAAATAGAAAAAAATAGAAAGAAAAATGATTGAAAAGTAGAAAAATACGAGAAAAAAAAATAAAATCAGATATGAAAACAAGAAAAAACTCGCCAGAATGGGAGGAACCACGGGATATGAAAAGAAAACAAGAGAACAAAAGGAAAATGGGAGAAGAAACGAGGCAAAAACGAGAACATTTTACAGCAAAAGATGAAGAACTGAAGCGAAAAGAAGAAAAATGAGAGAAAAAAAGGAAAAGGCATAAAGAAAACGTTGAACGGGAGAGTAAATTAGGATAAATTGGAACGAAACGAAGCAAAAAGGAACAAAAAACGGTTGAAAACGGGGCAAAAAAGGAGAAAAACGGGATAGCAATGGAGGAAAAGAAAAGAAAAAAATACGGGAGTAGGAAAATGGAGAAACAAGAACAGAAAAAGAGACAAAACGGGACAGAAAGAGAAAAAATGAAGGAAAAATGAAAACGACAGATAAGAAGAATGATAAAAACTGGATGAAACTGAGATATTTCGACTTGGGGCCAAAAATATACTGGGTTGTTTAATCGCAGGTGGGGCTCGGTTGTTACCCGAGTTTTTTGGGCAATTAAACTACAGCCACACCCTTCTATTAGATAGTATCTAATATCTAACTTTATCCCTCCAGTCGTAACGATTCCATTTATTCCAAAACTAAAACTGGAAAACTTCGATATGAGGCTTTGGCCACATATCGAAATTTCCCAGTTTTATCTAGTTTTTTTATCATTCTGCTCTCCAAATGCTCCTTCACTTTACAAAAAATGTTAACGTTGGACCGCGACAGAGTAAAACAGAGAAAACGAAAAAAACATGACGTGACATAATAAGAGAAAGAACAAAACAGACGAAATCGAAAAACGGAATAGAAAAGGCATTAAACACGAAAAGAGACGAAAACCGAGACCGAAAAAGTTTAAATGGAACAGAAAATGACAAAACATGAAAAAAGAACAGAAGAAAACTAGGCTTGAAATGAGAAAAACCGAAAGAAATAAGACAAATAACAAAACGATTCAGGGCTTAGAAAGAGAACGGCGAGCAGAAAAAAACCGATAGAGACGAAAAAAATGGGAAGATGGCTCACACGGGAATAAAAGGAGAAAAGAAAAAGGTAAAGTGAAAAAAGTAAGACACTAGAAGAAAACCAAAGAAAAGAAGGAAACGATAAAGAAAACGAAGAAAATGGGATAGAAAATGCGGCAAATAAATGGAAAAATGGGACAGAAAAAGAAGAAGAGATAAAGCAACTACAGAAAATCGAAAAACGGAAGAGAAAAGAGAATAAGGTAAAGCGGAAGAGAAAAACTGGAGATTAGAAGAAAAAAACGACAAAGAAACCATAAGAAACGAGAAATAAAATGGAGACAAACTGGACGGAAAAGAAGTAAAAACGAGGCAGGAAAAGAGTAAAAGCAGGCCTGATAACTAGGTAAAACGGTAGAAAAAAGTCGAAAAACTGCACAGAGGGAGAGAGAGGAAAAGAACAGAGGAAAAGGGTGAAAAAATAGGACAGGACAGGAAAAAGACGAAAAATGAGAGAGAAAATGAGAAAATGAGACAAGAATGGGAATACGGAACAGAAAAGACGAGGGAAAAAAAATGCAGCCAAAAGCGAAAAGAAAAACAGTGAGAAACAAACAAGAAAAGTGATAGGGGAAAGCAGAAAATCTGGAAAAAGAAATCAAACGAGATATAAAAATAGAAATATGGGACAAATAATAGGAAATAGAAGACAAGATAAAGAGAAAAAACGGATAAGAAAAAGGTGAAAAAAGAAAAATATGCAAAACAGGAAATACAAAATGAAAACCGAAGAGGCAAAGGAAAAAAGAGAGTCAACAATAGAATAAACGTGGCCGAAAGGAAAGAAAATTGAGGCATAAAAAAGAAAAGTAAAAAACTAGAATGAAAGGAGCTACAAAAAAAAACGAAAATGCAAACGAAAAAAGGGAAAATAAAAATTGGAATAAGTGAAAGAAAATAATAAAATAAGGAGTAATTCTCGCCGAAACGGGGCCACTACTGACACGAGGTTCTCAAATATTGGAAAAAATGGTTGAAAAATAAGAATTACACTTTTGATACCTCGAAATAGTGGACCTCTCGTTCGCCAAGGGGCCTAACAGTTTCAAAAAAGTTGAATTTTGAGCAAACCTTGGGATCTATATCATGTGATATTTCATAAATTCGCCATGAAACAATTAACAAATGGCCCGGTTCTGAAAAGAAGAACAGGGCTTTTAAATGGAATAAAAAAATTTTTTGCGGCCGTCTTGGATTTGGTCGCCATATTGGATTTTATCAAAAAATCGCCGTTTTCACTATAACCCCCTCAACCGATTTTCATTTTAAGACCATCATTGGAAATCTGAGAAAAAATGCTACAAGAAACATGCATAAAATTAGGTGTGCAATGGCATTATAACTGAATAAAGCATCCAGTTATTTGTAGCAAGGTTCGCCATTTTCATTTAATTATTGTGATCTTTCCTAAATTTGCAATGAAACAAACTACCAAGGAAACGGTTTTATAAAGAGGAGAGATAGGGCTTATAAACAAAAATGAAATAAAAATTGGCGACCATCTTGGATTTGGCCGCCATGTTGGATTTTATCGAAAAATCTCCGTTTTCGCCATGATTCCCCCGACCGATTTTAATTTAAGACCACCATCGGAAAGCTGAGAAAAAATTCTATAGGAAACATTCATCAGGTTAGGTGTGCGATGGCATTAACTAAATAAAACGATATTCAAGAAAGTTGAATGAAAAAATTAATTTTTTCCCAATATTAAACTTTTTTTGAAACTGTTAGGCCCTTTGGTGCATGAGGGGTTTACTATTTCGAGGTATCAAAAGTGTAATTCTTCTTTTTTAACCATTTTTAACCAATTAAGCGCAAAAGTTCCAATATTTGAAGACCTCGTGTCAGTAGTGGCCCCGTTCCAGCGAGAATTTCTCTTGAGTAAAAACATGAGACCAAACGGAGCTGAAAATAAGAAAAGCTGAACAATGAAACAGGAAACACGAGATAGAAAAACACTGAACGAAAGAACGGTACAGAGAAGGAGAAAACACGGAAAACAAGAAAAGAGGTAAAACGTGCGAGCGATTAAGACGAAAAATGTCAATCCTAAATTCAAGTAAAACTTCGTGTCTAATTTCCTGCCTATGTCCAGTTTACAGTAGAACTTCTAGTTCAAATCAGTCCAAATTGAAGTCAAATCTAATCTAGATCCAATCCAATTGCACCCGACACTATTGAGTTATTAAGTCTGGTCGAAATTATATTGGCCGCTTAGTATTTTTGTAATAAATAGTAATAGATTCGCCATCCTCCGACTACACGCTTTTTTCAGGTGAAACTATTCTTCTGAAAGGCCGCGTTCTCACCCCCCATATTTTTAATATTAAAGAAACAGCGCAGGGGCGGTTCAGAAAAAGGGAAGGTCTGTTGCAAGTAGGGAAAAGAGGCGCTTTATGGGGATTGCCGAAAAGAAGACAGATTTACGAATGGCTGAAGGGAAACAAGAGGGGGCAGCTGACAAAGGGTAGACACATTCAAATCAAGAAAAAGAGTTCTGTTTCTTGCATTATGAGAATTTGTGTTACAATACCGTATATATAAGTAGCAAGGGGTCTCGAGTAAGATCGGGCAGTCAGCTAGTATTAGAAATATTCCAAGAGTTCGTGAAGTCAAAAACTATAATTACATCACGCATTAAATGAATTTTTACTGCCGCCACGTTACAACGCAAACATCAATTTGCTTACAATTCACAATTACAAGGTCACACACAAGTCACCTGCATTCCTAATGCTGCGTTTTATGGTAAGTTTAAGTACCTGGAAAAACAATACTGAGTGCCCACAGTTTCGTAACTTCTGGAACTATCAATCAATAAATTTGGTCAAAAGAGGGTGACCTCAGAAGAGGTTACTGCCTGTTCTGGAGCAGCATGAGGTTGATTAACGATAAGCTCCGACAAATGGTTACTATTTCATTACAACCAGACAGTGGTACAACGACAATAGCATTACTGGTGTGCCGAAGAAATGGAGTACTCATAAAAAATCCAGGGGGGTCAAATTCGGACTACGAAGAGGCCACAAAATAGGACCATTTCTGCCTATCCAGGGTTTACGGAACATTAGGCTAAGTTGTTCTCTTATGGCCAAGGTTGAATGTGCTGGAACTTCATCTTGCTTCATCGAACCGATTACCAACAATACCGGCCCATATATTTACGCTAGAATTGCTCTAGAAATGCGTTGGCTTCGCCAAACGCGGATTCCCTTCTGATCAACTGTACCCGTTGTGTATATTGAAATAACTTTCACGAATGCAGGTTCTTTTTCCAAAAACGATTTTAATTTTGGCCACCTTTTAGATCAACAATAGCAAAAGTTCACTCTCCGCGGTTTGTCAAATCATGCAGCTCCTGAACTTGAATGATCTAGTACGGAAGAATGCTTGTGGAGAGCTATTTCCTCCAAACCGTCCACTGGGATTGTCCTAGCTGCATGGAAATCCATCTCGTACTAGTACTAGGATTGTTTTCCACTACAGCCAGGATAGCCTCCTGCACGGCTGATGAAATACAGCATCATGGTTGATCAATGAATAACAAAGAGGGAAAGAGAGTACCTTCTCTCATTCGCCGATGCGTTCTGGAGAATCTCTTGATCTGGAAAACGATTGGGCGGGATTGGGATTGGGATTGGGATTGGGATTGGGATTGGGATTGGGATTGGGATTGGGATTGGGATTGGGATTGGGATTGGGATTGGGATTGGGATTGGGATTGGGATTGGGATTGGGATTGGGATTGGGATTGGGATTGGGATTGGGATTGGGATTGGGATTGGGATTGGGATTGGGATTGGGATTGGGATTGGGATTGGGATTGGGATTGGGATTGGGATTGGGATTGGGATTGGGATTGGGATTGGGATTGGGATTGGGATTGGGATTGGGATTGGGATTGGGATTGGGATTGGGATTGGGATTGGGATTGGGATTGGGATTGGGATTGGGATTGGGATTGGGATTGGGATTGGGATTGG
The DNA here is from genome assembly GCF_943734655.1 of Sabethes cyaneus. Classification (NCBI taxonomy): domain Eukaryota; kingdom Metazoa; phylum Arthropoda; class Insecta; order Diptera; family Culicidae; genus Sabethes; species Sabethes cyaneus. The sequence goes on from NC_071354.1 coordinate 53,555,714, forward strand.
GATTGGGATTGGGATTGGGATTGGGATTGGGATTGGGATTGGGATTGGGATTGGGATTGGGATTGGGATTGGGATTGGGATTGGGATTGGGATTGGTTATGTTATTGTCAAAATTTAGTTACACAAGCCTGAAGACTAAATATTTCTGCAGGGGTACGATAGCCAGTACATTAGTGTTTTGAAACTAATATATACTGGATATTCGATAAACCTGTCATTTACGCTAATATTCATCATCACTAAATTTTGAAAAATTAATTGTAAAAATTCTCCGGATTTTCATCTACTATCAAACGGAGAAAACGTGAAACAGATTGAAGACAACCATTCCAACTTTTCGAGTTTTTGCTTAGAAAATTCAACATTCGCAATAACCCGTTGCTAGTTTCAAAACATGCAGAAATGTTCCATTTCAAAAGGAACACTAATGTTTACGAGCCTCACCAACGAGTGCACACAACCAACCACCACTACCATTCCGTAATACACTCGGTGCTTGCACGGAAGCACGCGGCTAGCAGGTCCGGGATCCGGTTCGGTTCGCACTCTGATGGAATGTGCTAGCCGATGTGTTGGAGGAAATTAAATAAAAAAGAATAGCCATCCTGCACCCATCGGTATGCGGAACCGGAACGCAGTGGCATACCCGGTCGATTCCACCAGTTTCCAGCCGAGGCCCGTTCCAGTTCCGGTCCCGCCGGCGGCGTTGCGTTGCGTTGGGGTTGGGGCGTAGAGGGAAGCGCAGCAAGCGGCTTAGCATGGGCTTTACTGCGGCAATAAACGATGTGAACAAGTTAGTCGATGAGTCCTGAGGCCGATTGTGAAATCGGATTTACTGTGAACTGAACCACATAGAACGTTCATCTCACACCCATTCCATTCTGGATTTCGCCTGCAGGGAAAATCGCTGCAAAAGTGCATGGCCATTCATTCGCCGGTGTTGGCGGTACGACCGAGGGAAAACAGAACCAACATCAACAGCAAAAGCATGTAAATGTAAACTGAAAACTCGCAATCAAAGGCTTAAATCTGTACCAATAGCAATGTTTTCGAGCTTGCTCAATCGTTGCACACTGGGAAATGTGAGAACTGCACAATCGTTAGCTGGCCGGCTTGTTCGTAAGAGCATTTAAATACATGTCCATTCTGTTATATTTTTTTTTCTCCGGTCGCTCTTACTACGAGGCAGATTTTCCGACAATCCTAGCACGAATCATGTTACGTGTCGATGGGAATAACAACCTCAGTTGTAGTTTAACATTGTAAGGCAACCCTGACGTGCTGGTTCGACGTGAATTCATCTCCCAAATTTTGGGATTGATATATGACACTCTGTCTAGCCAATTTAACTCAAAGGGCCTGCAACTTTACGAATTTATGCTGCTAATTTTGTGAAAGCTGCATCAATCCCACCCCGAGTGCAAAGGCATGTAAATTCCGCAGAAGAATCTCAACTATCCGACAGCAGCTTTCTGTGGTTATATCAGAAAGTTGAAAGAATGCAAAGCAGAGCTAACATAACAAACCGTCAGATTTGCGGCTATGTAAAGTCAAACTGCTAACCAGCTGGCATTTTATACATTTTCTTTGCGACGTGCACTGGGGAAGTGACGTCAGCCATGTAGTCTATGCACCCAAGCTAGACATTATTGCTTTAGGATAATAAGCTCCAGTGGTGCATGCAAACTATGTGTTTCTAGTGAGAAAAGCATCCTTGAACCGGGAAGACGGGCGCAAACGAGAAGGAACGGGAAATAGCAGAGGCCAGCCGGTATTCGTACGTTCATAACATCTCGCGTCGCCTTTCCAGTGTAGAGTAGGTGGCCTCTACCAGTGATAGGGTAAATGGTTAAAATACTCCGAAAGAACTTGAAATCTTCCGCTTATCGAAATCCCTGCAGAGCTTTTACACAGTTTCTCGAGCAAGAAGTGCCCGGTGGGCGGTTGTCACATAAGACGCAAAACTTGAGTGCAAATTCCTCCCGACTCAGCGGGTCACAACAGACCCTGTAACAGGGCGCACACAGTGAGTTCGAGAGGTTTTACAAGCTCGTACCTTCCCATACGAGGAATGCAAATCCGGTGAAGTCGTTGAGTGGGACTGCACGGATGTCACTTTTTGCCGGGCTCCGGCGGAACGGTGCGTCGGTCGTCGTCGCTACGGGAAAGGATTCGTCGCGCTGCACCAGCAGTACGAGTACGAGTACGAGTGGCTGACTGCACCCGACAGAGGATGATGATAAATCTATGTTTATTCTTCTGTAAACTGTGTGCACACTGCTAAGATTTATGACGAAGGACAAATCTACGACAGTCGAAAGGGGCACTTTTATAATGTAATATTTTTGCCGCAGCACATTGTTATGTGGTTCCGGTTGGAACCAAGGGACAACAGAGCCCGATTCTAAAACGTATTATTCTGAGCTCCAATTGGAACGATTATTATCTGTCCGTCCGACTTAGAATGGCTAGTAGGAGCTTTAATTTATTACCGGGATTTTCGGGTCGGTTTTCAGGAAATTCGAGAAGACAAATTGATGGTATTTGAAGGTGAAATTCATTGTAATGGCATCTTTGAAAATTGAAAGGAATATTTATTCTGGTTGAATGGATGACACTTTATTTAAATTTCACTGTTCAAGCTTTCGTGTTGCTTTGTTTTCTTGCATAACTCCATTGAAAAAAATCATGAAACTTTGCTACCCTCCGGCTTATTTAAAATTCACGCCTTTAATACATTTTTTTAAAATATCCAACTACCTCGAGTATCTATCGAATTTCAAAGCGAAACACTTCTCGACACTCGCACACGCCTTCCACTCCATCAAACTCCAAACTGGATGATGTCTAGTCTATTTAGCAGCATGACAGCAGTCCGGACCGTCCCTGCGTCGAGCCGCCCACTTGCGCAGAGGAAAAGTATATTCCACCGTAATAATCATTATTGTTATTATTATCATCATTTTCCGTCACGCTTGCCTGACGTTGATTCCATTCTTATGCTAAACACGCAGCGAACTGATGCATCCCAAGGCGGGACGCACCGTCCGGACGGCGCGGACAGGAAGAAATGCACGCTTTTATGCTTCTTAAATGACGTGCGAAACAAAAAAAGTTAATTTTCTTGGTGAGACAAAGGGAAATATAATGCACACATTTCGACAGGCACTGGTGTGTGAGGGCCCCGTAGACAGGCATACTAGTATTTTAATCATTATTTCACCCCAACAACGGCGGCGGCAGCAGCAGGTTTTTCCTTTAACGCACGATGACTTTCATCGTCCCCACGGGTTGCCATCCTCTGTGCGTTGATGATGATGCTCTCGTTTCGGGGTGACACTGTTGTGATGGCTTTGAGATGCAAAATATTATTCAGAAAGTTTCCCGCCAAGTATGGAATGATTTCTAAACGTAGGCATGTAAAACTGGGCGCGCCGGAGAATGCAAATTAAAGAGATTTGGGTTCTGCTTCTTATGTGAGCACCATCGTGGCTAAACTTAGCCAAGAAGCAACGCGTGCCGCCTGCCGGTACCAACATCAACCGAACAATGGTTAAGAGCCGATGTGGGAAAGGACGAAATATCGCCCATCGGGATGAGTAATGATGGCTTGTCACTGTGGAGTGAAAATGGGAAACTTTTCAATGAGATTCGTGCGGAGTGGTAATAATTTTTTCCGGAATGTGCTGCTGTATCTGCATTTTTGGACTTTGAACCCTAATGGAAAGTAGGAGCTAAAACTAATTACTATGGTTCCGTTTATAGCACGTCTGCCTTGGCGAATAACAGTGCTGCCAGATGCTTGCCTTTGTTAGTTTCGATAGAAAACATTTCAACATTTCGCAATAAAGCCTAGTATTGTGAGAACTGAGAAACTGGTACAATAGGTTCAGTCTCGTCTGCATTCGACCATTGATTAATTGTGAAAAAAATATTTAAAATTATTTTCGAGCGTCAGAGAGGAATTTTCGTATCCACTTTAAAGTGTAGTGGCATTAAATGGAATTTTCTCCCATTTTTCTCGTTTATATAATATAATATAATATAATCAAATATAGGCATTGATCTCCACATCTTGGAATTAATTATTTTTAACGGTAGTTTTTACAATCGATGGAGAGGACGGTAGACGAAAGTACTGAAACAAAAGTATTTATAGTATCCAAACATAGTGGAACAAGACGTGAAGAGGAAAGAACGAAATATTAGGTAAGGGAGAGTCATTGAAACAACGCTTATTACGTATATATAGCGTTCTTTTTTCCCAAGCTGGGGGATTCGTTGATCGAAACAAGCTATAATGGGAGCCAATTATAACAGGATTCATACTATTTTCGTATTTTCGGCCCCCGCTTCAGTTGGCCAACACCAGAAGGACAAAAACTTTAAAAAATATTTGTAATGACCTTATATCATGTTACCTATATAGAGATGTTTTCTATAGGTCGATTGATTGAGAAACTGATACCTTTTGAATGATATGGAGAAACGTTCTAGTTCGTCGCCGTCAACGGTTATCGTCCGTGGAAGACGCGCGTTTGTTTTCTTTCAACCTCTTCCTTTCATGTATTTGGTCTTCGACGTATTTATTTTTTGCCCAATTCTCCTAGACTCCGCTTTCAGTCTGGCGTAGATTGCCTTCGCCGTCGCAAACTTCCTGGTTATGATATCGAAATCATCTGCAAAGTCTAGAAGTTGGCTACTCTTGGTAAAAATCGTACCCTTCTTTTCGATGCCCGCTCGTCGGATCACCCCCTCAAGAGCAATGTTGAACAGTATGCAGGATGAACCGTCACATTGTCTCAACCCTTGCCGCGTCTCGAAGGGACTCGAGAGTTTCCCAGAGATACGTACAAAACACATCACTCAATCAAATGTAGCTTTGATCAGCCGCGTCAGTTTGTCCGGAAACCCGTGTTCGTGCATTATCTGCCATAGCTTGTCTCGATGGACTGTATCGTATGCCGCTTTGAAATCAATAAATATGTGATGCGTGGGCACGTTGTACTCCCGACATTTCTGCAAGATCTATCGGATAAAAATTTGGTCCGTAGCTGCGCGAGCCCCCATGAAACCCGCCTGATAATTCCTTACGAAACGTTGTGCTATCGTTGACAGCCGGCGTAACAGGATCTGGGAGAGTACCTTGTAGGCGGCGTTTACCAGCGTTGCAGCAGTCTAGCCGATCACCCTTTTTGTAGATGGGACAAACCACTCTTTCCATCCATTCCTCCGGTAGCTTTTCCTCCTCCCAAATCCTCGAAATAATCCAGTGTAGAGCCTTTGCTAGAGTTTCTCCGCTATGTTTATAAACCTCTGCCGGTAGGCGGTCCTTCCCGGCTTTATTGGTTTTCAGCAGTCCGATTTCTCGTTTGACTTCCTGGAGATCAGGTGCTAGGACATTATTATCTTCCATGGGCGCTCCTAGGTCAATTTCCGTTCCGCATCCTTCTGCGACTTCGCCATTGAGGTGATCATCGAAGAACTGTTTCCATCTGTCGACCACCTCGCGCTCGTTTGTGATTAGATTCCCTCCCTCGTCCCTACACATATGAGGTTTCGGTGTGTAGCCCTTCCGAGTTTGGTTCACCTTCTCATGAAACTTTCGTGTGACAATAGCTCGGAATGTTCGTTCTAATTCTTCACGATATCTGTCCTGCTTTTGGCGCTTTTTCCTCCTCAGGATCGTGGTCAACTGGTTCCTAGCTCGTCGGTATTTGGCCAGATTCTCTCTAGTGTCAATACTTAGATAATTTTTCCAAGCAGTTATTTTCCCTTTCACCGCTTGTTGACATTCCCCATCAAACCAATCATGTTGTGTACTCCGAGGCTCAATACCTAGTGCGTATTCTGCTTCAACCGTCTTCGAGGTTTGAAGCATCTAACTTCTCGGAAGAACGCAGTGCCTCATTCAGTATTCGCGCGTAGTTCTCGGTAGCCAGCGTCACAATAGCGTATATAAAAAGCTCACATATAAGCTAGCGTCGCAGAGTTAGATAACCTAAAACTATTTTTCATACCATCCAGAATCATACCATACTTTCCGTTATGTTTGATATAAGACACAGCATATTGGTAGTGGTAGAGCGTTGGAAAGTGAAGCTATGTTGATTCGCACCTAGATATTGCTTACAGTGGGGATGCAGAGGTTCCATGACCATGCAACTCAGCGATGTGATGGATCGATAGTTGTCTACATCTCGTTTACTCCTTTTTGTGTACAGGGAACATATGTGCAAATCTCACTGGAGATGGACAGGATTGAAGCACGACTTGAGCATGGTCACGGCCTTCGAAATCATCTTGACATTGATATCAATAGCACCCAGCGTTTGACCAATGCGTAAAGCATTGGTGACTGACTCGCCTGTACATATTATTTATCCTCGCATAGCGGAGTTTTAGTGAAAGCGTGCGAAACTTCGTAAACCGTTTTAATGCTGCTCTTTTATATGGCTTCAGTCTGCGTAGCTCATTCGAGTTCCAAGAGGATACGGGACTTCTTTTCGGTAGGTACGCGTCGATCAAGACAGCTTCAACGTCTTCGAGATCAAGTGTGTTAGCCCAGTCAATACTGGATAACAGATATCATTGTTGCTCTGTTGATAATCTTTTCGGAAGTTATATGAGATAGCAGCTGGGCATTCATCGAAATCCCGCAGGAGATTATCTTCAATGCAGACGATCAGAGGAGGATGTTGTGGAACTCTCTTGAATAATGAGCATGGAGCAGCTGAGACAAATGGGGCCTTGTCCTGTGAGCTCACGAAGCAGAGATCCAAGGAACGGTTATTCTCGTTGACGACGTGGTTGACTTAATGAAGAATTGTAGCGCTATAGTTGTCAAGAAGATTCATTGCACCTGCATGTGTGAGATTCATGTGTGCAAGATTCATTGCACCTGTATTGTGTGAGGGCTACTGTTAGAGGCACGACAATCCTGCTGTGCGGCGTTTACATTCCACCAGATCGGAGCCAAAAAATTGACATTATTGAGGCATATGTTTCTACTGTTGGCGAGTTGCTTAGTAAATGTGCAGAGAGGGACGTTTTGCTGATCTGTGGTGATTTTAACCAACCACGACTTGTATGGAATGCTGACCCGTTTGCTGTTTCTGCTCATCTCCCAGCTGCCGGTGCCGCGTTGCGAGATGGTTTGGATTTTTTCAATCTAAATCAATGCAACTTCGAAACAAATCACCTTGGACGCACATTGGACTTGGTGTTCTGTTCATCCGATTACCAGCCGTGGGTTGAAGGCACAATCGCCCCGCTACTCCCTGTCGACCTTCACCATCCGCCTCTTACCATAACAGTACCTACTGCCCGCAATAACAGTGCTGATTTTGCTTGTGTAGGTAACGAATTAAGTTCGTTGAATTATCGCAGAATTGATTTCGTTTCATTGACGGATTACTTATCGAGTTATGATTGGGGAATCTTGCATGAGTTCTTTGACGTTAGCGACATGACTGATACCTTCTGCAACGTCATTGTGCAGTGGTTAAATTCGAATCTGCCTCTTTTGAACCGCCGCAATTCACCTGCATGGAGTACTGTACGTTTACGTGAACTGAAACGACTGAAGAACAATTCTCAGCGTAAACATCGCCGGTTGAAAACTACTGCGACGAAGCTTAGCTTCAAACGTCATAGTGATGATTACCGTCGCCTGAATAGAGCATTGTACAAATCATATGTTTTACGCGTACAGACTGACCTTCGTAAGAATCCAAAAAATTTTTGGAGCTTTGTTAACTCTAAAAGAAAATGCTCTTCGGTCTTTGAATGTCTATATGGATGGTACTGAAGCAACATCGGAATCAGATTCATGCGAATTGTTTGCGAAATTTTTTGCTTCTGTTTTTGCCGACCGAATTGCCTCGGACTCTGAATCTGAAATTGCGGCTGCGGATGTGCCAGCCAGTTTAGTGGACTTGACTGTTTTCGAAATAACCACTGATATGATATTGGCAGCCGCTAAGAAACTAAAACGCTCCTACTCCGCAGGTCCCGATGGAATCCCTGCTGTCATTTTTAGTAAGTGTGCTGATGTGCTAGCAGACTCGCTATGTTTAATCTTCAATAAGTCCTTTGCACAAGGGAAATTTCCCGAAATATGGAAGCAGTCACACATGTTCCCAGTATTTAAATCAGGGGACCGGCAGAACGTCAGAAATTATCGTGGCATCACTAGCCTATCAGCTGGCTCTAAACTATTTGAGATTGTAGTAAGTGGAGTTATTCTTTCGAAACATTATATCTCTACCTCGCAACATGGATTTGTGCCAGGTCGCTCCGTTTGCACCAACTTGCTTGAGTTTACATCGTCGTGTATCTCTCAAATGGAACGGAAAGCTCAAGTTGATGTCATTTACACTGATCTAAAAGCCGCTTTCGATCGTATTGATCATGGAATACTTTTGCGCAAAATTTCGCGACTTGGAGCTTGTTGCCGATTCGTCAAATGGTTGAGCTCGTACCTACGCGGTAGAGTCTTACGCGTTAAGCTTGGTACTTGTATATCTTCGCAATTTATTAATAATTCTGGAGTTCCACAAGGAAGCAACATGGGGCCATTACTATTCATGCTGTTTTTTAACGACGTCACTCTGTTATTAGCATCTGACTGTAAGTTAGTATACGCGGATGATTTAAAATTGTACTTGACAGTTCGAACTGTTGAAGATTGTCGCAGTTTGCAAACTTTGCTCGATAGTTTTGTTGACTGGTGCCGGAAAAATTGGCTCGTTATCAGCATCGCGAAATGTGAGGTTATGACATTTCACCGTATTTTGAAGCCAGTTTTATTCGATTATCATGTCGACGGACTAAAACGAAAAAGAGTCGACCATGTAAGTGACCTCGGTGTTCTTCTGGATCCTAAGCTCACATTTCACCTACACCACGCCGCCTTGATATCGAAAGCTACACGTCAGCTGGGCTTCATCTCCAAAATTGCGAGTGATTTTAAGGACCCACACTGCCTGAAAGCTCTTTATTGCTCCTTGGTCCGCCCATTACTGGAGAATTGCAACTTGGTTTGGTTTCCACATCAGTTGTCGTGGAATTTACGGATTGAACGAATCCAGAAAAGATTCGTCCGACTTGCACTGCGCGATCTCCCATGGCGAGACCCTGTTAACCTACCACCGTACCCTGATCGATGCAGTCTACTCGGTATCGACACGCTGGAGCGTCGTCGTAAAATGCACCAAGCAATATTTATAGCGAAACTGGTAAATGGCGATATTGAATCACCGACGCTGCTATCTCTCTTAAATTTCCGTGCCTCGCAACGTGCCCTTCGTTCAACTGGATTGCTAGAAACTGCCTACCATCGTACATCGTTTGGTTACCAGGAACCTATCACCGCTTGTATCAGGACTTTCGAAATGACTGAAGAATTATTTGATTTTAATGAACCAACACAGAGATACGTGACGAAATTGAAGAAATCGAATATTTTATAAATCTGACGCTTGTTAGTTGCATTTATTTAGGACTTTGTTCAGATAAATCTTTGAAATAAATAAATAATAATAATAATGAACCGCAGAGTTTTCAGAATCAGGAAAGCGAAAACCGCTACGGGCGGGTTTCCACGAGATATATGGCAGATTGAAGTCGCCCAATATGACTATTTCTTCAAGCGGTTGTGGTTGGTGTCATGCCTTGTGGGGGTGGATGGAAAGCTCTGAAGTAACATTGATATTGTATCACACAATTGTCCTAGCGTTTCTCCACGTTGAAGGGTTTTACCAATTCGATCCCATTTTATCAACAGCACATCTTTTCACTACACTTCCAATGAAACGGCAAACATATACGCATCCATACAGAATTAGGGGAAAAGTGTATAATGTACCCCCCTAAGAAAATGGATATATCTAAGTTATACTTCCCCAAATTAACGTTACAACGACGAGTGTATGTTGGTATTTGAACTGAAAATCAATTGCAATTGTTTATTTCAGTTAGTATTAACTGTAAGTTAGTAAAATAAATATAATAGGAATTATTTAATAAAGGCATCTAAATTTTGTGTTTCTCATCTGTGTGGGATAATGTGCCACACCTGCAATATAATGTGTCCAATGCGGTAACCTGTGACAGACCTACTTTATTTTGTAGAAAGTAAAATTATTTTCGTTGTTTTCAAACTATCGTATTTTAATATAACATAAACCTAGTTTCGGTCTTCTCGTGCACTTTCTTTTCTGCATGGAGCACATTATACTGCAGCTGTGATACTTTGCACCGCGTAGTTGATTTACCTGGAATTTGGACGCTGGTAATAAATTATTTTCACCACGGTTACTCTGCAACATTAATTGAAGTAAATAACGGCAATTGACTTCAACTTAGATCTGTTTACTTATGTTTATACCCACATTTGCAAGGGGGCAAACCACTGCAAGTGGAGCATATTGGCCTGCTTTTACTTATTTGACAAAATATTAAATGATAAAGCAAATTAAGTGTTTCATACCGTTTTTTTGCAGACGTATCTTTTTGAAGCTCACTTCACGCAATCGAATCGCAACAACCGGTTATTCACAGATTTCAACAAGAAAATAGCTTATGGAAATGACGCAAAAAATTACATCGGAAGCGGTTCAAAAACAAATATATTTTTGTTTTGTTTTTACAGCATGTAACAACTGTCATACTTGCATAGTAGGCTGATTCCGTCAAATGTTATGGTCGCTGGGTGGTTTCGCATTTCAATTTAGCTTATTTTGGGAAAAACGAAGGGGGAGGGGGGCAAATTGGCCAGGCTGGGCACACTCTACACACTAAAACTGTAGTGCACTTTTTCAACACAGATATCCAATTCGCCTAGGTTAAATCATCTTACCCTAAAGAATTTTAAGAGTGTTTTGACAAGAAACATCTGTCATTTTTCTGGCACATTTCCCAACACAGACATCAAATTAGACTAGGTTTAATCGCGTTCGTAAGGATTTTTTTTGGAACGAGCAGACTTTGTCACTCTTTCTGGCGTACTTCCCAAGCGAAGATTTCAAATTAATATAGGTTTAATCGCGGTGTTGAGAAATCTTGCTGAGGCGAAGAGTGTTTTATTTTGACTCGACTCTCAAGCACAGATATCAAATTGGTCTAGGTTCAACCGTCGCCAAGAATCTTTAACCTCTTGGGACGGGGAGATTTTGCCACTTTATTTTACTTAAAACACGTTTCACTATGATGGCGTCTTTTCCAACCAATCACGAAGAGAGGATTTGCAGTTAGATAATGCTTCATAATTTTCAATTTTTCAATAGTGCGTACTTTTAAATCAATGTGTTTCTTTATTGGGATTGTTGCGTAGAAGATTTTCCAATCGATCGACGCAAAAATATTGAAAATTGATCTCAAAACCGCCAAGCTTAGCGCTCAAAATCTGTCATGTTTTCGTGACGGTCACATTTTTAGATTTTTCAGAACGACACCCTACTTTCGTTACCTTCCTGTAAGACGTAGTCCTACATCATAGTCTGCTTATCACAAAAAAATGCCACATTATAATAAAATGTCATTTTCGGTTAGCACCTTCATATTTTGAAAATTTAAATAAAGCCTGGGGGTTCGACATTGGTACAAAAAGAAAATTAAGCGAGAATGTCAAATCTGTCCAGTTTTTCCAAAACATGGGCATCTGAACATTTTGTTTTAGTTCAACCGATACAACAGGAATTACGTTCCTTTTATACATTAAACTCGCCCCTGATTTATTGGTTTCCGCAATATATACCGAACCCTCGCGGTAGCAGCAGATTCGATTTTTCTATTAGGGCATGCTTAGCGCTGTTGAAAGCGGGAATATATCCTACTTGTTAATTTGCATTCAGTATATAACATTCTGGTTGTTCTTTTTAAATTTTTATTAATCCCACGCTGCAATTAGGTATGTCTCGCTACTTGCGTTTTTCTAGTGAGCGGGCGCAAGGTAGCACGCAGGCAGTATTCAGCAATTGCAATTGTGAGTATACGCTATTGAACCCCTCCATGGCCTGAAGAAATTAAAATAAATTCAAATTGAACTGTCTAGGAATGGCTCTAGGATACCCACCGCACGGAACATGTCTACATCACAATGAATGGCCGATGTACAGTGTGAACTCGTCCGGCGCTTGTGAATCACGTCGACCCTTCCAAAGCAATCACTTGAGCAGGGGTTGGCAATTTATGCTATCCTCTGCGGCACCACATTTGCGTACATACAGCCGGTCTGTCGTTCTCAATGTTGCGTCTATGTGCAACGTACCACGACGGTAAAATATTGAGAACAGCTACCCAGCCGCCAACTGCTTTACCAGAACGCTCATTTAGATAATAATATTTAATAACAAGAAAGTAATCAAATAAATTTCCTCAAACCTCGTGATCCCAGAAGTGATCCGACCCTGCTAGCGGGGATGTAGAACAATCTTCCCTTCTGTCGGAAACTAAATACCGGAGACGCAGTCTACGACGACGACGACGACGACGTAGCAGCGCGTGACTTATCAAAGCCCCCGAAGGAAGCCGCGATTGCTTGCCGCAGGGGCATACCTAGTTGCGCTGCGAATCGGGCGCCGAAGTGTGCCAGCAATTGTAAAATGAGTAAAAGCCACAAATTTGATCCAATTAAAAATCAGATTCTGATGGAAATGAGGAAGCAAATCAACGTCATATGTTGATGAGCTGTTGCAGGAGAGCGATAGGGCAGGGTACCGGTGCGGTGTAGCGGCTGCCGTTTGCCACATTGTTATGATGTGTTGCGAGTGATGTGAAATTGTGACACGGTGCCGTGACGGGGGGTGAATGGAAACAGGAACAACTACGATGATGGGAGGGGGTTGAGCGGTTGACGATTAATCAACCGAAAGTAAAGTAACGAAGCCGGGATAAATTATGCCGTGGCTTGGTGTTCGGTTGAAAAGTAGTATTTCTGGTAAGCGCGCAAAGCTTGACGGGTGCCATTTAAAATAATAACCAATTTGTCAGAACGGAGGTAATTAGATGATGCTAGGGCACCGGGGGGAATTGTTTACGTTCGGGCTTCAAACGTTGCCGTGGTAGAAGTAAATCACTTACTTTGGGAGAGATGTTGTAGATTAAATTGGACAAGTCTGAGCGAGCGAGAACTTGGCTTAGAAAGATTGTGTTTCAACAGTCGAAATTAACTCGTCAATTTTTGGTACAAAACCAGCTAAAAATTACAATTGTTGTATTATGATCAAAAAGTTAGTAAAAAGGTAAAAAAGTTTATTTTTATCAGTGTGATAGACTTCAAGACTAATGAAAATCATTTAGTAGTCAAGAAGTCTGTCAGTGATGAACGCTCAAATCGAACGACACATAATGAGTTTACAAATAAGCTCAACTACAATACAAAGTTCAACGAAGCATGACGTAAAAAAAGTATGCCGGTTTATTTCCACCGGATGAAAAATCTGAAAAGCCATTACCAGCCGGTTGAAAAGTACCATCAAAGGCTATCAATCATTTACGGCGCTAGAGCTTTCCATAATCGAAAGGTCGACGTTTGATGTCACTCGGCGAAAATGAACGCACCGGACGAGTCGACGAGTCTTTTGAAATCATTCCAATCGAGACTAATCCTTTTCATCGCAAATTTACACTCGAGCAATAAATCATGCCTGCAGCACTTTTCCGGTAACGCGACCGAAAGGCTCCCTGTTCATTTATCACATTGCGGCCAAGCCGTTTTCCATGGTCCGGCGACCGGAGGCGGCACATAATAAAAATAATTAGGTGCGATGAAATTAATTGCCCAAAAAGACTTAATGATAAGAAAATCGGCTACGTTTAGCGGAAACAAATGTCTTTCGGGCCCGGTGCGATAAACATGAAAAAGGTTTACAACCGGCACCAACTTGTTTTCCACCAAAACGGATACCACAACAAAATCCCCAACCGCTGCCAGATGTATACACCGCAGGCAAGTCATAAATTAGCATATACTATGAATCAAACTGTGGAAAGCATTGTTACTTAGGTCAGGTCTGGGGGGAACCGAATTTAAACGCTTTATATTCAGGTGCCCTTCTTCACTGTTTGTCAAATGGTGAAAAAGGCAATAATTTCCGCCGCTGTTCATGTTGTGAACTACATCCCAATAGGTAGGCCAGAAAACAACCCGTTGGAAATAGATTCGAGCTGCTTCCACGCGATGGTCGGACTCTACAATCGCAGATTTTTTGGGCACCCTACCCCGACCGACAGAACGCACATTGAGTTGAGGGTTGGTTCTTGTGCAGAGAAAAAAAAAAGAATAAAAAACAACAAACCCGAAGCGATTTTTCAGCTTGCCCATTTGGACAGAAAGTTTCCGGTTCGAAACAGCAGAGGCAGGAAAAAGCAATACATCAAATTTTATTACACAGCATCCAGCAAGCCAATGAGCGCGAGTCTGCCACATATCTACACTTATGACAAGCATTATTGATATAAATTGAAATAGACGTACGTGCGGTGGCAGGATAATTGTGCAGCCCGGATGACCCCTTTCGGTTGCGAACTGCGCCCGGGAAACGCCAACGGCGGAGGACACCCAGGACGGCACACGGGAGGGCACCCACCATTGGTTGGTGAAAATTTACACCAAAAAGTGAAAATATTTCGAACCATTAAAGTCATTATAGTAATAAATTTTGATTAAATTAATAGCTTTTTATTGCCGCCCGGCACAGTACAGGTTGGATTTTTACTGGGCTTCAGGCATGTCTGTTGTTGTAACTCAACGCTATTTCGACGTTTAATGATTTGCATAAAAATATGCTTTTGACCGATGTGAACGATAACGCAGCAGCAAGGGGACAGCACGTAATAGCGAAAGAAAATTATCGGAGGTTTCTGACAAAGATGATGTGGAATCCCCCTGCATTTTGTTGGTTCCCCTGGATGCTGTTATCTCTTTGAAAGGTACTATTTCATATAGATTAACCGTGACGAACAATTGCAGAATTAGAAAATACAATAGCAGAGAAAGTGGAGACAGTTGGTATATAAATTTATTTTTTTGGCAAAAATGGATGCTGTAAATGTGCTTATTGTGATACTACAACACAGGATTTGAGACCGTAACACGTAATCAGCTTTAGCAAAATTTGACATAATACAGAGGTTGAATATGAGGTTAAAATCAGCTTTCAAAATTTATTGAACACCATGCCGATTTACTTCCGGTATATCTTCAACTCCTTACACCTTGTATACAACAGACAGAACAGACAGGTGCGACAGAAAAAAATGTGAAAATTTATGGTATATCATTCGAATCCCATTTTGAACTACTTTAAGGTGAAACGGAACTAAATCCCAACATGACCGAAAAAATGGCGTCCATGTGTGGATATGGGTACCCTCGATTCGGTCAAGTTGGAATTCAGTACCGTTTCACCTTAAGCAATAATATAAACATTTTGGAGTTCAGTTCAATTCTTTTTTAGGTCGTTTCAAACAAATTTACTTGATTTGTCCTCCATGTTTGTCAATGTCATCCTCAAGACGACGCCGGAAGTTCAAATACGCCTTTCGAACATAGTCCTTCGACATCAACTGCCATTATGACAGACTTCATCAGGGTCTTCTCACTAGAGTCAGATGTTTTGCAGGTTTGTTCTTCAATATACGGTCAAACGCACGCTAGCGAACCACAAATCTTTCGGCCAAAACGTCATGTTTTCCATCAGCCATCGTTGAGTCCGATTTGACGTTAGACGAAATACCGGTATACAGGGTAAGTTGCTGCTTCGTCGTAATTACACATTCCCGTCCTATCCAACACAAATTATTAAAAATATCACGGTTTTTTATGACACACAATACAAAATTAGTTATTCCCTAATATTTTAGTTTGTTGATTATCATACGCGATCAATCAAAGTGAGCTGAGACCTATTTAAATGCTTTTTTGCATTAAAGAATTCCTAGCAGCCAAATTTCCTACGTTTTTTCGTGCGACAAAGAAAAAACTGTCGACTAATCGTTTCAATTTCCGTCATTCACAAAATGAAAATAACTCACTCAACGTATTGTCGTTGCTCTGCAGCCGAGAAAACTTGCATGACCAGCAGAAATTTTTGCAGAATAACATTTGTCACGCCGTCCTACACAAATACATGCACCTTCATTTCGTAAACATTGTTGTAGGTTTAGTGCGGACGATGACAAATTTTGATGGACGGATTTTAAAACGGTACGACGAATTTAGGAAAAAAAAGTCAGTTGCTCAATTTCAATAAAATGCTTTATTAATCGCTTTTTAGTGAATTCTAAGTGCAGGGATTGAAAGGTAAGTGTGTTTGAGCCAAATTACCACAAAAACTTTTGGAGTATTCATTAAAAACATCCAAGAAATGATGAAAATCAAAGTGGCTGTACTTACTACGACGGGAATTAGAAACAAAACCCGCTTCGGTATTGATAATCAATAGAGGCAGGCAGCATTTTCAAACCGTTGGAGACCACCAAACCAAACGTCATGACACCAGCTGGTTGGTTTAGAACTTAAGTAATCGTAGGATAGCAGATCTTTTTTACGTAGGGTAAATTGCCAATTGTTGCATAGCTGAGCACTTGTTTAGAGCAATTCGATGATTTTGAAAAAATGAAAGCAAATTGTTTTTGATAAAACCTAATACATAGACTAATATAAAATTAGTTCCCATAGTTATCTATACGGAATTTCTTGCGACAACCGTGTAAAATACGTTTTTTGTATAGCAACTCTGGACCCAATTATTGCGCACCAAATTAATCTCCAAATCTTATTATTGCACACCTCACGCCCAATTGTTGCACAGCTTTTGTTTTAGCTTTTCCTGTATATTTCAATTGCCAAATTGATTTATCTGTGGACAAAATTAGTCACATTACCTTCATATCTATTAGGGACCTGCAAACCTCGCAATAAACGGTGAAAAATAGGAAAAATCGTGAGGCGAAAAACATCGGCTTCTACCGCTTTCGTTGATAAACAAAAAGCAACACCAAACAGCAGTGAACTGTTACATTACATATGCGATGGAAAATTAAATTGGTTAGGACGTGTGCAATGAAATTGGAATAAGTGTTCCAATGGGTTGTTCCAATTATTGATCTTACGAAATTATCGGTTTTTTGTGGCTTTTATTGAGTATAGATAATTTCTATCAATGCTACGAACCCCACCGAACTAGTGTAATTGCATCTAACGTTCGGTGAAAGCTTATTTTGTAAACCACCATTCTTAAGGATTGTGACAAAAAATCGTCTAGTGAAGGTGAAACTGGAACACACGTAAGAAAACTTATTATTACGCTTAAAAATCACGTTGATAGTAATATTCTGACGGGTACTGTTGCACCAAAAATCAACTCGCGCTACATTTAAATGGTTATTAGAGCATTAAGAAATATTGCGAATTTGCAAATGGACACTGATATACTACAGTACTCGCATGCTCGCTAAAAGTTTAGAATATATAATCTTTCAAGTTATCATTTATTTTACAATAAAAATCGAACAATATATATTTCTCACAATCGATTTCGTAATGTATTGATGAAAAAATCTGTGGCGCCATGTTTGAAACACTGAAAGAAATGTTCATTAATATTTTTGTAATTTTTTCAATTTTTTTTACTGTGAAATTGTAAAAATTGCATGAAATTTCAAATACAAACACAATTCTTATTTCAAAAGCACTGCCAGCCATTATAAATTACTAGTAGTGTAAGCAGTGTGTTGGTTTAGAAACCTATTGACGTATTCCTGAACTACATATAAGAGCAATTTTAATATTGAACTTTTCAAAAGAAAATTTGACCCTATCCACATTTTCTAAAAATCTAAAAAAAGCATATTATTTATACATTTGATTAAACAATTTTTTGATAAAAAAAATAAGCGGCGCCATCTTTGGAACACTGAAAAAATGCTCTTGAAAACTTTTTCGATTTTTTTACTGTGATATTCGCATCGGAAAATTTCCAAAAAACAATGGAAATGTGTCCTGCAGTGAGTATAACATCTGTGATTTTTTTCAAATTTTTATGATAATTGGTTTTGGAGAAAACTGCGAAAAATGAAATTCACTTTAGCCGCCATTACTGATTCAAGATGGCGTCTAATGATCTAAAAATTTGCCAAAATGCTTCTCAGGTCAAGTACTTTGTTTGAATCATTGCATTATTTAATTAGGTTTGGGGGCATTTTTTGTATGGAAAACCGGCTAGACCCTAACCCTAATTAATGTATTTATCGCCAAAATTCCGGTCGAATAGGTCAACAACTCCAGAGCTCAACGTTCCAATATTAGAGGCCTTTTTGCATTAAATTTGAAATTAGCAGACGGGATGTGTGTTCCAGTCTGGGCCCCGCGAGAAATTTAAACTGCATTTTAAATTAAAATTAAGATTGAACTTTAGATTTGACATTAGAATAGCATTTGGATTTGAATTCGAACCAACCGTTTTATTAAAAATTGGACCCAATTGAACTAAAAATTGAATTCAAACTGGACCTGAATTAGAAGTTGAAATTTGGACTTTGAATCGAGCAGAAATTGGCATTAAATTAGGCTAGATGTTGAGCTGAAAGCTGAAATTGTAATGAACATCGGATATGAAATTAGACTTGAAATTGGAATTAAATTCGACTTGAGATTGTTTTAAAATGGGACAATAAATTGGGCTTGAAATTGGACCACGGTTGAACTTCAAATTGTACTTAAAATTCGGCGTGAAATTGCACTTAGAATTAGTCTTGGAATTGGATTCAATTGGAAATTGGACTTAAAATGGGACATTAAATTGGACATGAAATCAGACTTACAATGGGCTTTGAATTTGAACTTGAAATTTGATTTGAAATTATTGCAAAAATGCTTGACATTTGCTCGCAATTGGATATGCAATTCGAACTCAATGGTATTTGAAAATGCACTTGAAAATAGACTTAAAATCGGTGGTGAAATAGAAATTTAAGTAGACTAGAAATTGGCTTTAAAATGAGACACTGAAAGCAGCCCTCAATTGAATTTTGAATTGCAACTAAAATTAAAATTGTATTTGGCCTTAAAATCGGACATTAAATTACACTTGAAATTGAACCTAAAATCGGAGATGAAATTGGAACTAAATTAGATTCGGAATTTGATTTTGAAATTAAATTGGACAGACCAAATTATACTTAAGATCAGAAGTAAAAATGAAATTCAATTAGACCCGGAATTGGACATAGAATGGAACATCAAATTGGACATGATATCAGACTTAAATATACTTTGAAATTGAACTTGAAATTTGATTTGAAATTGGACTGGGAATTGAACATGAAATTGGGCTTAAAGTTGGACTTGAATTAGACTATAAATTGACTTTAAAATGGGACATTGAAATTGGACCTGAAATTGAACTCCTTATCGTAAATGGAAATTTACTTAGATTGGACTCGAAATTAAAACTAAAATTGAACTTGAATGAGAATCTATTTTAACGCGATTGATTTTCTTATCACACATTATTCAATACCGCGCTATTGAATTCACAACTCCGGACTTCCCGGTTGGATATTGAGAAATTATTTCTTTGTACATTGCATTTTTTATATGTGTCCCAGTGTATCCCAGCCCGGTAGAAGGAGCACTTCCAGCTGTTGTTGAATGGAGTAGTAAACACGAAGTTCAGCCGAAATAGCATCCTAGCTGAACTTCTTAAAGCGGGGAGTGACCTTCTGTACGAAGCAATCCACCGAATCATTTTCAGGATCTGGGAGGAAGAACAAATGCCGGAGTAGTGGTTGAATGACCTCATTTGCTCTATTTTCAAAAAAGGATATCGACTCGAGTGTAATAACTATCGAGGCTTTACATTGCTCAATTTTGCCTACAAGGTGCTTTCCCGTATCCTGTTCTGCAGACTGAGACCGTTAGCGGAGTCCTTTGTCGGCGAGTATCAAGCTGGTTTTCGTGAGGGTCGCTCCACGATGGATCAGATGTTTACCCGGCAAGTTCCGAGAGTACAACTTGTACTTGTGTACGATTCAGTCAAACGAAAAGAGCTGTGGCAGATAGTGCTAGACCATGGTTTTCCAAAGAAACTAATTACGCTGATTCGTGCGACGCTGGAAGGGTCAAAATCATTCGTCAGAATAGCGCTCTCGTGGCATTGGATGGACTGAAGCCAGGGGATGTACTCTCTAACCTGTTGCTCAACATTGGCGTGGAACCTGCAATACAAAAAGTAAACGTGGAAAGAAACGGAACTATCATCAAGAAATCTCACATGATTCTTGGTTTTGCGGATGACGTCGATATCATCGGAATCAGCCGTAGAGCAGGGGAAGAGGCCTTTGGGCATTTTAAACGGGAAGCAGTGAGATTGGGACTTACCATTAACACCGCCAAAACGAAGTACATGGTTGCTGGCAGGGAACGTGGGAGTCCAAGCGGTGTTGGTGCGAGATTTCTACATATTACGAACCTATATTACTAGCTGCACAGTTGTTACAAACCAGTTGTAGCAACCAGTTTATGACTAATTTCAGTCATAAATATGTTTCTACAACCATGCGAAAAGTATGCTGCTTGGGTAGCCAGCTGAAGTCTCGTAGTTTGGAAATTCAAAACACTAATCCTCTAGGTGGCCTTGTACGGGCATGAATCATGGGCGCTAAAGGAATCTGACCGACGAGTGCTTGAGGGTTTGAGCCTCAAATTCTGCGATCAATGGGAAGTAAAATACGAAGTGCCCTGTCAGTCGTTGCCATCCAGGGTGAGATAGGTCTCGTCATCCATCACCACCGCTACGTCGCGATTCGTCGGCAAAATCGTTTTGACCATCTTATTCAGCCGCTTCCTGACATGTACGTCCATGTACGCCAGGTACTTTTTCACTGTTTGGTCGGTTGCACCGACCCCCCGGCGAAGCGCACGCAGCAATGTTGCCGCTTTTCCCTCGGTCTTTCTCTTCAGCATCCTTTGGAGCTGCTTGTCGCTCAGGGTCGTCGGCCGTCCGGATGTTCTTTCGATGCTCTGATTGTTGTTCAATAGTGCTAAGCTATTATAGATGCCGTACCGTTCTTTGAACGCGCACACTTTATGCATACGTTAGGTCCACTCTACCGAGTCTAGGGCTGTCACCTTAGCTGTAGCACTGATCCAACACGTTTCTTAATTCAGCCACCCACTCTGGGTCAGCCGCAGTTTTAAGCCGCGCCTATCCTGTAGTACAAACGCACACTTGGTTGAGGAATCGTCACACCATCAATAGCCGCTCAAGGCTGCTTTTTTCCTGTTGGTGTAAGACTTTAGATTCCACCGGGGTTGGTTAATTGACCCAAGGCTTTGCTTTACGTTTTTCAAGCGTACGCTAGCGAACGGATTTTTCATTTCTTCCATTTTTTTTCCAACAATTTTGGATACCTCCTTCTCTTAAGTCTTATTCGAAATTTGCAATGGAAACCAGTGCTTTAAAATGTATTTTTAAAAAGTCTAGACTCGTAACAGTTTGTAAGATTCATCGTCTTTGGTACGAGTTCGACTTCATTGGCTTTGTACCAGGCTAGCCATGGCCCAAAGAGTACGAATACATTATGTTTCCGAATCATGGGCAGGCGCTGGTCCACTCTGAAACGGTCGAAAACCACATGTGTGCTTGTGGAAATTAAAGTTTTATAAAATCAAATCAAAATTTCGTTTCTGGAGTTTTGATAGGCCACCTGGGCTGGCGATAAGGTATATTTCTTTTACTGTCATGCCAGTTGAAGAATGTTCAAATCTAGCCTGGTGTCGGGAATACGATCAGAATACTTATTTATGACACTAACAATTCACTATCTTGTCTAAATAATAAAATAAGAGGAATGTTCTAAACCCCAATATGGCGCTGTTGTACTATGTAGACTAAAATGTATATGTGTTTTGATCTCGGTGCAAGCAACGTGTTTTTGTAGAAGCCGAATTTATTAAACAACATTAGCCAACAAAATCTAGCCAATCTGTGTTGTATTTTCTGGCCATAAATATAGCTTAATATGCAGTAAATAATTAACAGAGTCGTCATAAACGCCGTCAACCTTTTTTTCGCTACAAATTTAAATTACCGCTTGATTAATGTGGACTAGTGTAACTGTTATCGTGTTATACATCATTCCACATTCCACATACCACTAGCTGCAGCACCATTCGATTCGATATGGACTTGCCTGGTGGTCACCTTCACAATTATAATTCTCAACAACAACAACCAATTTGCCAGTCCGGCACTGGCAGTTTTTTGTCCGGGTCAATCACATCACAGCGGAACCTATTCCCTCGTTGCAGCACAAAATACAACACCGATAAATATCAAGACTCTAAATTATTTAAATTTATGACTGGTTTTTTGTTCGCCCGCACTATTGTTTGTCCTCCCAGGAGCGACGAGCGGGTTTTGTCCGTGGTGACGAGATTGACCGCATCGGATTTTCCCCATGTACAAGAATGGCTTCAAACTATGTGCACAATGCCGTACCTAGACTGACTGGACAGATTAAAGCATGAAATAGTAACATACAATTTTATCTTTTATTAACCATCTTAATGAATTTAAATTGCTACCAGCCCCTGCGGTGGGTGGATCGGCTGGCTACCGCAGAGTCCTGTACGACCGTGTATCGTCCGGGAAAATGGGACAGAAATTCACTTGCCGCAGCCACGGGCGTTAGGCAAGGTTGTTATTCTGTCTCTCTCGTAACGTGGCTGGCAATGCACTGTGCTGTGATGAAAAACGAAATTTATTTCTTCAGTAGAAGCATAGAAAAATTGATCTCACTAAACCATGCATTATGGTAATTCTTTACTGTTCTGTGCCAGTGAATCGTACTAGCACCTGATTCATTGGGCAGCAGCTAGATAAATTCTATAGCGCATTTTGAAATAAAAACCAACTGAGATCATTAAATCTGTTTGACGTAAATGTTACCGGAAATGGGAAAAGTCACAGTGAGCTTATACAAGAGCTTACGGATACTTTTTTTTTCAATACTCCTCTGTCTCTACGAACGGAAGTCTCACTTTATGTGAACTTTATGACGAAATCTTTAGCTGAAGGAGGCCGTTTACTCCAACGAATGCACATAAAGCAATAAAAGTGGAACTATAAAACGAGGGCGAAAGGCCGTTTTGGGTCGGTTTTTCTCGAACCCGAAGGGGGTGGGTAAAGGTTATTTTGCCTTCGCCTTCGAGAAAAGTCGACCCTTCAGCCAGCCACTTGTAAGGGTTGAAACAATGGCCAAAGTGAAATTGAGGAGAAACGAACATGTAATCAAATCGAGACGATGACTGCTGGCAACGTAGAGCTCGACCATGTTGTCTTACGAGTGTTCCCAGTGCCCATAAACGGGAAAGTTAGTGAATAATTTAAATTGATATGGAGCATCCTAAGGCTGATGGCACGGTATAGGCGACAGCTAGCGAATAAGGCTTTTGAAGGATGTTGTCCTACGCTCGCAACACACCGGCGAACCCGGTGAAGAAGCGGTGCTCGGGTAGTAATACATACGAGGGCTGCATTTAAATGACCCATTTAGGAATTGAAATTTATTACATTGTGTCTGTGTTTGTCATTGCAGCGCGCCTGCCCGGCGGCGTTTATGGTTATTGCCGAGTGGCTGGAAACCGGAAGCGGTGGTCCTCCCGGTCGTTTGGCAATGAAGATATTCATAAAGAAGCTGTTAACATACGATCAGTACCTTGATAATCATGGGTTGGCGAGCTTCCAGTGAATTATGGCAGCTAAGAAGATGAGCTCTCGAAGAGCTGTAAATATTCAATGACCTGCAAGTCGATGGAGAGTTGATGTTAAAAAATATTAAAATTATAGTATAACGAGAGACCGTCTATAACAATTGAATTATGGCTTGTTGTTTAACTATACATACTCGATATAATATTGGCATAATAATTTGGGAACAAAATGCTCAGAAAACCACTAAAGTAATGTTTGAAAAATCGACCAAACCTCTATGAAATTACTCAGCATAAACACGGCGTGTCCCCTTTTTGTGCGCTGGCAATAGCATCGCATCTATTGTTGGCCACGGGAGCATAGCTCAAAGAACACCACTCGAAAAAGCTAAATGAAGGGAATAATCCAATTTGTACATGAAACCGCAAAACTATTGTTAGCCTGCCCTGGGCCGGCGGACCAACAATGCTTGCAATAAATATTGCACAGATTTTATTATGGCTCGCCATGAGCATAAACAGAGCATACACAATAAAAAATAGAATCAAATCCAGATTGAGCACATTGCTGGCGCTGCTGCTTTCGGCGCACCGCTAGCCCTCGCTCTCGCTTCCCCATCGGAAAATGCAATCATGCCCTCATCTACGTCGTTGCCGTAGTTCGGATGCTAATGGCGAACAATCTCAAATCCCCTAATTTCATTGCGTCCAGACGGGCAGGGC
Organism: Sabethes cyaneus; assembly: GCF_943734655.1. Classification (NCBI taxonomy): domain Eukaryota; kingdom Metazoa; phylum Arthropoda; class Insecta; order Diptera; family Culicidae; genus Sabethes; species Sabethes cyaneus. The sequence goes on from NC_071354.1 coordinate 53,580,159, forward strand.
CAGCGAGCGATCGGCAGCAATAAATGCAATAAAAAAGTAAATAGAATAAATTGATTTCAATCAGTCACAATAAAAATCAAATCTGGCGTCGCCTCATTGACTGCGCAAAGCTTGATCGGGTGTGCGGTGGTTGCGTGATGTCCTTTAAGTTAGGAGGCAGTAAGCGAAGCGGATGCTAGCAGACTATTTGGATTCATCTATAGATCATTATAGATTGTCTGTGAAATTGGGTATTCCGCTATTCATTTGGGTATTGGCTATTCAGCGGTAAAAGTGGCCAGCAAGGTCAAATAAGATTTAACTGCCAATAAGGAGTATTCTTGTTTGGCATGGTTCGTTAAAATTCCCGGCCAGAGCGCCACCTGTCGAGGTTTTCCGTCGGATGTTGTTTCATGTCATTTAAAATGTATTCACTATGTATGAGAAAAAATAGGATAAACTATTTAACTAACCAGTAGAAAATGAAATAAATGAAGAGTTTTTTGCTTTTAGTCACTGGATTTTTTTTAAGAAATACTCAAATATTTAAACTCTTGTCAAAATCTGCGATCAATTAAAAAATTTAGACATGACATTTAACGTTTGAATGTAAATTCACCCATAAGATGATTTTATTTTCCTGGATCCAAAGATAATTCGTGCGAAGTGAGCGAAATTTCTTTCCACAAAATGTCACACGTCATGAACGGTAGATAAATTCCTCCACAACTTCATTTTGATTCCCATCTAGCTTCACCTCGGCATCAACACCATTTGTACTCATACGTTTCCTGCTGGTACCCTCTCCCAATTTCGAGTCTCAATTTCGCAGCTTCCAATTTGAAAAGCCCAAAGACCTCCTTCACTGCTTTGCGGTTGATTTCAATGACATCGACGTCATCCGCTAAACCACGAAGCATGTGAGATCTCGTGATGATAGCGCCGTTTACTTCCATGCTTGCTCTTCATATTACACCTTCCAAGGCAATAATGTTGGTTAGTAAGAACAACCCCTTATTGTAGCCCATCTAACTTCAGCATCGAACCAATCAGCCAATTTAGTATCGTCGGAAAACCATGTTCCAGCATTATCTGCTATAGCACACTTCATTGACTGAATCATACGCAGCTTTGAAGCCAACAAACAGATGATGAGACTGCAAGTTGTATTCTCGGAACTTATCTTGTAATTGGTGCAGGGCACACATCTGATCCATTGAGGAGGGGTTGTTCTTGTGTATAACAGTGACCACGTTGGCTTCGTACCGCTCCAGGACGCTTCTGTAGACACTCTTTGAGGTAGATCTGCCCGTTTACAGTCCCGAAAAACTGACAGCGATTAAATACAGCAATACACTCTAAAGTACTTCTACATACATTTTCAAGATAAAATACCCAAATGGATAATTTTTTACAGCGTTTTTCCGTGATGCAACTTGATGTGGGACAACCTTTGAACGATCGGTCTCCTGGTTTCGTGTTGCTGAATGAACCTACAGAACGTCTGCTTGCAGAATATTTTGTTTAATGTAAAACACGAGTGATTTTTGAGTCCTTAAAAAATGTTGGTTTAGCAACGCCAGTATGAGGTAGCGTGCTGCTCGAGACAAAATTGCTGATACCCCATTAGAAACGCCAGAGCCAAAAACAGACATATCTCTTCAAAATACTATTAGGGTGTTTCAAACAAAACCGTCAAGCGAATTTTGTCTGCAAGCTAACGACCTTAAAGTTTTAAAATCATGAATTTTCTGACATTTTAAGCTACAAATTACGTAAATCAAACAACAATTACTCAATATCAATTTCCACTCTCTTCCAGCAGGCAGGTTGAGCGACCTAGTTACGTGGTAAGTCGATCAATTCAACTAACGACCCTATTTACAATTCGAATTGATTCTATAAACTTTGGAATGATGCAAAGGAATGATGCAAAAGAATGATGGCTTAAATCAGATCCAGCACGGTCGGAGAGCAATAAGTATATGTATTGAGTTGAGCATATCTTCATAGATGAATGATTCGTCCTAGCTTCGGCTGGACATATACTAAAAATGGAACGATACAGAGAAGATTAGCATGGCCCTGCGCAAGGATGACACGCAAAATCGTGAAGCGTTCCGCATTTTCGGCTGGCAAATGAGTGAACATGTACAAATATATCACCTCTGTTTTCTAACTCCTATCTCTGCCTCCACGAGGTGCCGGCTGGGGTACGGCAGCCAAAGTTGCGCACCTGGTGGTACACAACCTTGGTTGTCGTACGCAGACAGAGAAGGTGGAACATTCGCCGTGTGGTTTCCGGCTACCTAATCATGCAGTTCGGCGCCGGTTTTTCGGGGGGCGTGGCTGCGGGGTGTGGGCACACCGGGAGAGAGATATTTTCTCAGCTGGCTTAGCACAAAGAGAGAGAGAGAGCGACTCTCAATCGGTCTGTTTTACACAACCTGCAGTTATGCCCTTTGGCGGTTGGTGCCGAACTGTACGTTTGGGCAAAAATTGAGCCACGGGACCTGATCCTGCCGTGAGAGTCGGCAAATCAGGAGCCCCTAAGTCAAGGTCTAACTCCGTGCCGATGACTGAATGACTGGAGCGGTGAAAACATGCCAGTCGCGAACGGAGTGCTTAAGGCATTTTTTTATTCAACAGCTTGCTTGGATTTAGCGTTACAGTCAGACACAAGGAAACTATATATATATATATATATATATATATATATAGTAATAATTGTCCAACTTTCATACGAGCTGGTAGAGAGGAAGTGTTAGATATAACACTCTGCTCTAACAGGATCAGTCATGAGTTGGCGCAATGGCATGTTTCAAATGAGACACCAATATCTGATCATTGCTTTATATATTTTGATCATTTGGGTGTCTCCTTGAACGCTGCAACCTTTCGCAATCCAAGATTTTCTGACTGGGAACTCTTTGAGGAACAACTAGCAACGAAATTTCAAGGCTTCGATCCGACGATTGAGTCATCGATCGACTTGGATGTGGCTGTAGATGTCACAACATCTTTTATTGCGGAAGCTTTTGAAGTAGCTTGCCCGCTAAAAACTATTAAAATGACTAGAGGAACACCATGGTGGAACTCTCATCTCGCGGAACTTAAGAAATGATGCAGGAGAGCCTGGAATAGACGTCGGAGGGATGGCGTTGAGCCTTTCAAGCAGGCCCAGAAAGCCTATGCAAAGGCTCTACGATCTTCAGTACGCACGAGCTGGCACAGGTTCTGCAGCAACGTTTCCAGTTTCGGCGAGGCAAGTCGACTTAATAAAATACTGTCAAAATCGAAAGATTATCAGGTTAATAACATTCGAAGTTCGAACGGTGAATACTGTTCGAATGACAATGAAATCCTGGAATGTCTCTTTTATAGTCACTTTCCGGGCTGTGTGGAACCTGAAGTTCGAAACGATCCAGAAATCGTTTTAGGTGGCTTAGACTCATGGGCTTTTGCTCGGAGACTTGTCACAACTGAAGCGATTGAGTGGGCCGTGAACAGCTTCTCTCCATACAAATCTCCTGGAACAGATGGAATATACCCTATTCTACTGCAGAAAGGATTCAAGTTGAAGTACACATTCTGAGAAGTATGTTTGTATGTAGTATTGCTATTGGGTACATCCCAACTCAATGGCGTGAAATAACCATTAAGTTTATTCCTAAAGGTGGACGCGCGACATACGAGCAAGCAAAAAGTTAGGACCAATCAGTCTAACGTCTTTCTTGCTTAAATCACTTGAGCGGATTGTTGATCACCACATCCGCGAACAAGCTTAGTAGAAGTTCCTCTTCATTCAGCACAACATGCTTATCAAAGTGGCAAATCTACAACCACTTTATTACATGATGTGGTGGATAAAATTGAGGTTGCTTTTTCACAAAAGGAATCTTGCTTAGGAACTTTTTTGGATATTGAAGGCGCGTTTGATAACGTATCTTTCGCTTCCATTTTGGAGGCTGCTCGTTATCATAATGTGCCTTCAATAATCATAAAGTGGATAGAACAAATGCTTAGTAACTGATTGCTTTTTTCGTCCTTACGGCAAGCAAGCATTTGGAAGCAAAGTGTTTGTGGATGTCCACAAGGTGGCGTTCTCTCGCCGCTTTTATGGAACCTTGTGGCGGACGGCCTATTGAGGAAACTCAATGGTCTAGGCTATCCGTCATATGGTTTTGCGGATGACTATCTCATCCTAGTAGTTGGAAAGGGCATAAGCACATTATTTGACTTAATGCAGCAGGCACTACGCGTCGTGGAAACGTGATGCCGAGAAACTGCACTATCGGTACATCCGAGCAAAACATCTATCGTCTTATTTTCAAGACGTAGAAATACCAATGGAGCTCGCGCTCTGCGCTTTTACGATTCGGATGTTGATGTTGTGAACGAGGTGAAGTACGTGGGGTTGATTCTCAACTCCAAGCTTGACTGGTCCACAAATATTGATTTCCGAATTAAAAAAGCGTGGATGGCCTTTGGGCAATGTAGACGGGTAATTGGCAACACTTGGGGGCTTAAGCCCAAATACATACACTGGTTATACACGGTCGTTGTCAGACCAATACGGGCGTATGGTTGTCTTGTATGGTGGCAGAGAGGGGAAGTTGTGACTGTCCAGACAAAGCTAAACCATCTCCAAAGGATGTGTTTAATGGCAATTGGTGCATTTACTACAACTCCTACTGCCGCCCTAGAAGCTATTTCAATATTAAACCTCTACACTTCCACCTGAAGCAAGAGGCACTAATATGTGCTTATCGACTACACGCGATTGGCCTTTGGCAGTCTGTGGACGGTCCCACTGGTCATACTCGATTGTGGTCGCAAATTGTTGCTGAGGACAAGTTTGCCCTTGCTCCTAGCGATGTAACGCTCATGCGTACTTTCCCGTATAGGACTTTCTTAAGTGACTTTCCTTCTAGAGAGGAGTGGATGTCAGGCTACATGGAAAGGAAAATTTCCGACTATGTGGTCTGTTATACCGATGGTTCCTTGTACGAAGGTCGCGCGGGTGCTGGTGTTTACTGCCGTGAGCTGGAATTGGAGGAATCCTATTCGTTGGGTAGTTACTGCACCGTTTTTCAAGCTGAAATCTTTGCAATTATGTGCGGAGCTCAGTTTGCACTTCAGAAAGAACTGGTAGGCAAGATTATCTACTTCTGTTCTGACAGTCAAGCCGCTATAAAAGTCCTTTGTGCGGCTAATTCTAAATCTAAAACAGTTATCGCTTGCCACACCCAATTAGAAGAACTATGCATTCTAAATGCCGTTCATCTGGTTTGGGTTCCTGGCCATTCTGGTATAACCGGAAATGAATGGGCTGATGAACTAGCAAGATCTGGAGCAGAAAGGTCAGTTTTCGGACCGGAACCTGCTTTAGCAATTGCGGCATGTTGAATAAAACAAAAGGTACGGTACACCATATCACGTAATTTGCAACTGTCCTGCAGTAGCACAATTGCGTCATAGGATCTTCGGATCCTACGTCTTAAATGAATCGGATTTTAGAAAACTTAAATTACGAGACATTTTGATGTTTCTTACCGAAAGCGGTATTGAGCTATAAGCTCTTATTTATTATGAGTATACCCCCCAGGGGGCGTACTATTGATAAGTTAACTACCAAGGATTGCAGTATCCCCTCGGGGGTACAAAAATCTCTCGGTATGTATGTGTTTGTGTTTGTCCCAATTCCTCATCCACGCCTTCCTATTCCTCTTGTTTTCCTTCCCGTCCTCATCAGGTAAATGATGACACGGGCAAGATGGGCAAGGCACAAATCTTCCACATGATTGTGAGGAACGTGCTGCTCGAGCCAAAGATGCTGATACCTGATACCTGATACAAATCAAACAACAATTACTCAATATGAATTTCCACTCTCTTCCACACTCTTCCAGCAGGCAGGTTGAGCGACCTAGTTATGCGGTAAGTCGATCAATTCAACTAACGAGAACGACCCTATTTACAGTTCGAATTGATTCTATAAACTTTGGGATGATGCAAAGGATTGGCTTAAAACCAGTCCTAGCACGTTCGGAGACTAATTACGTAGATGTATTGAGATGAGCATATCTTCATAGATGAATGATTGAGTGACTAAAAATAAAAGATAATAAACTCGATTAACAGAGGTGGTGTCAATCACACAGATCACAGAGTTTCGTGTTGATAAATGTGCGGTATGAAAATATGCCGGTTTTTTTTCTCAGTCGAACATGCACTTAAATAGATTTTCTTTCTGCAAAGGCATTTATAACGGTTATGTGAATAAATTACAGCAGTTCACTTAGGAATGGAAAAATTTAGCGACCAAATAAGGGACAACCATCACTGCAATGTATAATTATTGACCAGAGGGTGAAATGGAATCCCAAGGAGGGTTCGTTTTAATTTTTGCATAAATTCTATTATAATTTACCACAATGAGAAAAATTTCAATTGACTTATACTAAAATTCTATTGCTCTAATGGGGACTTCATAACATAAATACGAAAGTGCACTGTACTTTCTGTCAATAAAGTATTTCTAATTCATCCATATGATTATGTACGTTTTTTCATCAATAAAAAGCAAAGGGGTTCCTTTTCCTTTTACGATACCCAACCTTTCTTTTTTTATTCGACAGAATTCAAAACCTAGCTATTGGGAAACACAGGACAATTACGAGGCCAGCACTAAGATTCTATTGCCTCTGCTTCCAGTCGAGATTCGAATATACGACGACTAGTATGGTAGACCAGTGTCATACCTTGTGGTCAACTGCGAAAACACCATCTATATAAACTTTGATATTAAAGAGAGATTAAGTTTTCTTCTTGAAGATTCACAAAATAATATCATCCAATTTGGTAAGCTCCCAACTTATATTATTCTGTCGGCGGTATCAATCAGCGGCAATTGGTTGGATTTTGCTCGAAACTATCATAATCATAGCGACGGGGCGTCCTTATCTAACGGCGATCGCCGTCGTCGCCACCGCCGGTGCGGTATCGGTCATGGCAACGCAAAAGACCGAAACGATTGAACTTTTTTCATTTCAGCACCAAGCGATGAAGAAGTCGTCATCATCGACGTCCTCAACCCGGGAGTTGTCCGGAATGTCGAAGAGCAATTTTTTCTACCAGCGAAGTACCTACGCCAACGAAGGTAATATTTTCCTGTCGAAGCGATGATGGCGCCCAAGTCCTTTGCGGAGAAAATCTCAGCGGAGTGCTGCTGTCTGCCTGGCATGTCAAGCCTCACCTGGCTGAACGTTGAGTTGAAGTGGGTTGCGAAGTTTTCTTTTTCTTTACGAGCAGCTAAGTTTGTCGCCGTCCCGTGATGGCAGAGGTGTCGGTGACGAGGACGATAACCAAGCAGGCGGTGCCGAGGAAAACGTCATTATGTAACAATATCACATAATGAGTGCTTGAAACTTTTAATGAAATTACACGATGAAATAGGAGGTCGGGACTTATCAGCGGCTTTCTAGGTTAGTGCCATGTTATGTGGAAGCAGCGAAAATTGCGAAGGCTGCATATTTATAACTAACCGTTCATTTCCTGTTTTAGGCTAAAATTCGTTGGCAGAATGAGGAGGAAAACTTCAGAAAGTTTACTGCCCTACATAAGGATAATTGTGTCCGCACCTGACAGGCAGTGAACTACCTACTAAATGGACCGTACATAATTGTGCCAGTGTAAATTACTGAGCGGCACAGAGAAAGTTTTAACAAGCTACGGCCTTTTACGGCTAGACTCTCCCGCTACAGGCCAGGTATGTCGTAAGTCGTAGGTTATAAAATTATCAGCTCTTATAATTAACGACCAACTGAACTGTAAATCTGTAAAAATGTGTTAACTAAAGCTGTTTCAAAAATCATTTCAGTTTGATTTTGTTTGAAACAACAAATATTATTGATCAAAAATGTGTTATCATATAAAATTGCAAGTTTAGGAAAAATACTGTTAAAACTTTCCATAGCAGCGGACATTTCCTTTCAAAGTTCCACGTCAAACGATCTCCAAAATCTCACAGACAACGACTCAATCAAAAAGGGCTGTAATGCAATTTCATCTCGCGTCTCGCAGCAGCAACTGGCGCAAATAAGTTTTCTAACTTGTGACACTTTTCATTTCCCATGAATATGAAAATTGAATAATCCGCCTGCTCGGCTAAAGCGGAGTGCAAGATTTATGAAAAAGGCACCGCCCCCCCACCTCCTCCGATTTCTCTCCCCTGCCCAACTGTTGGTGGTGGTGTTAGCTTTCCGATGCACCAGCTCAAGTGCCTTCCCGTTCGCCCGAGGTTGAGTGGCTACAAAAGTGCTTGAAATAGTTTTCTTATTGAATAAGAAATAGGCAAACAGGATCAACAAATACGTCTTCGTCCTGCTTCGTCGGGCTAGCTCAAGTGTTGTATGCTCCAGCACTGGCGCAGGAGGCACGAGTCAGAGCCGTTTTCCCATATCGGTGGAGTTACATAGTGGCTGTATGCACTGCGCACTGTCTGCTGGAAGTTGCAGTAAAATAGGCTCGCTTCCAAAGTTGTTTTGCTAGGATGAAAACGAAAAAATAAGTCTATTACAAAGTAGCTTTGAAGCAGCGAATAGGAACTTAAAGGCGGAATTGGTTTTACCAACGCAGATGATAGCGCCCGAGTGAAAAAAGGATACTTTATTCGATTGAAATTTGTTACTGCCTGTGGTGAAGCAGACGCTTTAAGAATGTAATTACATTATTAGAGGTAGATGGAACGAGCGATCGGGAGAAGCAAAGTTGGTCTACATCAACGTCGGAAGGTGCTTCAGCCGCAAGACTGATGCAATTTCACTCCGGTTGAAGGGGATGACACCGAAACACTGCAAGATGGCATAAATATCCATGTTTCTGTTGCTAGTGCTGTGCTCTGGCAAGTAGTTTTCTTAGCTGGAGGGTAAAACTTTTATGAAGTTGTTTTCCTTATTTTATGTGCTTCATTTTTCCTCGTTCGTACCCGCCGCCGTAGTTGCTCCAGCTTGGATCTACTTCGAAGAAGGGATGCTCGTTTGCTGTATGGCGGTAGTAGTACCTACGTGTCTGCTTATGCAAGGTGTCGGGAAATACTAGCAATCCAGTGGAGCAACATGGAAAAGAAATTATAAGAGAATCACACTTTCGTTTTACGGTGTTGCTCGTTGAACTTTTCTATCGGAGCTACAAAAAATAGGACCATAAACGATAGGAGGATAGTGGCAGTTTTCGGTGAGATGTTACCCTTGTATTAGTCATTCCAGCAGATCGAGGATTTTTGAAAAACTTGAAAACTGTGGAATATTGAATCCTACTCTTTTTTATGCTGATAAATATCCACCTACAACCCGTAGTTTGTTGTAATACACTAATATGTAATATAATATTACAGAATTAAGGTCATGTCGGTTTATTATATTGTGCAATTGTGACTTCAGGTCGTTTACGGCACAGTCCAACAAGTCTGAATCCCAAGTTGCCGCATACAACCTTGCGACTGAGTGAGTGATTGAGTGAGTGAGTGAGTGAGTGAGTGAGTGAGTGAGTGAGTGAGTGAGTGAGTGAGTGAGTGAGTGAGTGAGTGAGTGAGTGAGTGAGTGAGTGAGTGAGTGAGTGAGTGAGTGAGTGAGTGAGTGAGTGAGTGAGTGAGTGAGTGAGTGAGTGAGTGAGTGAGTGAGTGAGTGAGTGAGTGAGTGAGTGAGTGAGTGAGTGAGTGAGTGAGTGAGTGAGTGAGTGAGTGAGTGAGTGAGTGAGTGAGTGAGTGAGTGAGTGAGTGTATGAGTGAGTGAGTGAGTGAGTGAGTGAATGAGTGAGTGAGTGAGTGAGTGAGTGTGAGTGAGTGTATGAGTGAGTTAGTGGAATTAGGAATCAGAATATTTTGGCTCAAACGGCACGCTCCCCATACTTTGAAAATTTGTGCCTTGCCGCACTCTCTCATCATTTTCCTGATTTTCCTGATATGGGAAAAGCGAGAACTAAAGTTCTTTCCCACATTGGTTCAAAAACATAAGAATGTCTTTTAGTTTCAACTGTCTAACAGTATGATCCTCTATATAGGGTTGTCCAAAGACCCGTTAACGCAATTGCATTTTTGTAGGATAGACACATATCAAATGATACGAAGTTCCATAATCGGACTCACAAATATTACAAGAGTAATACTCTGCACGTTGAATAGTGGCCATATGATAATTGAGTTTACAATGGCCAGTCAATGCTCTAACAAGAATCTTCACATTCCTAAAAGTACACAATTTTGTAAAGGTGTAAAATTTTATCTGCACTCTTCGATCAACTTTACCATTCGTTTATTGAACCTAGACGAACTTGATGTCCTAAAAAGTAAACTTTTAAAGGAAAGAATGTTATCATCCTTTCTCTACAACCGATTGTATTGATGTACTGTAAGAACATATTCGAAAATGAAGTCCTATACGAAAACTTGGTAGACGGTACATTCTAACATGTGCCATGATGCAGAAATTTTCAGTGTGAAAGATTGAAAGTGTGAATATTTAAAGATTAGCGATGGAATTCTTCACGTTATTTCGGTTGTATTACCTTTAAGTATAACTTTACAGCAGCATATTAGAAAATTCTAATCAAATTGCTCAATCTGTTTGCGATGTGCGTAGAAGGTTGTAGTGTAAGTTGCAGCTTCATAACATTTAATACAATAGTTTTGTAAAATAACTTTATAAAAAGCCCGTTTCCGTTCATTTTGTTATACTTTCAGTATAGAGTGTTAAATATGAAAAAATTTCCTGCATTATACGTAGTTCTACGTTAGCCTTGCGTTCGTACCCCTAGGCACAGACCTTTATACATTTTTTGCCCTGCAGAGGAATTATCCCTGCTGTTAGCTGTTAGAAGTCACTGATTTGCATAGATCTGCCCTGCCTCTTGTTGTATCAAGAATTCCTCTCCACTGCACTAGGTCTTGGGCTGCTCGTCGCTAATTCGTTTAGCCTTTCGATACACGCAAGTTGGCCATCTAGCATATTGAGCTCCACTATTCCTGGTGCCGGCGGGGCTCTTGAAGAGAACGCATTTCAGAGCACAGTCGTCTGGCACCCTTGCGACGTGGCTGGCCTACCGTAGTCTCCCAGCTTTCGCTAGGTACACGATGGGAATCTCTCCAAGTGGTGCCTGCTGATCGTGGTTCATACGCTTGCGACACTCTCCGCGCTCCATTTGTAGTCCACAAAAAATGATCCGCAACACCTTTGGTTTCGTTCGTTTAGTTCATCGCCGTTAACAGTCATTATCCGTGGGAGGCAAACGCCGTTTTCTCTGGCGCTGCTTCCTGCCATATATTTGGTATTCGACACATTGATTTGTAACCCCATCCTCCCAGCCTTAGTTTTTAGACTGGCGTAGATTGCCTCTGCCGTCCCAAGGTTTCTAGTAATGATATCGAGGTTGCCTGCAAAGTTGGTTGGAAGTTGGCTATTTTCGCTGAAGATCATTCGATGCCCGCTCGCTGGATCACACCTTCAATAGCGATGTTGAATAATACACAGGACAGCCCATCCGCTTGCCGCAACCCTCGGTGTGAGTCAAAGGGATTCGAAAAAGACCTTAAAACACGTTCGTAGCACTTCAATAGCTCCAGAGTAGCTTTGATCAGCCGCATGAGTTTGTCCAGAAAACCATGTCCGGAATTCATGATCTGCTACAGCTGCTTGCGCTACAACTGTCCCTAAAATCTGCCCTAATGCTGCCCTAAAATCCATGAAAATACAATGCGTGGGTACACTATAATCTCGGCAGTTCTCGAATGTTTGTGAAAATTTGATCACTACTAGCACCGCCCTACGAAACCTTTTGCTATTAGGGATAGACGACTTGACAAAATTAGGGAGATCATTATGTAGATGGCGTTGATCACTGTAATGCAGCGGTAATTTCAGCAATCGAGGCGATCGCCATTTTTATGAAACAGACTCCTCTCCTACGGCAGTTTCTCCTCCTCCCCAATTCTTGAAATTATCCAGTGAAGTGCCGTTGCTAGTGGTTCTTTACAATTTTTGTAGAGTTCTGCTGGTAGTCGATCCTTTCCGACGGTTCTATCATTCTTCAGCCGACCGATTTCTCGCCGGATCTTTTCGAGATCGGTTCTCGGAACGCTGTTTGCAGGTACTACTAGGTTAACTTTCGTTCCGTTTTCTTTCTTATAACGCCATTGAGATACCCATTGAAGAACTGCTTCCACATGTCGATCACGTCGCGCTCGTTTGAGACCAAGATTCCCTCCTCGTCGCTTCACATGTAACGCTTAACCTTCTCATAGAATTTGCGTGCCTCATTAGCCCGGAATGGCTGCTCTTCACGATCTCTGCCCTCCTTTTGGCGCTTTTTCCTCCTCAGGATCGTGGTCAACTCATTCTGCGCACGGCGATACTTGGCTAAATTCTCCCACGTAGCAATGCCTAAATCAGCGGTTCCCAACCTTTTTTGGTTCACGAACCCCCTGGCGGAATTGCCTATACTATTCTACAGCAAACTAAATTTTTGACGAACCCCTGGGGGTTCGCGCACCCCCATTTGGGAAACGCTGGCCTAGATAGTTTCCATCGCTTGTTGGTAAAAGTTCCTTGGTAGGTACGCGTATTTCTCGGTAACTCGCGGGTTGTTTAATTATCGAATGTTCAACCGGAGGCTACATAGGGTACGGGAGGGTATTCCCATCACGCTACTAATTTCGGCATACATTACCTTTTTTGGCTACTTAGGGTATGAAATGGGGAAGGCAAATGAGGAGCGTCCAATATAGCTCTAGCCATCCCAAGCCCCTGCCTAGCGCTTCCACGTGGCCATACCTGGTAATGCTCTATTGAGTAACCAAGCTAGGAGGTACGTTGCTGGGTGGTTCCCGGCTGCCTGGTCTTAAAACCGCGGGTTTGGGCAGACGACGAAGCCACACGGCCTAGCTAATAGGTAAGCCTAATAAGTTATTTTAATTATTTTTTTTTTGTTTTAGCTTATGAAGCATCTCCTGCTATATAGTAAAAACATTGGCCAAAACGAGTCTTAATACTGCACATGGATACCAGAATGAAAAATTAAATTAACTATTAGAAGCACTTATGGAACCTCAAAGGACGCTACTTTATTTCATACGAAGGACTGCTGGTGAGATTGTTCTATTTTTACCATATATACCACATTTCATCTTAATATCATATTATTAACAGTATTATTATTGAAATCATAAATGTGGAAGGCTGGATGATGGAGTGGATTGCCAACCTGAATCCTTAAGGTCTGAAGCAAATATGGCACTCCTCAATTCAAAACAAACAAATCATCACGTGGGTTAAAGTTGGTACAGCAAAATTGATTATTACATGGAAGGATCCTAATGCTGGAAGGCGACTCTTATAACCCCGGAATGCGTACAAGTGCCTCTGCTTGTGGGTCCGCCCAATCCCTTTTGACCCTTCTGTAACAGCATTAGTGTGAAATTAATTTGATAATCAAATTTGGATCTACTGTTATTCTACCCACATACATTGGCAAGTCCTTGAACTGATGGTGGCTTTCCCCTACTACTACATTACCTTTTTTGGCTACACTTTCCCAAAGAAAAACTTTGCCGCTATATAACAATACTGAAAAGAATGTAGCACTCATAGGCTTTAATGTGTTATAATTATTTTCATAAAAATGTAAGTAATTTGCTAAATTTTATTCAATAAACATCAAAACCACTGTTTTTCCACTAGCACGTAACCACGCTGAAAAAACCTGCAGCAATCGCTTACGCGTATCGGCTCTTGATGATGGTTTGGAAAACACACAATTATGATCACGTTTACTTATTCTAGAAATTAAACAGCTGTGAATATGCTATCACAGAACAATTCTACTTCTTTTTATCACGGTAGAACACGAAAATTCCCCTCTGATATGAAAATATAAATCAATTTTCGTTCACTAGTCACGATTCAATGATGTTGTCACTGCAAAACTAATTATCTTCAATGAGCCCGGAATGCAGGCAATAGCGACAAGTTACCCTTCGGTCTCTGTTTTGATCTGTTTTTGAAAAGCATTTAATCGCTGTGCTAGATATTTCGGCCTGTCGGATTTAAAAAACACAGACACCACTATAGAAAATGGGCTCAATTTAGCCGCAGCGACTTCTTCATTTCTCGCGACTATAACTCAAATTCAGTAGCGTTTTATAAAGATCAAAAAACACGCCGATATTCAGTAAATATTATTCTATCAACTGGTATAAAAATCTTGTCTCGATATGGATATGGGATATGGGGTACGATCAGTGATGTATACATTGCTTCCTTGCCTATTTGTGTGTTCGCATCCCTGATAACAAACTTGAATTCCCGTGGCGAACAGCTATCGTTCATTGCCAGTAAAAATTTGAATCGCTTGTTTGAGAAAACCCCACAAGTGCCATCTGACATGAGTCAATTTTCATGAGCTTTTGACAATTTTGAATCCTCATGGATTCCTGCTTCTTTTTTCAAATTATGGAAAAAGATTGGTTCCATAAACTTCTTTTAGTTGGGTTTGAAAATATTTCGAGAAAATCCGTTTTTTTTGTTTTCCTACAGTTGTGTTAAAAGCACATGTGAGGTTTCTCAAACAAACGATGCGATTGTCTTCCAACGTTGCACTAAGGCAAGCAATAGTTTTGCTTGTGTCGGACGACGTCTGTCCGACGTCACAAATCTTGCTGGGCCCCAGCTCCGCAGAAAACGCTTTCTTTTCGTCATCGGGGCCTTCTTTATGTGGACAGTGCACGTTTATGATAGTGTAGCCGAAGAAATCGGCCGTTTATCCTCAACACATCTTCCTGTTGGTTGCCTTCCAGTCCATCAAGCCAGGGATGGTTCGATCACTTTGACTCAATTTTGATTCATTTGACAGCCAAATATGACAAAGTTATATATGGGACAATTGTAGAACAGGTTATTATCTATAATTTTGCTGAGTAAAGTTTTGCTGTATCTTTTGTAGTTACTGCGCTACAATGCTAGTATCTTAATAGTGACTAAATGAACGTTCATTTAGTCACTGAAGAGTTACTAGCGTTGTGGCACCGTAACTACAAACGATTCAGCAAAACTTTGTTCAGAAACATTGTAGATTAGAACTAGTTCGACAAATGTCCCATACATAACATTGTCATATTTGGCTCGGCTGAGACGGTACTGTCAAATGAATCAAAATTGAGTCAAAGTGATCGAACCATCCCTGCATCAAGCAGTACTGCAGTCGAGGTTGCAGTTCATTATAGCTTGGTTTGGTAAAAATTAATGAACTACGAACCTTCAAGTGTTGTTTCAATGGCCCTCCTGCTATCTTAAATAATCCGCTCTTTTCCCTTCACGTCTTGTCCCACTCTGCAGATGCTGTAAGTCCCTATAGCATTTTTCCAGACTTAAAAGGAAAACTGATTAGAAACATCAGAAAAACAAAACAAACAGATTTTTTAGGAGTAAACTAGAATACCAAATAAAAAATTCTACCCATCCAAGCTAACCAATTCAGTGGGTATAATTCTTCGTTCTAGTGATGAAAAGGTTGAGGAACAAACATGTAGATATTTGATATTACAAAAAAAAAAATCCTTTTGTTCATACTGTTGCTTATTCACACAGCAATGGAACGGTAAAGTTGGTTTCGACTTGATGCATGAGTTTGTAACTGTATCGTTGTATCAACATTTTTTGTTTCTACAACGTTACAGTGAAATTGGAAATTTCGCTGGAACGCTATTCATGATAGCCGTCGCTTGCGAACCATTGTAAAGATCACAAGAATCCTTCTCGACCACGACCACGACACGGGCCACTTTCCCTTACGGTTACGGCCGACGATGCGGGTTTTGTCGATGTGTGTGCTTGTGTGTACAAGTGTTGCGGAAGCTTAATAATTTAGTAGGCAGCTTCTTCCTCTTTCGCTGACGTCTCTTCTGTTCAGCCTCGCCAACCATTGCGCCGGTGGCAATGTTGAAGGATTTTCCGCTGCTGCTGCTGCTAACGAAACACCGTTGACTACAGCCGGACGGTAGTCAATGCACGAGCGAGCGTAGTGCGGAAGGAAGAAATAAATTCAAACCAAGATCAGTATTCTCCGTCTGTTGGACAGCATAAATTATGCAGCCTAATGAACGGGTAGCGGTGGTGTGGGTCCTGCTGGGCAAAGAAGCGCCGAAATGTTTCCTCCGAATCACGAAAACGCGGCAGTTGAAGTGGTGATTGGGCTGGTCTGGTAGTTGAAAGTAGAAAGATCGATTTCATAGCTTCTATATTTTGGTAATTTTGATTTTTCAGTTCTTCGTGCAGGTGAAAGGAATTGCAGCAAAATTCGTAGTCATGAGCTAACGAACTCATTCTCGCCAACGATTTAGTTTATTGATCTTATAATAAACCAAGCGCAAACATCGTAAATGAGAAACAAACAGCAAAGTTCAGGAGTAAAGGGAATGGCGTTCGACGTGGCATCCGCCACCGGGTAAAATGCTTGCAGTGAGAATAATTATATCTACCACCGCGGTGATGTAGGAAAATGCGTCACTTTCCTATGGATCCCTTTTCCGACTGCTCCCTGCTATTGGTTGGATACCATTCCAAAGCCAAGCAATGAAGTTCGGCTCCAGCCAATCGATCTCAATGCTGTTAAATTGATGACGATAAGACAGGGAATTTCAATTTCCAATCAACTGATTTCCTCACACTTGGCCGTCCCCTGCATTCGCTTTCGGACACATCATCAATATCCCCAGCTCGACCGGCATCGGCGCCGGCAACTTCGGCTGGTATGACGGCCAACGTCCATCCTGTGAGTTGATAGATGCGTATGTGTGTGGCCAGAAGTCGTCCGCAAGAAACCAGTGCAGTTCGATAATGTTTCATTTAACAGAAATTCAACTATTTACCAGAGCTAACCAGAGCAGGCCATAGTTCTGCGGCTGGTAGTTATCCATCGACTAGCCGCCGGTTCGGACCTTTCGGACCACTCAAACTACCAACCTCTGCCTGCACCTACCTGCCTCTACCTGCTCTGCCTGCAGCGTTGATGCATTCGATATAAATTTTACATCGATAATGTGGCATGCTCAGTTAAAACCGCATTTTGTTCCCGGCTCTGGCCGAGAGTGGAGAATGAGAATGATGATGTTATTGCCAATAATATAAAGTGAGGGGTTCATTTGACGGGGATAATTTAGAAAAGCTAGCCAGCTTGTCCGAGCCCAACGGATGAAGCGCTTTCTAAGTGACGTGATATCGTACCAATTTGGCGACAGTTAGGTACAGGTGCGAACCGAGCGTGTCCCGATACCGCAAAGGGAGCTCCCATGAAATGTGTGATAGGATTTTAGTTTACTTGTTGAATAGAATAGATTACTTGAAAATTCTATTAGTATTGACTTGTGGCTTCCCTTGAAATTTTTATTGAGTAATTATTATTTACGTAATTTCCAGTTGATCCCTTATTACTTCAAGTAGAGAACACAAATCGCATACATATTCAGAGCCCTGACAGGCCATCAGTGTAACCGTGTTCAGAGCTCACCCTCCCGATTAGAAGGCTTTGCTCTTTGCTTAGACGGCTAAGAACGTCGCAATTATAATCTCACTAATTTATGGGGCGTTGAGAAAATTCCTTACCTGCAAGTCGAGTCCCGTCTGAAAACAGGTGTCCGTCCGCAGGAGGAGAAATTGTTGCACTACACGTTCCGTGCCGGTTACTGGGCTACAATGGTATACTCACGTCCCTGGCTCCTGACGCCGGAAGTAAGGTTGACAGGGGTTAACGCAAAGCAAGGGCCACTGAAAATTGCGTGTAGCAAATGACAGCTACACGACACGCTTTTGTGCGGCGCTCGACTCGGAAAGTGTGGTTACTTGTTACTGTGCGAAATGGGAAATAAATTGCTTTTAACCGGTTTAATTGACACATTTCGATAGGATAAAAACGACCATTTAGTAACGTTATACGGGGGATACAATTTTACTGACCAACTGGACAGAAATGGTCGAGCACATGAAATCGAACAATGTATGAGGATTCAAGAGTTTCAAAGGCTATCGAAATTTAAAACAATTGAATTCTCGTTTCTTCTACCAACCATTGACACCAAACAGTCCATCATTATTCGGCAAGAGTTATTGAACGACAAATCCATCTAGGACCCAATCCATTTGTATAAGCAGCAAAACAACATTTTCTGGCAAAAACATACATGTATGTATATGATCCTTACCGCCGGCTGTCAGTTCAATAACCACCGGTGGCAGCCCAAGGGGACAATTGTAAAGCCGAACCATAAAGGCCCCGATGTCCCCCATGTCATTATTGTCACTCAATCATGAGAGAAATGAAAAATACAAACAGACATTTCCCCCTTCGGTGAAGATGAAAGAATTCAGTGGAAATCCTTTTTTGCTCTGGGTACAATCTACCACACAGAAACTGCACAAAGGCGCTTGCCCATTCACAGGCAAGTGACCGCAACAACGAATGACATTGGAAGAACGGCTACCCCTTCCGGGAATAGATTTAGATCAGACTGGAAACCCATCCGTTTCGAAAACCCGACAAGACGAGCCTGCGGATGACGATGTTTTTCTATCATTTACATCATGTTTTCCCTCTTTCACCGAGGTAGCCTGACTGGGCGGCATGCAGATTTGATCTCGTGCACGTCGTCGTTCACGTTCCGCACGGCTGAGACGTGCATATTAGTGAGAGCTCCGGATCCGTGCCACCACCGGCTTGAGCAAAAAAGAAAAGAAAGGTTCTTTGCCCTGGCGAAAACTAAAGAGGCTAAATTTGAAAGCATCAGTTGTTTACTTTTCCACTTTCGCCACTCGTCATGCCTGCCCGGGGCCGGGAAATTGCACTTATTCCTTTTGGCACAACTGTACCGTTGCGTTTCAATATCTACGGATTTCAGTTCATTTGTTTACTCTTGTTCAAATGTGTGGTTTTCGAGTACAGGTATGTGTATGGGGTTATAGCTATAGGTTATGGTTCTTAATTTTAAATATCTTTAAGACTTGACTCTTTTTATTGACAGACTTTGCAACGGGCTATAGAGTACTGGTGAATTACGGAGCTAGCGCAACGTTCATACAGACTCTAACAGCACCATCCAACTAATATTTGAAGGTCGACGACGACTGACTTGTTAGACTAGTTCGAACTTAGAATCTATCTACCTCCCAGTAGACAGCAATGTCTATGAATATTTTTGTCAACATTTGTTATCGACTGAAGTTTTTGGAGCGTCTTAGTAGAATACGAAACCTAAAAATTAAAAAAGATGAAACTTATCCAATTTAATTCTACTATGTATATTTTATTCACGACAGATACGTATCCGAGTAATTCTCCAACGTCTCCGGCATTCCACAGGGCAGCAATTTAGGACCACTGCTCTTTATGCTGTTATATAACGATATATAGTTCCTGCTTCCAGAAGATTGCCGCACGCTTTATGCAGACGACATCTATTTAAACTATTTCGACTATTTCAAATTGTCAGATATACTGCTGAGTGTTTAGAGCTCCAGCGCTTAGTTGACGTTTTTCTGCAATGGTCGAATAATCTACTAACCGTCAATATCGAAAAGTGTTATGCGTGCTCATTCCGCCGCAAGTCCAACCCGGTTACATTCAACTATAGTATGTGTGATCAGATTGTAGCTAGAATAGATACGGTTTGTGATCTGGGTGTAACTCTGGATACGCCACTCACCTTTAGGCCACACTACAACGAAATAGTTGCCAAGGCTAAGAGACAACTCTGATTTATCTGCAAGATTACTGGAAAATTTCGGGATGCTATTTGTCTTCGATCACTGTATTGTGCGTTGGTGCGTTCTATTCTTGAGTCTAACTCAGTGGTTTGGTCTCCATTCAATGCTAATTGGATTGCAAAAATTGAAGCCGTGCAATAAAGACTTGTATTGGGGGAGTTCCCTTTTTTTTGGACGACCATAGATGAGTTAAATGATTCGGTATGATTCGGTACGACCATAGATGAACTAATTGGTTCGGTATGACCATTGATTAATTGTTGAATGATGCATTGATTAAAAGATTCGGTTCGATCATTGTTCAATGAAGTATATGGTTCGGTACGACCATAGATGAACTGAATGGTTTGGTACAAAACCATTGATAAGTAAGAAGATTCGGTACGTGCATTGGTAAATCTAATACAGAGAGTAAGGTTGCTTAGTGCATATATTTCGGAATTCCCATGTCTTTGTAGAACGTTTCTGAAAACGATTGCAGCACTAAAATATGTTCTGCGGATGAACTCGCGGATATGTACCTTTGCAATGGCTTCGCTAATTGTGTAGCAATGGTATCCCAGCAGAAGTATGGTCGTAGATTTTCCGACCGTCGGCTACCTAATGCTAGTTAATAAATACAAATCTAGAAGTATTCATTTTGTTACACAATGCTATGAATCAAGGAACATTTACGGTAACGCACCACCGTTTTCAGGAAGAAACGTTGTTTTAAACGAGGCTAATGAGGAGAGAAGCATCAGCAAGTTGTGTCAGCGATTGACCTTGAACAAAACAAGAGCTCCCCGTGTTATATTTGTGGAGTGTGCCGAACCGGGGAAAATGTATCAATTCCACATGATACAGGTTCAAGAGCAGCTGCCTACGAATAAACCTAAGCGGCTCGAGGATTATGCAAGCAAATGTGGAGGCGAACCTCCAATTTATGGAAAACATACTGCCCAAGTAACAATTTCAATTTTAAGGTGCACTTGAAGAGGTTTCCAGTATTTGCTGCTTAAAACCGATCTCAAAACTTGTAATTCTACAAAACTACGATAAAACAGCCATAAAACCCTTAAAAGGCGAGGGAGGCCCACACTAAAGAAGGTTCTCAAGCAAATTTCCAAAGATCCTTTTAAAATTTGTAATTCTTATCGATATCTATTTATAATGACTTCCAAGAGTGGCTTGAAACAAAAAGAAAACCGCCATAAGTGTTGATGATTTTATGGTTGTCTCTTCAAAGAACACTTGCAAGACATCATACACTTTTCACAGCCTTAAATGTTTTAAATTGACCAAGAGCTATAAGCTATAAGCATTCACAGATATTGCTATTTCGAAATGGGTATAAATGAAAATTGAAAATAAAAATGCTGACAAAAGCAGCTGCTTTGTTACTCATAAATGAGAATTTTTTCATGCCACGTTCGGTTTGTCGATGTTTTGTGACATGAAAGTTAGAAAATTTTAACGCGCCAGTTATTTTTGCTAGGTTATTGAAAAATTAAATTAATAAAAAAATTAATGATTTCATGAAGAAGTTGATAGCTACCAAATTTTTAACTAATTGTGGCAAAAAGGCTTTTATATGTCTAAACATTTATTTAAAAAGATAAGATCACTAATGGTATTGCATAATACCATATCTATAAGCGCCCATATTCAATTGACTACAATTTCAAAAGTAATCAAAATAACCCTGTTTGTCATTTTTTCAATGGTTTTATCTAAATCAACCCGAAAGTGCTTATTAGACTAACATTTCTTGCACAAGACAAAGAAAATTTTTCCAAGCGCGCGATAAGTTCATCGATACTTATTGTATTCTTGAAGAAGACAAGTTGCGCTTGAATAAGAATTGTTTGAATTACTTGAGGGCACCAAGTTTTTGCAAGATAGTATAAACAAAGAAAACATCAAAGTATCCACGTAACGTGTTGTTTTTGTGCTGTTTGGACTGCACGACAGTTCCAAGCGTTTAATTTACAATCGGTACAACTGTTTTTAAAAATTATGATTCAACTGCTTCAATGCCTTCAAACATTTTCCATACAAAGACATCTGACTTATGAATTTGTTTTAAAAAATTCGAAAAGCTCTAGAGGAAACCCGCACCGCCTCTCGCAAATGCATCTTTACCGGCAATGTTCTTCCGCAGTTCAGTTAGTCCTGAGATCTTTATTGTTTTGTGACTTCGCTGATTGTTCATATGAAAGAGTTTTCAAAATATTACACAGATTTTCGCTTAATTTTCGTTTAAAAGATCTGTATTCTTCAATTTTCTCCAGGTTCAGATGCCCATTTTGACAGATCAGTTGTTTACGTTAGAATGTTCTTATTCAAGAGTATAATTTCTCTTTCAAGAATATACGATTTTAAGAGAGTTTTATGGCAGTATTGTTAAGATAAACGAATCTTGCAGAAGAATGTCATAAGTTTTTGTCAAAACTTTTGATAAGTTTTAAGGAGCGTCGTTTTTAAGCAAAAATGAAGTATCCTTTAAAACCCCTTATAAGGTGAATTACACTTATTGATCATTTAGTTTTATGGGTGATTCTTCAAGTCTCCTTCAGTCATACCTCAGAAATGTTAGTCAAATAAGATAAAATTCACTTGGGCAGAAACATTATAAAACCTAACAGACTTTGAAATGCTCTAATAAAACTATTATAAGAAATGAATAAGACCAATTTGCTATTGGATTGTTACTTGGGTGTGGACCGATGAGAGTACGTTAACATGCGCTGGGTTCTTCAATACGCATAATAATCATACGCGGGCAATTGAAAACGCTAAGGTGGTTAAGAAAATAAGGCCACAACACAGACTTTCCGTCAACTTATGGGCCGGTATAGCTGATCGATAGATTATCGGACCATACATTTTTGAAGAGACTCTCAATGGTGTCAAGTACTAAGTTTTTACAAAATCATCTTCCCATTCTGCTGGAAAATGTATCACTTACAGCAGGGCGGCACATGGTATTTCAACAAGATGAGGCTCCGTTGCATTCGCTGAAATATTTTTCCATCAAATATGGTCCTCTATCACCTCCTGGAATATTTGCACTAAGCTAACTAACAGCCTGCCCGGAATATTTGCGCTAAGTTACCTAACAGCCTGAACCCAGTATCCAGAAAGTAGCTAAAGCTGGAAGGGTATAATGAGTGGGACATGTTGTGAGAATGCCGGATAACAACCCCGCAAAAATGGGTTTTGCCTCGAATCCAGTTGGTACCGGACGCAGAGATGCGCAAACCTGTGGTGGGACAGTCGGCAAATTGGAGAAGCCCAGACATGGACCGAGTTAGTTGGCGGAACATTATATTACAGGTCAAATCCTGAGGAACAGCGAGCCAGGATAAGTAAGTAAGTAAGTAAGTACCTAACAGCTTGTATATGGTTGGGTACGACCATAGATGATATAAATGTTTCGGTAAAATCATTGTTGAATGAAGTATACGGTTCGGTACGACCATAGATGAATTAAACGGTATGGTACGACCATTTATAAGTACAGCAGTCCCCCGAAAAACGTGGTTTCGAATAAGAACGTTTCCAATAAGGACGGTCTCGAGTGATTCCATTAACGCGGTCGAACGTCCTTATTGGAGTCTACATAGCATATGGGAATTGATTTAATTGGTTCCAACATGGAATAACTTGTGATCCTGACCGTATAGATGATTGGTGTCTTCGACAGGTTTGTCCAGTACATCAACGGGTTTTCATTGGATTATATTATTGCGTAATTGTCACACTACGTGGCACTAGCGTATATGTATACTCTTCTACAGGCTATATCTTGCGCTGCTGGCTATCTAGAAAGTTGCGGTCTTCGGGAAGGTTACTCAAATGACTGACACCTTCAAGGTTGTATGGTAAATAGTGCAGAACTCACGCACTACGTGGCGCTAGTGTATATGTAATATTCTTATACAAACTATATGCGCTGCTGATTATCTAGAAAGTTGCCGTCTTCGGGAAAGTTGCTCAAATGACTACCACCTTCAAGATGGCATGGGAAATAGTGCAGAGCTGACTCACTACGTGGCGCTAGTGTTTATTTATTTATTTGCAGTCAATCGTGTGTAGACCGTGATACAAGCTTAGTGTATATGTGATATGCTTAGACGGGCTGTATCTTGCGCTGCTGACTATCTAGAAAGTTGCGGTCTTCGGGAAGGTTACTCAAATGACTGCCACCTTCAAGATGATATGAAAAATCGCGCAGAACTGACTCACTACGTGGCGCTAGTGTCTACGTGATTTGTTTATACAGGCTGTACCTTGCAATGCTGAACGCTCAATGCTCAATTTTATTCTCTAGCAACATTTAGGCCATTGCAAATTATTTGTAAAGTTTTTGTCCCCTCGCCTTTTAAAATTGGCTTTAAAAATCGGGAGGCAAACAAATTTTTGTTAAACATGAGTAAATTTTTTTTTGTATAAAATCAATGATCTCTGGGGTTTGCCGCCTAAAGAACTCGAAAAAATAGTGTACGGAGTGTTGACGCTTCTAGCACGAAACAAAAGTGGAAGTACAAATAATGTAATTTCCGAAAATCAGCAAAAAAAATTCTTCCGATTTTGAACCTATTTCGGAAGGTTTTGCTTGGAAAATAATAACGTATACATGAAAAGCAAAAGTAGATTCGGGTTTCACGATTAGACTTCAAGTAAAAATTCTTGAAAATCTCAATTTTTTTTGCGGGATAAAAAATTTCTGTTTTTTTTCACCTAGTTACAAGTTAAATAACCGCTGTCACTTAAACAACCTTTCCGAAGAAAGCAACTTCTTGTACATTGCCAAAATCATGAGTTTTATGGCAAACACAAAAAAATCACAAATACACTAGGGCCGTCCGTTGTGTCAATTTTGCATTATTTTCCATACCATCTTGAAGGTAGCAGTCATTTAAGTAACCTTTTCGAAGACTGCAACTTTCTAGTTAGTCAGCAGCTCAAGAAGACTGTATCTCTAAGCATATCTAAGCATATCACATATACACTAGCACCACGTAGTGAGTCAGTTCTGCGCTATTTCCCATGCCATCTTGAAAGTGGCAGTCATTTGAGCAACTTTCCCGAAGACCACAACTTTCTAGATAGTCAGCAGCGCAAGATACAGCCTGTCTAAGCATATTACATAGACACTAGCGCCACGTAATGAGTCAGTTCTGAGCTATTTTTTATGCCATTTTGAAGGTGGTAGTCATTTGAGCAGCCTTCCCGAAGACCACAACTTTCTAGATAGTCAGCAGCGCAAGATACAGCCTATACAAAAATATTACATATACGCTAGCGCCACGCAGTGAGGCAATTCCGAAATACTACAATCCAAAGAAAAGCCCTCGATCTGCTGAACAACTTTGTCGAAGATTGCAACGTTCTATACGGTTAAGATCACGAGTTATTCCATGTTGGAACCAATTAAGTCAATTCCCATATGCTACGTAGACTCCATTAACACGGTTTCGATTAACGCGGTCCCTATTAGCGTCCTTATTGGGGGGAATACTGTAAAAGGATTCTGTGCGATTATTAATGAATGAAGGGTCGGTACGACCATAGATGAATTAAATGATTCGGTATGATTATTTTGACGTGGGACTACGTCTTTGTTACGTCTATACTGGGACTGGGTAGCACTTTGTGAAAACGAAAATACAAGTGTAACGTTTGAATGAAAGATTTCAAATGGTAATAACTACTAAACTACTGAACGGAACTAAACAATTTATGTGTCGTTGGATAGATAAAATGACCAGAAATTTTACGGAGGGGATAAGAGAGCAATTTTATGGAGGGCGAAAGAGGGGGGGGGGGATCCTATACAAATGAAACACAAATTTCCTCAAAACTCGAGAACTAACCAGGCAAATGGAACTAAATTTGGCATGTGGAGTTTTAGAATGTAGGATTTTTTTCTATGGTGTACTGAGACCCATCCATCGTTTGACATGGGGGGGCTCCTATACAAATGAAACACAAATTTTCTCATAACTCGAGAACTAATCAAGTAAATGGAACCAAATTTGGCATGTGGGCTAGGAGGCATGAATTTATTTTATAATGGTTTGAGACCCCTCACCCCTGTGGTGGGAGGATAAGGACTCTCATACAAATAAAATAGTAAATTTTGCGTATGTACCAAATTTTCTGCTATGTAACAAGTGGTAAGCTGTGAAAGTAAATTAGTAGAACCTTCTCGGAGCAAGAGACAGTAAATCGACGCTGCTAACTTACCTGCCTGTTGCCATTCATGTCAAAAGAGAATGACATTCGAATGGCACGTCATGTTTGCGATGAACGTGCTTTGACTTTAATGTTATTTGTAATCAATGACCCTTTTAAAGGGGAGTTAAAGTAAGATAATCTGTAGGCTGGTCATTCATTACTATTTCAACCTTTATGATGCACACAAGTGATTTTTAAAAGAAATCTCTATGTCTCAATGGTTGCAGGCGTTGTACGCCACGTCCAGGTATTTTCAAAGCCACCATTGCACCCAATAAAGAATTGAATCTGAATGTTTCGCTCTTATCTTTCAAACATTCACTTAAACAATGGCATTCATAGATTCTTATAAACATACATATGCCAGAAATGCAGTTTACCTTAGCCTTTGATCTATTGATGTGATATAATCCTAAGTCACCCTTTCGTACAACTCTTAGAGCTGTATACCTAGTAGTTTTTCAATAAAGTATCTGGTCCAGTACAACTATAGATTATTTAAATGGTTCGGTACGACCATAGATGAATGGAATGGTTTGGTACGACTAAGTAAAATGATTCGATGCGATCATTATTGAAGGAAATGTATTGTTCGATACGACCATAGTTTAATGAAAAGAATGGATCGAATGAAAAGACCATAGACCCATGAAGTTGCTTGATTCGAACATTGGAAAATAAAGTAGTTTTTAACTATCATTGTTGAAAACCAAACTTTATTCAAAACCAAAACCGGCCACATCTATTCATAGCAGAATCTAAAAGTAGTGATCAACCAAAAAATCGTGCAAATATGAACCAATTTTTAAAGTTCAACTGCTAGGTGAAAACTGCATAAGTCATTACACCTAATTCTCTACCAGTTGTCCATACTATTACAACTATAACTGTAAGCAAAAAGTGGTTTTTGGCAAAGAAGTTCAACATCATGAGACACATCGTGTTCACAGGATATATTCGATCCAATATTTTCAACATCCTCTCTTTTCTAGAGAGAGGCGAAAGCGTCAAACGGAAACCTGGTTCCAGCCGCCCGAAGGTGCGCAGAAGTTGAAGCGGAAGATCGAGAGTAAGGTGGCCGTTTCGTTCCGCGCCTTGAGTCGGGAGTTCGGAGTAACTGGAAAAACAATGAAGAAGTACTTGGCCAAATTGGTTGTTTTTATGCAGAACCATTAGTCGAATTCAGCCGTGTCTGAGCAGCAAGCAACCACGCGGAAAGAGTGGCTGAAGATGATGATAAAAACATTTTTTCGCTGAAGCGCAACGTCGCGACGTGTCGTTATCGTGGTCATGATGAATGACGAGACCTACTTAAAGCACGTCGGCAACGAGTAGCAAAGGATCGGATACTTTACATCCCCCAAGTTCCCTAAGAAGGTTTTTCTGTGGCTGACGAAGATCGAGAACATAAAGTCTACGCCGCTGTTCTTTTCTTCGAGGCTTGCAGTGAACGGGGGGATGTAGAGTACGAAGTTCACCAAGGAGTTTCACGCGGAGACGAATGTGGTGTTTTAGCCGGAAAGGTCTCGGTTTATTATGCGAAGAGAGAGATGGAAAGCAGCTGAGCCGGCTGAAGATAAGCGTTGCACCGAAGACCGCCTACCCTCCAAACGTCTCTCAACTGTGACCGATAGAAAATTGCGGACTTCAAACGGAACCAACATTTCGTAATCCAAAATAAGTCCAATAATTTAAAACACAAGTTAACTCATTCAATTTTTGACACGGTGCGGGCAACACATTCGGGCGAGATGAAACAGGATTGGACAGCATCAAAACGATGAGCTTGCTATATTCTCATTTTCCCCTTCAATGTGGACTAAATTACGCTTAGTGCAGAGTTATTTGAATTTTGGGTAAGCCCAACCAAGCCACGGTTTCAGTTCTGATTCCCTGATGCCAAGAAACATGTGTGCCTAGTTTGATGAAGAACCGTCCAGGCATTTCGGAGTTATGACCTCCCCGCCTGTTACGACCCACCCCTTCACTTAACAACCTCCCTTATGTGCTCCCTTATATCAAGGAATATGTGTGCCAAATTTGATAAAGATCGGTCAAGGCGTTCTGGAGTCATGGTGTAACATAAAACTTATGCTCACTTTTATATATAGAGTAAGAAGGGGAAAAGTGCGATTCAATGATTCATCGGTGCAGATTCAGAGTAAATTAACTACATTAGCATGGATGGGTGACTACTTTGACAGCTTGAGTCTAACGTAAACTTTGGTTGCTTACGAAGCATAGTTGCTGAGTTATGTGCAAATATTATTTTAGGGTGTTTCTGATGTAATTTTTCGTTATACGGCAAACACGATATCAACAGAAGAATATCACTTGTTGAAAATTTGTAGCAGCGTTTTACATCACTCACATATCTGTTTTGAAAATACGGTGAAAAGAATTTACAAAATATATTTCGCTTTTCCATAACTTTATCAGACCCCGTCAAGCGCCTAGCGGGGTAAAAGTGCGATTCACGGACGGGGCAAAAGTGCGATTCATAAACGAGGCAAACATATATAGCATATTATATACAGCTTTAGGCACTATATTACAGATACTAGAAATGGAAGATCTGCAAAAAACTGTGTGCTCTACAGATGTTGGCCGAAGAAAAACAATGTTTTTCCGCTGATGAAACAAAAAACAAACGTTTGGAAAAGTTAGGATCTGACGGAGGCTGCAATACATCAGTGCAAAATAGGAACGGTGCAAATTGAGAATATTCCTTACCGAAACATACCGGAGATTGATGATAATATGGTTTTGTTAGCTACTGCTGTGCTAATTTCATGGATCCGAGCTTCGCACTTTTGCCCCGCGGTATTCGCACTTTTGCCCCGCTAGTGGGGTTTGCATAACGCTATTACTCCAGGCGATTTATAGTTGAATATGAAGATATTGAGTTACTGCATCACTATAAAATATATTTTGTTGTTGTCCTTCTTTATATCTCACGAAAATTGATGACAACTTCAAATATCGCACTTATGCCCCGCCCTACTTTATAGATGTTGCCGAAAAAAATATGATATAATACTAAATTTAAAGTTTATAAAACCAAAACTCCAAAGATAGGGCGCGTACCCATCGAACAGCACCCTGGAAACGCCTAGCGAGCGATTCTTTCCACCTGAAAGCCTAAATGTTAAATTCTCCACGTAAGCCCCTGTTCTAAGCGAGCATCATCTTGGGTTCTCGTTATCTTAGCCAAGAACCGGTGAAGTGGTAACCAAAATAGGGAAGCGCAAATCTTTGCCGTTTTGTTTGCTGAAAAGGTATGCAAATTTCGCTACAAGAGGGTAAAATGCAGATGGGGATTTTTTTCTTTCCCGGTGCTCGTTCGCCCAGCATGGGTTGGCCCTTGGCTTATTGAAATTAAGCAGGTCCGAACGACGTCGACGGCGACGACGATGGGTAAATCCGTTTGCTATCGTAAAATGTTATTTTTTCTCGACTTTGCAAACCTGGATGGTCCTTTTTCACTGCATTTCGCTTCCGGAACGATAGGTTTGCACAAAAGCGGAAGCGTTCGGGATCAGCAATGGGATTGTTATGTACATAATTTGATAGGTGATGAATGGATTCCAAATGGGAATTATGGGATTCCGCAAGGGCAAACGAAAATGGACCGAAGTGTAACCGATGTAGATGTTGGGGAAGAAATTGAATATAGACATTATTTCGCATCATTAGACGGTGAAGGTTCTTTTTTTTTGTTTGCGAACCGGCGGAAAAAAACCGTCCATCATGTACGATACCTTTTGTGTGGCTCTGCTCAATCGAGAAACCTCTGTTGTTTGCCTGTCAAGAGATTTCCCTCCGCGGTAGTGCGGCGAGGCCAGTCGGTAAGATAATACCTTTCCTTTCTCCGAAAGTCCGGTCTGTTCTCTGTAATTTTCGGACTGCGCCTGATACAATGCTCAAGCCAAATATTATAGAGTTACTGCAGCATCATGTAGCTATTTTGTTCCGTTCTAAGGTCGTACCTAAGAACTTTAAACATTCATTTTTAAAGTACTGCTAATCTGACTGACAAGTCAGATGAATTGTAAAAATAAAGAAAATCCTATTACAAACAAAAATTTGAGGCCAGATATCACCATCTGAATGATTTTTTGACCCCAGTTACCAGTTGATAAATTGTCGTTTTGGGGCTACGCAGTGTCTCAATGAGACAAACAAACCTAGCAGTTATCCTTTACATTTTCGATCCGGACAGTCGGTATTAGAAGTCTTCCCGGACGTTTGCCAGACGTACTAATTAAATCAGTGTTAGAAGTACGAAAACACTTTGTTAAATAATTTTAAAAACAGAGGTAAATATCCGTACCCTAGTTTGTCCGACAAAAATTTATCCAGTCCGTTCCAGTTTTGAACAATAATTTCACCAATGCGGTAGCTATTTCCAGATGATCCTAACCATGCCAACCTCCGCATTTACAGCTATACATACCGAGTTTATTCGCTACAGAAATCCTGGTAAGTCGTTCGGCACAAGAAGACGCAACAATTTGACCATTTCCAACCGAGCTCGGGACACTAAATATGGCACAATTATATTTTCTCATTTTACAGTCATTTATATTCTCTGTTAATTTCCCCTATTTTACATGAATTAATTAGTGGTCGTTAGAATCCGTACTTTATCATCCTTGTATTTTCGGCGTTGCAGGCGAACCTTCTACGTGTGTTTCCTTGAGGCGAATAAAGGGAAAGAAAAGAAAAATTCTTGAGAAACCTTATCCGCCGTAGGTTTCCTATGGTAGCTAGCAATAGTTTCACCATCGTTTGTTTCCGTTTCCTACCTGTATCACTGCCGGCGTATTGTGGCAGGATCCAAATTGGCGGGGTTAGCGGCAGGCTAATTTGCTGTAGATCCAACAAATTGGAGGAGCTTTTGAACGTAAATTTTATCAAAGCTAACTCATACAAACTACCGTTTTTTTCGGAGCCACTATCTTCATTGAGTTTTCTGGTTGAGCTAGGTTAGCGTTTTTGTACTGATGAAAAATCATGGCATTGTAGAAAACATCAATGTTCACAGTAACATTCAGAAAGAATAAGTAATAGCTGATTATAACAACTGGAATGAAGAGAAAAGCATCGCACTAGTAGGTGAATCCTTTCGGTGCTTTTCCCTGGAAGCGAAAAGCTGCCGAGATTACTAGCGCCAAAAGAGCAGACGGAAAAGTTAAACAAGGATGAGAAACGCAAGATTGTAGTTTTGTTAACTCCCGCCAAACGATCGAATGAATGTATGCTGCACTGTTTCGCAGAAAGTTGTGCTTACTCGTTACCGACCTGCCTACTTTACCCATATAATTTTTCTATTTATTTTTACCAATGAGTAAAGTTCGTTCGCTGCTTGGCAATTGTACATCGGTGATGGCGAAAGCAAACGGAACGAACGCCGCCGTCGCTAGTCGTCGTAGTCGGGATTTTCGGATCGCGCTTTCAATCCTTTGAGCAAAGTTAGAATCAAACATAGAGACACACAGGCAGCAGCGAAGGAATTTGGGGGAGTTTCTGTGGAGCTACAAAGCGAAATAGCGAGAAAAGTTTCGACGGACGAGCAAATACTGGCGGTGGCGGCAGCAGCCTTCCACCACCGACGAACAACGAACGGGGCAAAGTCGTGTCGAGTACTTTAGCGATCCGTCTGGATTTGGCCAGTTCGAAAAAGATTCTACTTTGTTAAATGAAGATAAATGAAACTGGGTGAATCAAATTTTAATTAGATTTCTTTTCTGGCTTGTGTTCTTTGAACTGCCGTGAGTTTAGCAGAGAGTCTGCTGCAATGATGGAGAACATCATTTGGAGCAGTTTCTCGTGAGGTGGTTTAGAGTTTTTCGAAAAAGATGAGGCAGATTGCATCATTCCTCAGTTGCTGATCAATAACATATTGGTTTTATTGTTCTGTAATTGTAGATTCTGATACTCGTCACGTCATCCTCGTGATTGGATGGTAAATAAATTTCACAACGTTCAAATCTATCGGGTCCGCTGCCTTTGACCCATAGTAGCTCAAGTGTTCAAAAATTGTCAATTTAGGTTAGAAGTTCACACACATTCTGGTAGTAAAACGGTAGTGACTTAAAAGAGTTTCATTGTTGATCAGACACGCTGAAAGCGGACCACGCGGTACCGGAAGAATTCCTAAAGGAGATATTGCATTTACACGGACCGTGGTTTTGGGAGCGCGGACCCGAACAGTTGTGGTTTTCTGGCAGTCATTTGAAGTTAAGCGATGCGTAAGGAAGATCGAGGGTCTAGTAGAGATCAGTATGTGAAGAGAGGACACATTGGTGACTGAAAATTGGAAATTCTGCGGGGTTATTCGGCTGTTAGATGGATGGCGATTGACTGAAAATGGAGTACGGATCAATTATGAGGCTGAGACCAGCGATGAAAAACTTGTCTGATGAACGATTTTGGAAGCCTTGTTCACTACATCCGCTTGCAGAACTGAGACGACTGTTGGTCGCTGGTTGAAATAGCCTATAGGACTGGAATAGCCGGGGAGATTGGGAGCGACCATTTTTCCAACTGTCCCAATGTCACGGTAAGTGATAAAG
This sequence comes from Sabethes cyaneus, assembly GCF_943734655.1. Taxonomy (NCBI): domain Eukaryota; kingdom Metazoa; phylum Arthropoda; class Insecta; order Diptera; family Culicidae; genus Sabethes; species Sabethes cyaneus. The sequence continues at coordinate 53,612,746 of NC_071354.1, forward strand.
TAGATTGTTGTCTGGGAACAATAATGGTGTCAGACAGGCATAAACCAGTCGGGAGGATTTCAAGTTTTTTATTTTTCACGCGCGTCGGAGGTAACTAGGACCAGGAGCATTGATGACCTTCTTCCACCTATAAGCTATGCGTCGTCTGTTTTTTGGTTCCAATTGTTTTAGCATGTTTATGTCATATACCCTTTTTGAAGTTTTCGTCTGCTTGTTCACGAAAGTATTTGTTATTCTCAGTGCTTCTATAATGTAAACTACGTTTGCCTTCCATGGAGAGTTAATATATCCGGAATCCTGGCTGGGAACCTGGTTGGAAATTCAACGACGCATACAAACTGGAAGTTTAGCCTACGAGAGAAGTTAAGTTCATATCCAGTTATAATTGGCTCCCATTACAGCTTATTCCGATCAACGGATTTTCCCTATTCAATACGTGTTGTCCTACTCTGTTTAAATACTTTTCGCTAAGGCCGCTTGATTTTATTTGAATTTTATAAAGGTTTTATTGCGATATTAATCTTTACCTCTGGTAAAGATGATTTATTATGGTTTTTATTATGGATTTATTATGGTATTATGCAATACCAAAATGCTACGAATCAAAACATGCTTAGCTTACTAGCTATAAAACCACAATAAAACTGTAAATAAAGCAATTTTTCAATAGTTACCTATATTACCCCGAGGCTTATGTCTGTACCGAAAACTAGGTCTCTGACAGTACGTCATAAGAGGCTTATCGGTAACAAAAAACAGATCCCTGACATGACGTCATGCCTTCGTAGCAATGGGTTGTATTCTCAGTCACCTCACTGGTCGACTGCTGAACTGCTCGATTGCTCAACTGATTGACTAGACTGCTCGACTGGACTGGTCGATTAGATTGCTCGATTTGATTGCTCGACTGGACTGGTTAACTGTACTGCTCGACTGAACTGTTCGGTTCGACTGCTCGACTCAACTGCTTGATTAGACAGATCGACTTGACTGCTTGACTGAACAGCTCGATTTAATTACTCAGTAGTCCATCAACTTAACTACTCAATTCGACTGCTTGACACATTTGCTTATTTTGACCCGACTGCTTGATTTAACTGCGCTGTTCGATTCGACTGGACTGTTCGATTCGACTGCTCGACTGGACTGCTTGACTGGACTGCTTGACTGGACAGCATGACTCATCTGCTCGACTACACTGCTCGACTCAACGGTTCGATTCGACGCTCGACTCAATTGCACGATTCAACTGCTTTATTCCACTGCTCGACTGGACTACTCGACTGAACTGCTAGACTCAACTGCTCGACTCGACTGATCGAATGAACTGCTTGACTCAACTACTCGATTTGACTATTCGAATCGGCTATTCGACTCAACAGTTCAACCCGCTTGCTCGATTCAACTGCTCGACTGAACTACTCGATTTGATTGCTCGACTCAATTGACAGCTAGATTCACCAGCTCGACTTAGCCACTCAACCCGATTCAACTGCCCAACGCGACTGCTCGACTAGACTACTCGACTCAACTGCTTGACTTTTTGATTTGAACTGACTTTTTGAACTGTTTGATTCGAAATCTCGACTTAATTGCTTGATTCTACTCCTGGACTGGACTACTCGACTGAACTGATCGACTCAACTGTTCGACTTAACTGCTCGACTAAACCGCCTGACCGGAATGCTCGACCGAACCGCTTGAACCAATTGCTCGACTAGACTGCTTGACTAAACTGTTCGATTCGAGTGCTCGACTCAACTGCTCGATTAGACTACTCGATTTAATTGCTCGACTGAACTACTCGACTTAACTGCTCGGCTGGACTGCTTCTGCTTGACTGAACAGCTTGATTTAACTGCTTGACTAGATTACTCGATGTGACTGCTCGATTCAACTGCATGACTTCTGTTTGATTCGACAGCTCGATTTAACTGTTCGATTCAACTGCTCGACTAACTGCTCGACTGGACTACTCGACTCAACTGCTCGAATAAATTGTTCGACTGGACGACTCGACTGAACTGCTCGACTCGACTGCTCGACTTAACCGCTTGACTAAACTATTCGATTCGACTGCTCGACTCAAGTGCACGACTAGACTACTTGATTTAACTGCTCGACTTGACTGCTCGACTTAACTGCTCGATTGAACCGCTTGACCTGACTGCTCGACTAGACTGCTTGACTAAACTGTTTGATTCGAGTGCTCGACTCGACTACTTGACTTAACTCCTCGAATCAACTTATCGACTTAACTGCTCGACTGGATTGCTCGATTAAACTGCTCGACTGGACTGCTCGGTTCAACTGCTCAACTCGACTGCTCGACTTAACTGCTCGAATGAACTGCTTCACTCAACTGTTCGACTTAACCGCTTGACTCGACTGCTTGCCTAAACCATTCGATTCGACTGCTCGAGTCAAGTACTCGACTAGACTACGATTCAACTGTTCGACTGGACTACACGATTCAACTGCTCGATTTATTTGCTCGACTCAACCATTTATTCAACTGCTTGACTCGACTGCTCGACCCAACTGCTTGACTCGATTGCTTGATTTGCCTGCTCGACTCGCTTGCTCAACTCAAATGCTTGTCGTGATACCATATGGTTGGTGTTAAATCAGACCGGACCAAGACCAAGAGAATTTAAAAAAAGTAACATTTTACTCTAATCAGACTACATAAATGTTGCAAGCCAGAGTTAAAAGATGATTTTGAATGCAACAAACTTTGAATGCGTTTTTCTCGAAGTCAGAATTTTGACGACAGACGGTTCACTGACACAAAAGAGCCATATTGCCCGCCTATATAATCAGCACAGTGGAGATATTATTTTTATTCAGTTAAATAAAATCCAATACGAGCATAAAAGCTATTTGTTTCAGTTTCCAGCTATGATTTTATGTACAACATCTTAGAGCTATATTATGCAATATAAGAACTCAAGGAACTAATACTAAGATTAAACATCTTCGCAAACACTGGCCAATTGAGTCTGGAGTGTATCTGCAGTTGTCTGAATTCTGAACAGACATTTATATTTTCCGGATCGTAAGATTCGGGCTCAACTAGTCTTTTATAAAATTACCATAAGTGAAGCGTAGCAATACAATATGGCGTACCAACACGAAATTGATGTTATTGCGATTACTTGTCAAACCGCAATTAATCTGCTAGTTTTATAGTGCTATTAATATGGTAACACACTGAACAAACAGTTTTATTGCTGCTATTATGAAGAATATTAAAGTTCAACATTGAAAACATTTTTTATGCGAGGCCATATTCTAGTATTGTGTTAGCCAGGAAACAAATTCATCAAAGCAAAATGTCTCTATTAACACGGGGCACAACACGTATCGTTCTTACAAACATAAAAAATATATAAAAATATATTTAGTGTCGTCAGTTCTTACGTTAGCGCAAAAAGTGAAGCTTACAAAATGCCTGTTGTAGAAAGAACATAATTATCAATCGGTTTTCATGTCACAGAAAGCAACTAAAAATTTTTAATGGGAATTGAAATTGATTAATTGAATATATTTGTTAATCTAATCTAATCTAATCTCACACTAACGCAGCCAATTCTGGAAGGCATCCTGGAAAATGACGATTACTTGAATCAATCATTTTTCTTGTCAACGGCCAGGCCAACTGCGCAGCATGTACCGCAGAGAGAATTCCAAGGAATCAAGTGGAACTAGAAAAAATACCTAATTCCATCAAACTCCTTGAAATCAAGGGAAGGAAGAAAGCGTGGACCTCCCGTACCATAGTACCGTACCATTTTATAGCGGCCATCTGAAAGTAATAGTGAAGCTGATCGTTTTATTAGCGGTTTTAAGGAAAATACCAAGAGGAACGTAATAAAGCTTAAATTGCTGCTTGGGATACGTACACCTGCCGTATTTATTTATTTACTTATTCATTTATTTTCTTTGCTTCATCTGCCTATATGGGCTAAGATATACAATAACAAAAAACTAACAAATTAAGATCTGTACAATGAAACGGAATTCTGAGAAAGTCAGATGAGTGAAGAACTCTCGAAGGCACGTTCAGATTGATCTTAGCTAAAATTCAAGGGTCATCAATTGATCCACATAATTACTTTCCAATAAGTACGGTACACATTTTGTTTACACCTGTGTTCGTATAGAAGAAGCAGCACGTTCCTCGCAATTATGTGGAAGATTTGACGACCGTTACGCATGCAATATTCTGGCCTTCTATAGATTAACTATATTGAATTGGAGCCTTCTTCTGTCCTTTGTCTGTAACTGATTACGGATTTGGCAACACTGATTCTGAGCCGGTTACATGCACACCATATGCATATCAACATTCCGATCAGCTTTTTTTAATTCGCCACAATCAGCAACTGAGCCAACTGCAAGGTAGACTTTGAAGTTATTCGACACCTTTGTAGTACAGAGAGAATAGCAAGGGCCCGACGTTGATACCTTAAGGAACGCCTTGTTAGTAAGTCGCAAGACTCAGTGTGCCTCAGTTTCACAAAAAGACAGCGGTTTATATAGAAGCTTTCCACCAACGGATAAAAGCAGCAGAGGCACCGAAATGCCTTAACTTAGCTAGCAGTACGATGTGGTCAATACGATCGAACGCTACTTTGTTACCCGTATACACCGTGTCAAACGTGTTCCATATGTTGTACTTACTTATGTTCCCTTGTATATCTATACCTATAAAGAAGGATTTCTGTCTGTCTGTCTGTCTGTCTGTCTGTCTGTCCGTATGTTTCTTATAGAATCGAAAACTACTGAACCAATCAGCATGAAAATATGCATGTAGAGGTTTTTTGGGGCCAGTAAAGGTTTTAGTGATGGTTAGAAACCCCTTCCCCCACTAAGAGGGGGGGCTCCCATACAAATGAAACACAAATTTCTGCATAACTCGACAACTAATCAAGCAAATAGAACAAAATTTGGCATGTGGGTGTTTTCGGTGACAAGAATTTATTCTGTGGTAAATTGAGACCCCTCCCATCTTTATAAGGGGAATTATAACTCCTCTCCTATTTAAAAGGAGGGGCTTCCATACAAATTTCCTCATAACTCGAGAACTAATCAAGCAAATGGAACCAAATTTGGCATGTGAAGGTTTTCGAGGGCAAGAATATTTTCTATGGTAAATAAGGACCCCTCCCCACTTTAAGAGGGGGCGCTCCTACACAAACGAAATACAAATTTCCTCATAACTCGAGAACTAATCAAGCAAATGGAACAAAATTTGGCACGTGGGTGTTTTTGGAGACAAAATTTTTTTCTATGATGAATTGGGACCCCTCCCCGCTTTAGGAGGGGGGGCTCCTATACAAATGAAATACAAATTTCCTCATAACTCGAGAGCTAATCAAGCAAATGTAACCAAATTTGGCATGTGAAAGTTTTCAAGGGCAAGAATATTTTCTATGATGAATTAGGACCCCTCCCAACTTTAAGAAGGAGGGCTCCTATACAAACGAAATACAAATTTCCTTATAACTTGAGAACTAATCAAGCAAATGGAACCAAATTGGGCTTGTGGGAGATTTTGGAGTCTTGAATTTATTTTACGATAGTTAGAGACCTCTCACCCCTGTGGGAGGGGGATATGGACTCTCATACAAATAAAACAGAAATTTTTGCGAAACTCAAAAACTAATCGAACTCGAGAAATTCGAGACTCTTCCATAAAACATTAGTCAATACAAGACCACAAAAACTATCTATAGTAACACTAGATCATTCAGGACGAGACGGTCGCGAGTGTTGCCGGTGACCCGCCGTCGGAAGCGCCGCCCACTGGGGGGCTTGCAAAACTCGAGATTGTGACAAAGATCATCCGAGATTCATGATTTCTGTACAACACAGGTTAATTTGTGGCAATACGAAGTTTGTCGGGTCAGCTAGTATTTAAATAAAAGTGAACGTGAATTTGTTCGAACGTCACAACCGTTCGCCACAAAATTTGGCTATCGAAATAAACGATATCCAAGAAAATCTCAAAATATTTCTTGGAGTTTTCTAGGAAATTAACAGACTTCGGATTATTCACAATATCAGTCCATAAGTTATATCCATAAAGTCCATAAGGTATGGCTAAATACAAAATTTTAAAAAAATCTGAGATCCTTCGGCCCAACCTTATGGGATTTGAAAAATCCTCAACTTGGAGTGAAACTAATCAATTCCAATATTAGACACACCAAGATACACACAGACTCCGAAGTGCGTGAAAGTTAAGGTGAAATTTAATGTTCTAGGGAAATGTCTTCCACTGTTGTAACAATAAAGTAGCTCGCATTGTGGCAAATACTTCTTTTATAGATGTGTATCCTGTTTAGGACGATTGACCGATTCAGCAAAGGTTTACCACCGCATGTAGCGACAGGTTGATGATCGTTACCAAAACTAAATCCACGTCATCATGACGGTAATAATAGAAAACACTTCCGCATAGCCAGCACCAATTTCCGCCCCACGCCCCAACGACGCTAGCTTTCCATTCTTTCTGTTAACGAGTGATTCAGCGGTGCACAAATTACTATTAGCAATACTCCCCAACATTAATTCGCACAAAATCCTAATCAATTTACCGCACGCAACATATCTTATTCACAGCAGCTGGTCGCTGGCAACGTATAAGAAGAAAAAAGAAGTACCCGAGTGAATCAGCTTCGTCTTTGCCACGCAAGCAATAAAAGGATATCCATTATCCTACGCTGACGAGAACCGGAAAACTCCTGCCCCCAAAGATAATCCCACAAGTTCTTTATCTCAATTGTCCCTCCACTTGTTTTTTTCATTCGTGCCTGCCTAGAGCTGGCAAGGATTCCGTCTTCCGCTCTATTCTTCCACAATTAAGCGACAAGAAAATTGTCTCTCAATTGCTTTTCTGTCTTACTCCATTCCGGTCTCGAACCACGCTGCTTCAAGCAGCGGCAGCTTCCGGAGTGTATCAGAACTGTCAGCCTGGCGGGGTGTGACATTTTTCTACTTTTTTTCCTGACTGCATCCCCGGATGGAAGATATTTTTCGCTACTCAAGCAGCCTGCCTGTCATCTACAGAGTGTTCTTCATCAAGTGGCCTGCTCGATATAGTAGTAGCTGGTGCGGGGTTATGGTAGTGGAAAATGAGAAATCGCGACGAGGAGAAAATTTACGGACAGTCCGGATGATCTTTTGGAACCGCCGCACCGTCGTCGCGTCGGTCGGCCGGAACAGCTAGCGGGAACGAAACAAAAGGGGGGCAGAGAAAAAACTTTTCTTCGACAACCTCGTTTATAATTTTTCCACATGAAATATGACACTTAATTGGCAACAACTTAGCGTTTAACGAGTAGTGGTAAGTTGTTTGATGACGCTTCGTAGCAGTTCAACTTTTTCTGCAGATAGAAAAACTTTTTTTTTTCGTTTCCACTGAAGCCCTTCAATTTCCTGAAGCCCTTTATATGTTATACGTTGGGAGTAATATCGAAACACTAAATTTCCATGGTGTTAATCATTTCGAAATTTTCCTACTGAAAGCACACGGTTACATTTTATTGTTACGAAAATATCGGTTCTAAAATCATTAAACCATTTCACAGTGGTTTTAAAAACAGGGGACGCTTATCTCGTGACCAATTAGTATTCTATTTCGACAACGACTCCCAAAATATCAATTTCGGAACCAAATAGGCGTAAATCAATTAAATGATTATTACCTTTTAATGACCGGCTCGAGCGTCTGTTTCGAAGCCGATAAGCCGAACATTTCACCTGCAGGGGCCAACGGGTGGTCCCGGTTTTCCACTTTGCCTTCCGTTGAATGTCGATTTGTTTTGTTAACAGAAATTTCCCATCAGCTCCATTAATGTGCATACATTGAACCAGCACATGAACAAAAAGTAATCTGAAAGTGATGGCTTAGCTCGGATTTCATCATGTTAATCCGATGATAGCTTTCGCCTGCCATTCTTCCACCTGTGCCACCAGTCTCATTTCGGAGGGAAAAATCTCGCTGAAGCGAAAAAATCCTGATTTTTCCCTGTTTTCGCTTGCTGCACTGCAGAAAAGGACGGCGGTTGGGAATGAGTCGAACGATGGGGGGGAGAGGGGGGAGCTCTAACATAATTGTTTTCGGGAGCCTTTCCGACGTGCGCGCGTTGCTGTGTTGTGTTGTGTTTGTACAGATGTAGGCCGCATATTCAGAACAGAACGACGACGGGATCGCCGCCCGTACTTGGGTCACGACGACGACGACGGCTTCATACAGGTTCTGTCGATTCTTTGCTTTGAAGCTTTGAAGGCAACGCGCCTCCGGTTATGGTTTCTATGTGGCGTTCTATCTGTTTCTGCCGTGCTGTGTTTATCATTCGGATGTGTGGCCGCTCTTACCTGATTCCCTGTGCCAGCTTACCTCTCGCGTGGATGGAGAGTACATAAAAATATATGTGCCAGACCTGTAGTGAATTTGTAGCAATTTTGGTGATTACTTTTCGCAGAAACGTTGTTTCACTAACGTTTATGGTGGATTGGATTTTTTCGGATTATTCCAAATGGCATTGGAATTGCACATCGTATAGTTTTTGGGTGTAAGTTTATTGTTATTGTTGCTTAGCAATTGTTTTCTCCCATTGCTTTACGAGATTTTGCATTTATGTATCCTGTATAAGAGCAATTCCAAACAGAATTGATCAACCACTTCCTCATCCCAAAATTACGTTTTTCATGTGCAAATGACCTTGTATTCAATATTAATGTCTTATGGTGTTGATATTGTAATCATGAAAAGTTATACTTTTCACAATAACAATATGACGTTAGGGTGATACTTTAGCTCACGCAGGTTTGGCACGCTCTTTTCGTTTCGATTTTGCTCGAGTTTTCGAGAAGGATGCTCCACGACAGACCAAATGTTCACCTTGCGACAAATCCTCGAGAGTTCACCTTTTAGACTCACCATTTATTTATTGGCTTTAAGACGGCGTACGATTCAATTAAACTAAATGATCGATGGCGGATTATGCTTGAACATAGTTTTTCAACAAATCTGATGAGGTTGATACGTGCCTGGATGGTTTAAAATCAAGCGTCAGAATAGCGGGTGAGACATCAGACTCATTTGTGACGTTGGATGGTTTGAAGCAAGATGACGGGCTATCGAATTTGCTATTCAAGATTGCATTAGAAGGTGCTATTCGATTCGAAGGGTAGGCGTGCAAAGAAGCAGTACCATCATCACGAAATCTTACATGCTCCTAGGGTTCGCGGATGACACCGATATCATCGATATCGCGTACGCGCATCTTAAGGAGGAAGCTGTGAGGATAGGGCTTACCATAAATTCTACCAAAACAAAGTAAATGGTGGCTGGTGGAGAGCGTAATAGTTTTTTTTATTGTTATTTAATGTGGTTTTAACCATTTGGTCATTCACCAGGTAGCGTAGTAGTTCGGATGTTGGAACTGCGGTGGTGATAGATGGAGATACTATTGAAGTGATCGACGAATTTGTTTACCTTGGTACGTTTGTGACATGTGACAACGATGTGAGCCGTCAAGTAAAAAGGCGGATAGTGGCTGCCAACAAGGCTTTCTACGGATGACGTAGCCTGCAACTCCTTACAAAACTCGCGATCTATAGGACGCTACGGTGGTACTCTACGACCACGAAGCGTGGGTGTTGAAAGAGAACGGCCGACGAGCTCTTAGAAGATGGAGTTTGGCGCGGCTGCCTGAACCGCAAAATTTACCAAGCATACAAACATATGAATATTGTGAAGTGAATAATGCATGGCAGGCTACACTGGGCTGGCCACGCAGCAAGGATGCCGCATGAGAGACCAGCGAAAAAAATATTCAGCAGAGTACCCGACATAGCCCGTGCGTCGACTTCAAAGCAGATCCTGTAGCCGTTGGATGTGCGCAGTTGACGAGGATGCTAGAACAGCGGATATTATGGGGTGACTGAAGAGTGGCAGCCCATGATTGAGAAGCGTGGAGACGACTCCAAAATTCGTCTCAGATTCAATTAGCGGATTGTCGCCGGAAAAGTAAAGTAAAAAAGTAAGTACTTCGGCCAAACAGAATTTGATAAAGTGGTGTATGGAGTATTTGTAGAATTAGTTTTTATCTGCAATATTGTTGAAGTAAGCATTGCCGTTCATCTGGATGGTTTGTAGAATTCTATGCTTCTATTTTTATAGATCGATTACTTTTGGTATCAGCATTTGCGGCAGTAAGTTCCTCAAAATCTGGGGAACGTCAAAACGTCAAAAATTATCGAGGCATCACTAAACCTTCGGCTGACTATAGGGCATTGGAGATTATAGTGATTGACGTTATCCTTTTTGTACGAAGAATTACTTCTTTCCCTGTAGGCTCTAGATATATCTAAAAGCAGTAGACCAGATGGAATCCCAAATTCTGTGTTAAAAAATTGTATGGATGGCTTCTTAGTTCCATTACATAATTTATTCAGTGTGTCTTTAGCAAAAGGTTCATTTCCAAAACTATGCAAGATATCGCACATCATACCAATTCACAAAAAAGGTTCTAAGTTACTGGTTGAAAGTTATAGAGGAATTCCCAAAAATGTTCGAAGCCATGGTTTATAATCGTTTGTATCGCTAGATTGAACCGAAAATTTCAATTTCCCAACACGGATTCCTTAAAGGACGCTCAACGGTAACTAATTTGGCGGAATTTGTTTCGAGAACTGTGCAATGGATGGTGTTGATAAATATTGATGCGATCGCATCATTGTTGCCAAAGTGTGGAATAGGCGGTATAAATCTGAGGTGGATAAGCGATTATCTAAAGAATCGATCACAAAATATCAAGATTGACAAGAGCAAATCAGCTTCATTCCCGGTCTACTCTGGCGTGCCTCAAGGGATTTATCTAGGACTATTGCTTTTCGTCACAGTCATGAACGAATGAACTTCATGTCAATGAACTTCTCCCTGAAGTTTACATCTTAATTTACGCTGACGATATGAAGGTTTTTCTCCCGGTGAAATCTGTTAAGGACTGTCGAATTCTTCAGGATAATGTACAACATTTCATCGGTTTTTGTAAAGCGTTCGGCCTAAAAGTTAATACGAAGAAGTATAATCTGGTTTCATACACCCGAAAAACAAATAAATTGGTATTTGATTATTTCATGGAAGGGGAAATAATCCCAAGAAGAGACCATGTATGCGATGTTGGGGTAGAAATGGACAGCGAGCTTAACTTCATCCGGCATACTGAAAAGGTTGTCGGAAAAGCAAATTCCTTGTTTGGCATGATCAAACGGCTCAGTGGAGAATTAAAGGATCCGCATACTATCATATCATTGTACAATGCCTCGGTACGAAGTGGTGATGAGTACGCAAGTGAATATGGCAACCATTCTACGAAGTGCACAAAAAACGAATTCAGCAAATCCAAAAGAAATTTATTCGCTATGCCCTGCGGAATTTAGAATGGGCCGGAGAGATGCCTAACTATAAATTGTAGTGTTTATTGATTGGAACGGAAAGCTTGGAGAACAAAAGGCGTACAACAGATGCACTGTTCTTAAAGGACTTATTCGCCGGCAGATATAATACGCCATATTTATTAAGTCAAGTGACCGAGAATGATGGACGTTCGTCATTAAGAAATGTTAGACCTTTTCGTTTGACAAATAGAGTTCAAAATTACGCCAGAAATGAACCAATGTATAGAATGATGGCCACATTTAACAAGCAGCGTGATATTATAAGTGTTGAATTGACAAAGAAGAAAATTAAAGATAATTTTAGAATATTTTATCTAAATTATTTGCAATAAGTAGGTAATAACTATGTCACGAACAAACTATGTATGTAATTATTTTAAATATCGATAACGGGCAGAGCCTAACATTAGTCAAATAAATAAATAAGTAAATAACATGGATTAATTTCAGGACTGGAGTTTATTTTACCGTGTTTCTTACAAATAGAGCAGATAGCACAAATTGATGTCATTTTGCTGATCTAAAAACCGACTTCGATAGCGTTTTTCATGGAATACATTTAACTGAAATTTCGCGATCTAGACCTGCGACCTTTTATTTAATTCTTCGAAAGCTCGGGACATGTGCATTTTCGTAATTTACCAATAATTTAGCAGTTCCGCAAGGAAGCAACTTGACACTTTTGTTATTTATGGTGTTCTTTAACGACGTTATTCAAATCCTTACAAATTTTGCCTTTAAGTCTGTTTAATCGCTTTAATTAGGTTATCTATGTTTAAGGGGGAGAATTGGGCAAAATGGACTAAACTTGCATTTCGCACAGTATGTTTTGACAATACATAATTTGGAAGCTATTTGAGTTTATTTCACGGGCAGCAATGAAGTATTATTTAATTAGCTTTTATCGTGATTTTTGAGGAAAACAGGGCAAAATGGACCACTTGCCGAAGTGTGCACAGGATGAAGCCATAACCATCGATCCATCGATTTCCTGCATTTTTATTACATAGGAATAGGTATCTTGTAAGATTCCAAACCAGCGGCTTCTAATTCTTGGGATTACGAGCTCGTTTTTGCCCATGGTGCAGCGGCTGATATACGACAAAACTAAACCTATAAAAATGAATTTCTGCCTATCTGTCTGTCTGTCTGTCTATCTGTCCGTATGTTCCTTGTAAATTCGGAAACCACTAAACCGATCGCACAGTGGTCCAAATAGCGGAATACATGATCGTGTGATATTGCGCCGGAACGTGAAATTTTTCGCATATAGTGTCTTCAGGAACAACGCTTGGTATAATAAGTCCCTTCTTGTGACCGAAACCATTGGGTGATTAATTCCCTTAAAAGTGAGATACGAAATTTATTTTCTCATATATTCGAGAGACAGGTTTGATACTCTCGGCAAAGTTGTAGTAAATATCAAAACAAATAACTTTGTCGAAAATACCATACTTCTATCTCTTCATGAAAAATATTTATGAAGCGTTTTCATGGAAAAACCTTTTAAAACAGTTTTTAAACCCTGACTTATTCTGGTCAAATTTTACGTGTTCATAGTATTCTAGAAAGTCGTTTATCTTGCTGTACTTTTATGTAAGAGTTGTTTGATCTACCACCATTTGCCACTTTGGGAAATATTTGAGCCCAAAGAAGTACTATTTTTCACTCAAAAAGCTCCGAAACTTCAGAAAATAACGTATAATAATTATCTACCTAAACGTTGATTTTAGCGAGATAAACAATTTTCTAGAACATTATAAATACGTAGAAGTTGACCAGAATAAGTCAGGGTTTAAAAACTGTTTTAAAGGGTTTGTCCACGAATAACGCTCCATAGATAATTTCAGAAGATCGAAGTAAACCGTGAGCGAGAACGGACGCGAAAAAATTTGACGTCCCAAATTTTTAACTTTTATTCGAAATTTTTAACTTTTAACGGAATAGTGTTTATTATATATAAATCATGTAAAATCAACCCCTCGGAAAGAAGGTGTTTTTTTTTCTTGTTCCTGAAAGGAGTAGTACTAATTTTGTAACGTTAAGAAGAAACTTGTTAACTTATTAATGTGCTAGTTAAGTGTGTCCGGCATCCAAGACCAGTGCCGAACAAAATGCAGAATGAAGAATTAACTGGATGACAACTTGACAAATATGAAGACATCGTCGCTGGTAAATCTATTGATGGTGAAGGATGCAGCGCAGCTACCGTCTCCTTCAATCGACAATGGAATTCAATGGGCAAGAAAGCCTCATCGGCAAACAGTAAAGTTGCAACTGCAGCAACTACATATTTCATTCCATTAATGAAATCAAAAATTTGTTGCCTGGTTTATCACTTACGAAAACGGAAGAAAACAAAAAGAAAACATCGGTGAGATCGTTCTGTAATTTAATTTTTCATTTTATCTTTGTTCTTCCGCATACACTAACTTCAAGTTCTGAACACCATTTATGTTAGATTAATTTTTATATATTTTTATAGTTTTTAATTGTCTATTTGTGGTAGATGGTGTTTTATATATTTTCAGAGAGCGAAAAAAGGCGCTAGAACCTAGGTTTTTAACCAAGGGCAAGTAAGTAAATGTACTTGTCCCTTCCCCGAGGGTCCGGAGTATTATTTAATCTTTACTAGCTAAATACTCCCAACGAAAATCAAAACTTAATCAATTTAATTACTCGTCCGAAGCGGTTGGTACGAGACGTCCCCGTTTCTTCTTCCGCTATAGATTCCGAAATGTATCTATGTATGAATAACTTATTCACACAAGATTCATTTCACTGAATCATCTCTGCGTCAATACTTCACAGTTGGCCTGGCCGATTTAACATTTGCGAAATATTTCGGATGTTTCGCAAATGTTAATACAGACAAGAAAATAATTTGAAATATTTCTATGATTAGAAATAATTAAAATTATTTCCAGGATTCCTTTATTGTGGCTGTGATGGTATTAATAAGAATAAGAATAAGAATAAGAATAACGCTCCATAGATAATTTCCATAAAGAGATACAAGTATGGTGTCTTTGACAAAAATATTTGTAATGGTATTTACTACAACTTTGCCGAGAGTACCAAACCTGTATCTCAAATATACGAGAAAATAAATTTCGTATCTCATTTTAAAGGAAATTAATCACTCAACGGTTTCTATCACAAGAAAGGGCTTGTTATACCAAGAAATGATCCTGAAGACACTATATGCGAAAAATTTCACGTTTCGTTGCAATATCACACGATCGCGTATTTCGCTATTTGGACCATTCATTGTGGATCGGCGCAAAAATTTGCATGCAGGGGTTTTTGAGGCATGGAAAGGTTCTTATGATAGTTACGGTCCCCTCCCCCTGCATTTGGCAAACACAAATGTCTGCATAACCCCAGAACTAATCAATCAAATGGAACTAAATTTGGCATGTGGGGTTTTTTGGAGCCCAGAATTTTTTCTATGATGAATTAGGACCCCCCCCCCCCTTTGAGAGGGGGGCTCTCATACAAATGAAATACAAATTTCCTTATAACTCGAGAACTAATCAAGCAAATGGAACCAAATTTGGCATGTGGAGGTTTTCCAAGACAAGATTTTTTTTATGGTGAATTAGTACCAGCTCTTTAGGAGGGAGGCTCCTATACAAATGGAATACAAATTTCCTCTTAACTCGAGAACTAATCAGTCAAATGGAACCATATCTGGCGTTTTGGAGGCCAGAATTTTTTCTATAATGAATTAGGATCACTCCTCCCATAAAGAGGGGGCTCTCATACAAATGAAATACAAATTTCCTCATAACTCGAGAACTAATCAAGCAAGTGAAACCAAATTTGGCATGTGGCGGTTTTGGAGGCATGAATTTATTTTATGATGGTTCGAGACCCCTCACCCTTGTGGTAAGGGGGAACACTCTCAAACAAATAAAAATGTTTTGCGTAACTCAAAAACTAATCGAACTTAAGAAATTTTAGACTCTTCCATAAAACATTAGTCAATAAAAAGACCACTAAAACTACCTATAGTTACCCAGTCACCCCCTCCCCTCCTCAGAAATCACCTCTGTCTAGGTTTCTTGTTTTCTTATGTTTACTGATCTCTATTACTTTCCTTCTGTTGGGTTCGAACGAGCGACAGTGAGTAAGGAGAGGATCACCCCTGCGAAATAGTACTTTCCGTGAAATAGTTTTCCGTGAAATGGTACATTCCGCGTAAAGGTTTTTCGCAAAATGGTATTCCGCAAAACACTATATGCCGCGTTATGATCAAACGAGAATTGGTTTTCCGCAAAATGGCATTCGGAGAAATGTTATAAAATCACGGCGAATATTTGAATGCTATTCGCTTTATTTTATCTGGCTAAACAATGTGGCGAGTTGTTCTCTACTTTACTATGAGGAACAATTGAAAATTTATAAATTAAACTACCGATACTTTCATAGTTCCGTAACTGCCACCTAATTCACCTAAGGTTTAACTCCTCAGAAACTCAGAGACTCCTCAGAACTCCTTAGAGATTTTGACGAAGGTCAGCCTAGATTCACGATTTATGTACAGCGGAGTTTAATTTGTAGCAATATAGCTTTGTCGGGTTAGCTAGTATCATATAAAATTACGCACATAAATGTTGGAATACCAAACTCAAACTACAACCTCTATTTTGACTATTATTAATACACTTAAGTTTTGTTTTACATCCACTATTAAGAGGACGTTGATTCAAATTTTGGACGTAAAAAATAGAACGTCAATTCAAGTTTTGGACATTAAAAAAGACGACGTTAAGTCAAATTTTGGACGTAAAAAGAGAGGACGTTAATTTAAATTTTGAACGTAAAACGAGAGGATATAAAAAGAAATCACTTAAAATGAATGGACGCAAAAAGAGATTCTAGTGTACCACAAAAACAAAAAACAAAAAACCATTTGCTCGCCATTCCATGCCATACATCAAAGGCTCTCCTGTGCTGACACAAACAGCACATGTTAAAGGTTGATACTTAGAATATTGAAATTTCCTGCATTTTTCACGACACCGACCGGCACCCTCAACAAGCTTTTTTTTTTGCTTGCTTTGCTTCTTCGCTCCGCTCCGATAGCTTAGTACAATGTTTTTCAACACCACCGAAGCTGATTCCGTCCGGAATGTTTGCTCCCGAGATCCATTTTTCTCCCGGTTTCGTCCTGGTTTTGTTCGCAAGCGTTAGCCTAGACAAACGAGTTTTTCTTTCTTTCATTGCACCGGAAAGCCAAATTGCATGCATATACGTCTTCCAGTTGCGAAAGAATGTTTCCAATCCGTAGGGGATTTTTCTGCGTTCGGAATGTGTGGCTCATCCTTGGGTGTCCTCGCGATACGCCGGAAAACCTTGCCTTATCTTTTCGAGGCAAACCGAAGGTACTGAGCACGAAAAGTCTCGGAAGGGATGCCGAATCTCGGCTTCATTCCTACTGCTATTCTTTCCGGTGGAGAAGACCTCAAAGCTAAGGAAGGTATTCACTGCTCTTTTATCTGACGATTTGTTTCTTTGCCTCAGATGCCATTTTCGCTCGCACCTGGTTGTCAGTTTCGAAGATTTCGAATCCCGTACGAGTGGTCTGTGTGTTTGTTTGTGTGCCTGCCGATCCGTTCGCCTGGGTTGAGCTGCCACATTCTTTCCGTAGTCACATGCTTGAATCCCGTTGATTTGCATTTAGATTGTAAATGTATGGATTGATTCGGTAACGGAATGCAATCATTTTCCCCCTTGCGAATAGAAAGCTTCTATGTATTTCACTCGTCAGTGCTTCTGTTAAGGAAGAACTGTCTCTTCCGACCGATCGTCCGACCGACCGACCGACCTGCCGATATGCTGCAAGATTTACTTTTGCGGGGTTGCGTTCTGGGCGCCGTGACGGAACAGGCTAATCGAGCCGGATTTAAAGCATGAAATCAACTTTGACGACGTTGTTATAATCTAACGGGAGTGGAGCCATCGCATCGGTGACTGACTACCGGAAAAGACGAAGAGGAGTGCACTTTCCTGAGTTTGCACGCCTTCAACCAGCTCGGCGCAATGAGAAACCCGCCAGGGAGTTTATTAAATTATGTCATTCTAAACGAGATGTCCAACAAAATGAAAGTTCTATAGTATGCTGACCCACTTCTGTTTAGATGCTTCCACTAAGAGAAACCTTTCAAGTTGATATTTTGGTAATCAACCAATAATAACAAATTGAGTTAGTTTTTCGATAATGTTGATAATTTTGATGTTGATTCTATCAAATTGTAACAAACAGCCGTTCCGTTTTCAGCTAGGATCAAACACCTCAGTCACTATTCGTTAAAATGCATCTATTCATGCGAGAAATTCTTTGAAAGTGACATCCATTATGGAGGCTATTGCGATGCGTTGTTGCAGCGCAGCGTTGCACCACCGCACCGGGCGGAAAAGGATCAACGATGGCTCGCCTTGGATCGTGCAAGCCGTAGATTAAAGTGTACGATAGTATGTAGGTATAGCCGGAAGCCGGAACGAAGCGATGCAAATGGCTCTCGTCAGTTCCAATCATCACTCCAGGTGACGGTGATTATCTGCGAAGGGAAATTATTAACTTTTGTCTGCTTGCGCTTGTGCCTGTTGTTGCCGCTCTAATGCATTTCTGATTACGTTGCATTCGCTGGAAGAGAGCAAAGGAACAACGGTATTTCCAGTGCACTATTGTGTGATACGATGCTAGCCGGGATGGACGGTTTGGTGATAAGCTGGCTCTTCCGGCAGCCGGGTCTCGAAAGACAGTATTGGCATTCAACACTTGCATTCCTTCCGACGATATTGAATTCAACTCGTGACTGCAATCGAATCAGTCCCAAAATAGATAGTAGTGGGAGGGCCGATTGTTCTGGCGAATATCTGTAACAACAGGTGGGATACCATCAAACCAGTATCAAATATCGCTCCCATTACTAACGAACCATGGCGGAATTTAGTTCCGTCCAGGAAGCAGCGTCAATCATTCCATGAGACGACGCTTTTTCTTTGAAACTTCTAGATGGAGCACAATTTAAATTGATATTAATGAACTCTTTTCGCGATGGTCGCGATAATAAAAAGCAACTTCATGGCAAAGTCGTTAGGATGGAAGCAGAAAGTTAATAAAAAAGCTCTAATGAGTAAAGTAAATGTAATAAAAACGACTTCCACTTTGCCTTATTTACATTAGAAGCGCAATTCGTCTTTACGCATGATTATGGTAGTAAGTGGAGACAATGATTCGTCGCGGTAAATGAGCTCACTTTCCTTGTTTCACGTCTTTCAGATATTCGCCTGCTTTTCCACTTTGGAAAGACTTTACAACGAAATAAATTCCTGAAACAGCCCAAGCACCGACGTCGAAAAGATGGAAATTCTAGAACAAAAGCTGGAATGATACGTTTTTGTTCGCGTAACTTCCGACAGCATCGGACCGGGGACGAGCTGTAGAAAAATTAATCCAATCAAAATGATATGCCGGGGTTGTGTGATTAATTATTTCGCTTGACTTTTGCATTTTACTTCTGCTTATTCTCTCTCTCTCTCTCTGTCTTTCGGTGCGGCATAGCTCCGGAAGTTTCAAGAAGCGAACGAGTCGAAGCCGCGCCACCGTACAGCCGGCAAATGCTTGACAGAAGAGGCATGCCACAGTCAAGGATGTCGTGCGAATGTCTGCGACGCACGTCCAGGGGTTGCAGAAATTGCCGACTAATGGAAAATTTGCGCGTTACAACCTGCCGCGCCCGGGCTGATGGAAAACGCTTGCTTCTGCTTCTCCGCTCTGCTGACAAATGATAAATTGAAATGCGGCTAACCGAGTGGTTAGGCACTGTCGCGATGATTAGTGGCTTGCGTTATGCTGGTTGAAATTTCAATATTGCGGAAAATTTCGAACACATTGCGGGTTGGGCGGGAAACAATTAGAACCCGTACTGACTGACGGATAAATTCCGTTCGAATTCGGCTGTGCAGTGCAAGTTAATGGTGACGGGAGTGTGCAGTAAGTACATTAGGTAAAATGAGAGGATGATGAAATTAAAGTGGGTATGACCAGTGTAATTGTAATATTATTTAAGCGTATAATAGGCTAATCGTCAAACCATACGTTTTTAATTTTGTTATTTTAACCCGAATAAGCCCAGAATTATCCCGCAAAATCAGTCCAATTTTCAACTTTAAGTTGCTATTGCATCAAACTACAAAGCTCAAATACTTGATGATACTTTTTGTTAAACTGTATCCAATTGCCTTCGGAAAAATGGTACAAAATGTTAGGAATATCAATTTGTTTTTATTTTATGGCAGTATAAAATATGTCAAATGATGCCGTATGGCATCAGTACGCTGATTCGGGTTAAACAGTTTTATACAAAAATATCGATTTAGGTTTTTTAAATCATATTCTAAAGCAACTTCTTATTTTATTTTACACAAGCATGCAAATCCGTCTGTCAATGGGTCCATATTTATATGTTCGTATGTTCTGCCATAGCTCCGGAACGTCTGGTTCAGTGTCCACCAAAGTTGGCATCCCAAGTAACAATTGCCTAAAGATTCATGGTATTTATACATATTGCCAAGAAGAACGAATCATATCAAATATAAGGCCATTACAAATATTTTAAAAGTTTTTGTCCCTCCGGTGTTGGGCCACTGAAGGGGGGGGGGATCTAAAAAAAAACAAAGAGAATTTTTTAATCGAGCAAAAAAAATTTGAATTTTAGGCATTTTTATTTTAAGTTCAAACGTGAAAACCAAATCTATTCTTGCTTTTAATATATACGTTATTGTTTTCCACGCAAAAATCTACGAAAAAAAGACAAAAACGAAAGATAATTTTTTGGGCCGATTTTCGGAAATTCCGCTGTTTGAATTTCCATTTCTATTTCATGCAAGAAGCGTTAACTCAACTCGAAAACTCATTTTTCAGGCTGTAGAACCCACAGACAATTGATTTCATAAAAAAAAATTATTTCGTCCTACAAATTTTTTTTTGCCCTCCGATTTTTCAATCCAATTTCCAAGGGGTGGTTGACAAAAACTTTTAAAATGATTTGTAATGGCCTAAGTATTAATTACAAGTCTACATCAAAACAACTGCATAAGATTTTTCCACTGATTCTTATGGATTACTAGCTGACCCGGCAAACTTTGTATTCAAATTAAACTGTGCTGTCAGAAATCGTAGATTTCGGATGACCTTTGTCACAATCTCGAGCTTTGCAAGTTCCTGAGGAGTTCAACCATAGACGATTCATTTTGGCAGTTACGTAGCTGTGAAACCATGGTAGTTTATGGTGGTCTTGTTATTGACT